>NC_056750.1:11662278-12027278 GCF_019279795.1 Protopterus annectens | reverse complement strand
TGCATCCCAAAGGAAGAAGGATTAGAATGGTTTAGTAACAGCATTCAGAAGTACATGAACTTTGAGTGGGAAAAGACGAGTTTAATTTGTGAGTTTATGTCTATTGTACTGGATTTCTGTTACATCTGGTTCGAGGGTGAATACTGTAGACAAAAAAGCGGGGTAGCAATGGGGGCAGCATGTGCCCCCATATATGCAAATATGGTGTTAATGGATTGGGAAAGCAAACATATATTGGATAGTCAATATGCTAGTAAATGTATATGCTACACTAGGTTTTTGGATGATACTTTTTATTTTATGGGATGGTACAAGTGAAGTAGATACATTTGTTAAGCATTTGAATGGCATCAGTAGTTATTTAAAATTCACCCATAGTAGTAGCACGACAGGGATAGCATATTTAGATACCTTTGTATAGAATGGGACAGCAGGATTTAAATCCAGAATATATAGAAAAGAAACCTTAAGTGACTTATATTTAGAGTACACTAGTTGTCACCCAGCAAGTCAGAAAAAGGCATCAGCAAAGGTCAGTGCATAAGAGATGCGAGAAGGACATCTGATTTTAATGAGATGAAGAAAGAGTTACAATATATAGGAACATTATTTGGGGACAGGGGTTACCCCAGATATTTAATTGATGTTGTCACTCAATATGTACTGAGAGAATGGGGGAAAAAATACAAACCACTTCTTGGTGTTGGATTGGAGAAATACAGGGGAGAACATGAGAACGAGAAGGAAAATGTATACCATAAGGGGTGTGTTGTGGGGTGCAGTGCATACGCTGAGGAGATAAAAGAAATAAGGAGGCAAAATTGGAATATTCTAAGAAGTGTGGGCACAGGTCCTGTGTATGTTTACAAGACTGGGCCTAACCTAAAAAATAGGTTTGAGAGAGTAAAGGCAGAACAAAAGGTGACACTGGAGATGGGTACCCCAAAAATGTGGGCAGTGTCAACAGTGTAAGAAGAGTATACAAGAGAAACTAATTACATTAAGGGATGTCAGTCACACTGGAGTAAGGTTTAAGAAAGGGAGTTGTTTATCCCAACATGTCATATACTTGGCTAAGTGTATGGCATGTCCGAGTTATTATGTGGGGAAGACAGATAGACAATTGAGGAACAGGATATATGATCATACCCACTGTATAAGGAAAAATGATAAAAGCAATGCTTTGTGCAGACACATACTTAAATATGATACAAGCCATGTGTTTAAATTTGGGATTTAACACAGGTTAAGGTGGATTTAAGGGGAGGAAATGTTAAGGTCAGATTGGCAGAAAAAGAGGTCAAATGGCAACTCAGGATAAAGGCAACCAAATAACCTGGGTTGAACAACTCTATTCCCACTAAACCAATCTTGGATGCAAGGATATGAATGACGTAGTAGGGTATATGTATGCATATAATAAGTTAGAAACAAGTGAATAGAAAAAATAAAAAAAGAAAGCTGGTACAATAAGGAAGGAGGGAACATGCCAGGATGTAATGTTCAAATAACAAACGTGCACTATTGAGTGTTAAAGATGCACATGTTTTTTAACATAGCACAAATGAGCATGCATATGTTATATATATTTTTTTTATAAATGTATAAATCTGTTCTCATACTATATGACAAAAGTGTAATATTGTGTACATATTTTTTAACAAATTAGCATTTCCATATGTTATATATGTGTCATTTAAAAATGCATAAATGTGTTTTTACACCAAAATGTGATATACATATGCACTTGTGATTGTTTTTTAGGTATATTTTGAAACTGTATGGTAACGGTGTAATACAAAACTGTGCAGGTTGAATGAGCAGAATTAATGAATATTCATAAGCTTATGTTTTATTCATGAGAAGGTTAATTGATTGAGCATTCCCATTGTATCTTGAGTTTTTAAAAAATGTAGTATATAAGGGGGGAGAAACACACATTTTACTGTTCTGATGAAGTCTGCAGTCAGCAGATGAAAGCGCTTAACCTGTGTGTAAAATAGTTTTAACCCTCAGGGGTTTGTTTTTATTTGTTTTCTATTAAAAGTGATTTTTGAAAGTAATCATTTGCAGTGAGCTACGGTCCTTTTTAGAGTATATTTGGTATATATTGTTAAATACTTGGGAGCAACAGAAGAAGAGAGTACAGGCAGGGTGGAGTTGGTGGAGAAGAGTGTCAGGAGTGATTTGTGACAGGCGGGTACCAGTAAGAGTGAAAGGGAAGGTCTACAGGAGGGTAGTGAGACCAGCTATGTTATATGGGTTGGACACAGTGGCACTGACAAAAAGGCAGGAGTCAGAGCTGGATGTGGCAGAGTTAACGATGTTAAGATTTGCACTGGGTGTGATGAGGGTAGACAGGATTAGGAATAAGTATATTAGAGGGTCAGCCCAGGTTAGATAGTTTGGAGACAAAGCCAGAGGGGCAAGATTGCGTTGGTTTGGACATGTGCTGAGGAGGGATGCTGGGTATATTGGGAAAAGGATGCTAAGGATGAAGCTGCCACATAAGAGGAAAAGAGGAAGGCCTAAGATAAGGTTTATGGATGTGGTGAGAGAGGACATGCAGGTGGTTGGTGTGACAGAGCAAGATGCAGAGGACAGGAAGAAATGGAAACAGGTGATCCGCTGTGGCGACCCCTAACCTGGAAAAGCCGAAAGAAGAAGAAGAAGGTCGTGTATACGCTTTCAACTTGGTATTTTATATATATATATATATATATATATATATATATATATATATATATATATATGGGTCTAGGACTATTCACTGAAAGCACATTTCACTGAAACACATTTGACTGCACAATTCACTGAAAGCTCAGTTCACTGAAAACACATTTCACTGAAAGTTATATATGGCCTTTTCCCCACTGTTGTGCGACTCTGGAGTTAGTATATATAGTAGGGGTGGGGGGGTACTTGCAATTCCAATAAATTACTCTTTTCTGAACTTAATATATATCCAAAATATGCCCCCCACACCCCCCTTACTTTGTATAATAACTCCAGGGTCGCACAACAGTGGGGAAAATGCCATATATAACTTTCAGTGAAATGTGTTTCAGTGAAATGTGCTTTCAATGAATAGTCCTAGACCTATATGTGTGTGTGTGTGTGTGTGTGTGTGTGTGTGTACATATATATATATATATATATATATATATATATATATATATATATATATATATACGGTAGTGTTATCGTCTCACATCAAGAGGTTCTCCAGTTCGATTCTCGGCTCGGGTGCCTTCTGTGTGGAGTCTGCATGTCCTCCTTGAGTTTGTGTGGGTTTCCTCCAGGTGTTCTGGTTTCCTCCCATGTTACAAAGACATGCATCATTGGCTTCATTCCAAGTTGGACTTTCCCAGTTAACAAATGTTAAATAAATAAATATATATATATATATATATATATATATATATATATATATATAGTTACACTTCATAATCTTGAATTACTGAAATCCTAAATTTCAGTAACCTGAGACCATGAAGCCTAAAACCAGAATGCTGAAAGTGCATAAGAGCGAATTCGAATATCTGGAATCCGTGCTTATGCATTTCCGGTACATCGTGTGTAGTGTTATGGTGCCTGAGATTGCAGGTGAGTGAGTGTTTGTGTGTGTTTTTGTATGTTGTATGTGTGGGTAAGGGTAGGGAGGTGTGAGTGTTGGATTTGTTGGTGTTTGTGTATGTGTGATGTGTATTTGTCTGCGAGCGAGTGGAGGATGGCGTGGTGTGAGGTTTTTTTTTTTTTTATGTTATGTGTGATCTCAGAGTTGGTATATATAGGTAGGGGGTTGTGGGGTGCGCAGGGTGGCTTGCCCCCCTGCTTATATGTAGTGTAGGGTTGTGTGGTTTGTGTGCTGTGGGTGGAATGGTGTGTGTGTTATGTGGCGTATGGTGTATGTATGTTCGTGATTGTGTGATTCAAGATTGTGGATTTCGGTATTGTGAATGGTTCAACTTTATAGTCTTGGGTTACTGAAATTCGGGATTTTAGTAATTCGAGATTATGAAGTGAAACCATTTTATATATATATATATATATATATATAAAATGTGTGTGTGTGTATGTGTGTGTATGCTCGCCCACACATACATTTGGATCTAGTGATCTTGATTGAATCCACTTAGTGCCAACAACACTAATGTTGACACATTAATGTTAACAACATGCTTCTGTCTATGCTTTGAGGATTAACCTCCATATCTTGGGGAAAGTTTATATTCTCCTATCATATGTAACTTCTGCTTTTAGCACTGTTTATACTATACAGTAGTGGTAGACAGCTTCCAGTGAAGGATTTTCACATTAAATGCGTTATTTGTTGTGAAATAAAGTGCACATTATAATGCTGTCAACTATGTAAAATATTGAAGGTCAGCAGTAAGTCCAGAAAGGTGGAAGTTCTGCAAACCTTGTTGATGAGAGAAGAAGTTAAAGAATTGTCTGGTAAATGTCATCCTCAGAGGTGAAACAGCAAAACAGAAAAAGTGTACTCCCCAAAAGCAGGTCCTTGTTACATTCATGGAGATGAAGGAGGTGCCTCCCCAAAAGCAGGTCCTTGTTACATTCATGGAGAAGGAAGAGGTACCCTCCTCAAACCCAGGCCACTGTTATATTTATGTGAAAACAATGGGGGCAAAAGAAAAAAAGCAAAGGAGGGTGAAACTGCAGGGTGTAAAAAATGCCATTAACCATCAAAATACCAAAATGTTTATAACTGATAGCATTGAATAATATTGGTGCCCAGCAATGACAGGTACAGCTGACTTCATCTTTCACAAAACATTGATAAAATGAATGCAGACAGCTGGTGCAGTAATGTGTTAAATGGGTCAGCATTCAGGAAAGACACCTCATTCTCCATTTTGTACTCAGCCATCAAGGACATCCAGCTCAGACATTTCAAATGACATTTTGTCTGCTTCACTGAAGAGAATAACAACAATTGTAGAAGACTCTGAGGAAGAAGACAAAGTATGTTATAAGTTATTAGTGGATCCCTGTTCCCCAAATACTTACTGGTTATGAATATATTTTCATTTCCATTTAGTTCACCATATGAAGCTGTTTATTTTCCAAAAGCTGTACATGTACTAAAATAGTATTCTTACTGAAATGTCTAAATGTTATTTTCTCCTACAAGGAGATAATTTAAGTACTTAAGGACTAAGCAAAAACACTACTTGAGTTATTCTCCTCCACTTCTTTGATAAATATGGTTGTGTAGCTTTGGTGCCACAAGTGGAGAGAAATCAGCCAGAAGTGAAGAACTCTCTTTGCTGTTGAGAGGCTCTTTGAAAATACAGAAGTGTAATTCTGAGCAAAAGAAGTAACTCAGCTACTGGCAATAAGGATTCTTCCATCATTAGGGAACTTGGTAAAAAATAAAAGCTTAAGATCCAGAAATTTGATTTATTCCTCACTATCTGGCTGAACAGCTTTAGTGTACTTCCTTCCTATGTGCTATGAGAGAAGAATCTGTAAAGGTACTTAAAAATTTTATTTTTTGTTTCTTTTTTTTTTCTCCCTGCAGCTAGCCATCAGCTGCTACCAGCACCTCTGTCTCATTCATCGGTTATACCAGACCCTCCTCAGCCTCCCCTGGGCTTTATCCATTCCACAGTCCAGGGCCCCAGAGAATATTATGGATGCTGGTACAGCTGCATACTGTTCACATACAGTATGCCCTAACTTCTCCCCCTTGTTGTAGACTTGCAGGCACCACAAATATTGCCCTGAGGAGGTGCATAGATATTTCTGCACATACTTAACCTCCCGACTAAGTAGCTCACTGCTCATGTAGTCCACTGCCCTGCACTGCTTATGTATTGCAGAACCCACCAGGCTTAAATGCTGATTATTGTAGTGAGCCTAGGCTGCCCCCCCACACACACCAGTACTGCTAACTGAACACAGATCATCTGGGGCACAGTAAAGGCTTTACCCTTTTCCACCAACAGGGATGCCAACCCTTTTCCTTTCCTTGATGAGGAAGAAGACAACGCAACAGCATTACAAAGAAAGTTCAGTAAGTACCATCACCCCAGTAAGAATTTGCCATCTATGAGACATTTCCTCTTTCCAAGGGTGCATTGGCCTGCAAATGCTTTTCACTTGTTTTTGTTTTGTTTTATTTATTTTTACTTTATTTTATTTTAGTTTATTTATTTATTTATTTATAGTGAAAAATTTCAGGCTCAGCATGGGGATACATGAGATTGCAAATTAGATTAAAAATAATACATAGCAGTGATAGTATAATGTTATCATTGTCAGACACCATATTCATTTTTAAACAATTACAGTTACACACACACACACACACACACACACACACACACACACACACACACACAGTAGTAATAGTATATCTGTAACATTGTCAGACACCATATCCGCTTTTAAACAATTACAGTTACACGCACACAAACAGTAGCGATAGTATATCTGTAACATTGTCAGACACCATATCTGCTTTTAAACAATTACAGTTACACACACACACACACACACACACACACACACACACACACACACAGTAATAATAGTATATCTGTAATATTGTCAGACACCATATCCGCTTTTAAACAATTACAGTTACACACACACACAGTAGTGGTAGTATATCTGTAACGTTGTCAGACACCATATCCACTTTTAAACAATTACAGTTACACACACACACAGTAGTGATAGTATATCTTTAACATTGTCAGACACCAAATCCCCTTTTAAACAATTACAGTGACACACACACACACACACACACACACACACACACACACACACACACACACACACAGTAGTGATAGTATATCTGTAACATTGTCAGACACCATATCAACTTTTAAACAATTACAGATACACACACACACACACACACACACACACACACACACACACACACACACACAGTAGTGATAGTATATCTGTAACATTGTCAGACACCATATCCACTTTTAAACAATTACAGTTACACACACACACACAGTAGTGATAGTATATCTGTAACATTGTCAGACACGATATCCACTTTTAAACAATTACAGTTACACACACACAGTAGTGATAGTATATCTTTAACATTGTCAGACACCATATCTGCTTTTAAACAATTACAGTTACACACACAAACACACACACACACACTAGTGATAGTATATCTGTAACATTGTCAGACATAATGCACAATTTTTTCAACAGTTATAATGGCACTATAATACATGCAGAACTTATGCTGACAAGGTGGATTTTTGGATGGAATTGTGCGACTCTTGTTAAGGATGCCCTTACAATTCGCTTGTATAAATAAGATGGACTTTACTTCTGAATGAAATTTAGGAAATGGACACAATAGGTTTTATGTGTGAATGGATGGTAGCCCAGATTTCTGGGACAAGAAGTCATGCCTAATGGAGTGGAGTTTTTAATGAAGGACGTGAAGGATGGAGGCAAATACTAAGTGGGATCTAAAATTATAAGGGGTGGCTTTATCATGTGAAAGGTAATGAGTTAAGGCTAGTTCAGTTTGAAGAGTAGGCTTACTACAAATAGAGTAGTTCTGACTTCCAAAGGGAAACAGTTTGCATTCTACAGTGATGAAACAGTGTTTTTCTCTTGGGGGGAGGGCTAGAGTGATGAATTTGCAGATGCTATTGCAGTTGTATTGTAGAGCTTTGAGGGTTTTTTTTTTTTTGTTTTGTTTTTGATGCATTGGCCATGAAGAAAAACAGTATTCCACTGGTGGGTGAAGGGCCATTTTACTAATACCAGCTCTTCCTCTAAGGTAAAGGAAGTGAGATATGCAAGCTGAGACTTCGGCCTTAGTGTTTTTCACATGCTTTGTAGGCTGAAATTAGAGTTTAGGCAGACACTTGGGTATTTATAATGATGAGCAGTTTCTATTGCCTTCTAACTGAATGGAGATGACCCACTTGCTGGGTACCTTTGCAAGCTTTGCCTTGGCTCCTTAGAGCATGGTTTTGGTTTTCTTTGCGTATAGAAATTAGTCTGTGGGCAGTTATTCAGTCAAATAGATTTTGAAGTTCTGGTTCCAGTTGATGTTTGATGATTGAGTGAGAGTGGTTGGGTATGTATATAACCACATTATCTGCATAATACTTTTGGCTTATGTGAAAGCTTTGTGGACTGATGACATGCAAGTTACTAAGCTGAAGACAGAGACCATGGTTTTGGTGAGCTGCATGAGTCCATAATATCAAACAATAATAAAAATAATCTGTTGTATAAGAAGTGAAGAAAGAAAGGACAGGCTTAGGGCAAACAAGTCTAGTCTTATGAAGGACTATGAAATTACTAGTGTATATTTAAAATAGTGAATTGTTAAAAAGGAGTTGTGTGAATAAATTAGGAGTCAAATAAGGCCAAATGAGAATAAAGTAAACCATGTAAGAATGAGAGAAAGGACCAGTCTCAAATGATTACACATTTTAATTCAAGCTTGCAGAATATGTGCTGGAAAAGGGCATTTGTCTAAAATGCATAAAGTAAAAATAAGTATTTTCAAATACATTTCCATACTTTAGAGCAGAATTATAAAACTGACTACTTATTATTATTCTTCTTCTTCTTCTTCTTTCGGCTGCTCCCGTTAGGGGTCGCCACAGCGGATCATCAGTTTCCATTTATTCCTGTCCTCTGCATCTTGCTCTGTCACACCAACCACCTGCATGTCCTCTCTCACCACATCTATAAACCTTATCTTAGGCCTTCCTCTTTTCCTGTTACCTGGCAGCTTCATCCTTAGCATCTTTTTTCCCAATATACTCTGCATCCCTCCTCAGCACGTGTCCAAACCAATGTAATCTTGCCTCTCTGGCTTTGTCTCCAAACCTTCCAACCTGGGCTGACCCTCTAATATACTTATTCCTAATCCTGTCCATCCTCGTCACACCCAGTGCAAATCTTAACATCTTCAACTCTGACACGTCAAGCTCTGACTCATGCCTTTTTGTCAGTGCCACTGTCTCCAACCCATATAACATAGCTGGTCTCACTACCCTCTTGTAGACCTTCCCTTTCACTCTTACTGGTACTTGTCTGTCACAAATCACTCCTGACACTCTTCTCCACCCACTCCATCCTGACTGTACTCTTTTCTTCACCTCTCTTCCACACTCACCATTACTCTGAACTGTTGATCCCAAGTATTTAAACTCATCCACTTTTGCCACCTCTACTCCCTGTATCCTCACCATTCCGTCTATCCTCCCTCTCATTCACACACATATATTCTGTCTTAGTCCTGCTGACCTTCATTCCTCTTCTCTCTAGAGCATATCTCCACCTCTCCAGGGTCTCCTCCACCTGCTCCCTACTCTCACTACAGATCACAATGTCATCTGCAAACGTCATAGTCCATGGGAACTCCTGTCTGATCTCGTCTGTCAACCTGTCCATCACCATTGCAAATAAAGGGCTCAGAGCTGATCCTTGATGTAATCCCACCTCCACCTTAAACGCATCCATCACTCCCACCTCAGACCTCACCGCTGTCACACTACCCTCATACATATCCTGTACCACTCTTACATACTTCTCTGACACTCCCGATTTCCTCATACAATACCACAACTCGTCTCTAGGCACCCTGTCATATGCTTTATCTAAATCCACAAAGACACAATGCAACTCCTTCTGACCTTCTCTGTACTTCTCCATCAACACTCTCAGAGCAAACATCGCATCTGTAGTGCTCTTTCCTGGCATGAAACCATACTGCTGATCACTAATCATCACCTCCCTTCTTAACCTTGCTTCCACTACTCTTTCCCATAACTTCATGCTGTGACTGATCAGTTTAATCCCTCTGTAGTTACTGCAGCTCTGCACATCACCCTTAATCTTAAACATTGTTACTTTTTCTCCATTCCTCAGGCATCCTCTCACTTTCCAAGATTTCATTAAACAATCTAGTTAAAAACTCCACTGCCATTTCACCTAAACACCTCCATGCTTCCACAGGTATGTCATCTGGACCAACAGCCTTTCCGTTCTTCATCCTCTTCATAGCTATCCGTAGTTCCTCCTTGCTAATCCACTGCACTTCATGATTCACTATCTGCACATCACCAACCTTCTCTCCCTCTCATTCTCTTCATTCATCAGCCCCTCAAAGTACTCTTTCCATCTCCTCAACACACTCTCCTTGCTTGTGAGTACATTTCCCTCATTATCCTTTATCACCTTTACCTGCTGCACATCTTTCCTAGCTTGGTTCCTCTGTCTAGCCAATCAGTACAGGTCCTTTTCTCCCTCCTTAATGTCCAACCTTTCATACAACTCTTCAAACGCCTTATCCTTAGCCTTCGCCACCTCTCTCTTTGCCATGCACCTCATCTCCTTATACTCTTGTCTACCTTCTTCATCTCTCTGACAATCCCACTTCTTCTTCACCAACCTCTTTCTCTGTATACTCTCCTGTACTTCTTCATTCCACCACCAGGTCTCCTTGTCCTCCTTCCTCTTTCCAGATGTCACACCAAGCACCTTTCTAGCCATCTCTTATTAGCTCTAGTATTGTTAAAAACACTTGATACTGTGAAATCTGAAGAATGTATATGAAACAGTGAAACTGGAGTATGAGGCACAGTGCTGGAAAGAAATGCTGAAAATAAATAGAATGTCAGGTAAGCTTTGAGGTGTAGACAGAGAGAAAATTCTAACTGTGACATATAGGCCTGTGATTTTATTAGCAGCTTCTGTACTGAAGGTATGGAGAGCAATGAAGGAGTTGTGCATGGTCTCATGTTTAGTGAAGGAGTTGTGCTTGGTCTCATGTTCCACCACGAGGTGGTTCATGTGCTCAGGGCTCTGGAGTTGTTTGGTGGATATCAGAGAACACACAGGGTCATCTGATTTGAGTGTAGGGACTACAACAGGCTTACATCCCTCAAGGAAGTGAGATTCATTCCTTTACGGGTGAGAACTCTATGGCTTATTTGCCCCTTTCATGGTGAGAGTATGGTATACCAGAAGTATTGCTACCACGGATGGCAGAGTCAGGATTTTCTGTTTAATTCTACCTTCCTGTGATTGCCTAGTTTGGCATCCTCTGGACACATGAATGTCAAAGTCATTAGAGTAACTGTAGATGAAAGCTGGATAGTCAAAATATGGTATCAGAACCAAAAACGAGAGATACTGAGAATTAATGGATACACTGTGGCATTTAAATTGAACAAACTTCGAAATAATCAGCTGCAACCATGGAACCACTCGTTAACAGAAGTTATTAAATCTACTTGGAAACTAAAAATGGAAAAAAAGATGTGTACATGCTCCTGTATTATCACTTAAAGAAAATAATTCCCTTGATATTTTGAGTTGTGTAACTTATAAAAAGCTACAAATGGTAAACAAAGTTTACAGCATGGAAGTGAAGACTTCACGTATTCATAAGCAATCACAGATCCACAGTGACATTTAATATACTGTACAGTCATAAACGTGATGTTCTGCATCACTGTGCTAATTTATTTAAAGGCTTAATAAGTTTGCCAGGAGAATATCATGCACAAATAAAACCTGAAGCAGTGCCAGAAATTTGTGCTTCCAGAAAAGTACCTGTAGGTCTAAGAAGTAAAGTTAAATGATAATTGAAGCCTATTAGACCTTAAGTGTTATTGAGAAGCAATCAGAATAAAAAGAACAGGTGAATAGTTGGCCACTGTTGTAAAGAAAGATGAGATCTGCATTTGAATTTATCTCTCAAGAGCTGAATAAAGAAATTAAAAAGAGAGTGTTGCGTATTTCTTAAGTTGAAGGAAGTGGTCTCAAGAATGTGAAATGCTAAGTCTTTTCAACTTCCATTTAGTATTTCATCATCACCGATGGTGCTCCATTCAGTACTTCCCAAGTAACTGAAGGCTTGCCATGGGTTGTAAATGTTGGTTATTTTTGTGTGGTCAAATAAGTAATAACACAACAACAAAAAAATGTCTATGAACCAGCCCATCTACTCAGTTAAGAAAGAAAATGAATACATAATACATCTGCTGAACAGATTAAAACAGTATAACTTCAAGTTAAATAAAGGCAAATGTAAAGTGAGAGTGACAAGTCTGAAATTTGTGGTTTATATTCAAAGGTCAGAGGGGCTAAAATCTGCTGCAGAAAAAAAAAAAAAAAAAAAGCTAAGTAGGTATACAAATTCCAAAACAAGGGCAGAGAACAAGCAATCATTATAGAAGTTTCTAGAAGTGACTCAGTATCTTGGAAATGGATTTGAGAACAGGAAAAACTATTCAAATGCTCAAAAATCTAGTTATAGATGTCCCAGTGTTAAAGTAAGTATCCTGTCCAAAGTTTGACTCTATAGTGCGAGTCCTACAGCGACAAAAATGTAATTGTAATTTAAAACAAGTAACTGAACTGTGAGAGCTGCTATTACACATTTAAAATATTTTTTCTAGAAACAGGTCCTCCTGCCACTTACATATACTAAATGTGAGAGAGTGCTGTACCTCAGAGAAGAATGAATGCCCCAAGATACTGCAATTTGGGAGTATATATTTCCCTTTAATTTCTAGAAATTTCAAGGCTCACAGTTAATGTTTCTTGGGCAATACAGTATGAACCCGTTGAAATATTATGATGTGAGTAAGACATTTGTATTTCAAGTTGATGCCAGTCAGAACAGCATAGGAGCTGTGGCTGTACAAGTGCATAGACTAGCTGTTTATGGATAAAGAACATTTGCTAGGGCTAAAAAATGTGCTTCTGTTGAAAAGGAATTGTTATCAATAGTGTATGGATGTGATAAACTTCACAAATATGTATATGGTAAAGAAATTCAGTTGAAAACAGGCCACAGTGCTCTGCCAGGCATATTCAGAAAGTCTTTGGATGTAGCTTATGGATTATAGTCATAGAGTTAGTGAGCAGAACTCTCAAATGTTTCTGATTTTGATTCAAATTCTAGTGTTGTCCCTCTTAATCTCTCCTAAAACTGGTAACTTTTGTAGAAAAGGTGGTTAATTGCACTTAATAATTAATGACAATAAATAAGAGTTACAGGCTTCTTTTACTTCAGGAAAAAAAAAAAAAAAATATATATATATATATATATATATATATATATATATATATATATATATATATATATATATATATATATATATATATATATAAAACTGGTATTCTATTATTCTGTCAGTGTCTCAGGTTAATAGTACTAATATTTTAAAGATGTCCCTGATTATATCTGGCTGCGTCCTGATTCTGTTGAGAGTTGTCCCTAAATAGTTGAGAGCTATGATAGTGAGGGGGACAGTGGACTGAATTTTACTGTTTTGCTCCTTCCCCCAGTATCTTACCTTATGCCTTCTTTGTCTTTACCTACTTGGCCTATTTTTTCAGCAGAATGGGAGCCAGGGATTTACAGGCTGGGTGAGAATCCTATGGCACATTCATTCCTGTAATGGGAATTCCTCTTAGCCCTCCTTTCCCCAGAGAGGAGGAGTCTGATGGTAGGGAGAGTGGGCCAGTTTGATGGTCCTGGGAAGATGGTCTATCCTCGCAGCTCATCTGAGGCCACAGTCATTTCCTTCCTTTGAAGAAGAGTGCCTGTGCATGATGTGTTCTCTTTGGCTTCTTAGTGCTTTAGTGCACTGTGATAATATGGGCTCAGCCTTCTGAGAGCTCCAGTATGTAAACACCTAGTGCACACCCACTATCTGATACGAAAATGATGAACCAGAGCCACCACCCTCCTCTCCACCCTAGGAGGAACAGATCAAGAGCAGCTCATTTTTCCTGGCCAGCTCTTGCAGGAACCCAAGGTGTTAATCAGTACTTATATATTATCGCAACCACATTTTCAACGGCAATAGCGGTTGCCTAATGATCCCGAAATATGGTCTTTATTGTTGTACAAATTTAGTATAATGTGTGTCCTTGTAGCATAACAGTTTTTTCATGTACTGATATGAAGAACATTTCCAAAAGATAGTGCACTTAACTGACAGACTTTCTGTTATTTGCTGCTGCTGGCCATCTCTTTCTCGGGGCAATGGCAGTCAATGTTGTCTATGTACTATTATTTCCACCACAATGGAATACAAAACCAACGAATGACCAAAGCACATCATGACAGCATTAAATGAAGTAAATGCTCATTGTAGTACACTGTGTATTTATCACAATATGCCCCCCTCACACAGCCAAACACATCAGTACTTCCAACTGTCTGATGTAAAGACAACCACGCCATCAGCTGCCAACCACATCCACCCGCAGAATTTACAGTCATTAACAATGCAATGGTTCTTTAAGCACCACTTACAACTATGGTTACAAATAAACAAGTGTAGGTAAAAGCAAATTGTTAGTGTCTGTGTCTTACTTCTGTGAAACAAGAATGGCTACAAATAAGCAGGTGTAGCTACAATTTGTCAGTGTCTGTCTTTTACTTTTGTGAAGAATTCCTTGTAAGAATTAAAAAAAAAAATCCAAACGATAGTATGATAGCAGCCATGCAGACTGTACCGTGCCTGTGTAATCCCCAGATAACAGGAACAGACTCCTTTTCAAACTCCTAAAAGCAATGTGAATGTTTTTGTCAGTATTACGCATTTACAAAAACAGTAGAAGTTGTTTCATCCACTCCTATCCGTGGTAGTATGCGCAATTTGCAACTGCAAAAATGTGGTTGCGATAATACGTAAGTACCTGTTAATCAAACTTGAGTCTTCTGCAGTATTGTCAGTGCTTTTGACGTCTATGCCACACTGTTAGACTCCTATAGGACTAATTTTGGAATTGAAGCTACCTTGGGTACATTTGTAGTATTATGGCAGTGTTTTCCACCTCAATATAAATTATTTTGCAAATCACCTCTTGAACCAGTGAGAAAATGCAATTGAAACAAAATGCTTTCCCATTGTATAGTTGCTTGCTTTGACCATTCTTACTCATGCAGCAGTTTCTCTGACCCTGACACGCATTTATTCAGTTTCCTTCACTGAGATTTGAAGAATAATTGCTTACAGTACTGTAAACACATTGTGTCGTATTTGCCCAGGCCAGACAGAACACCTCTTTTGTTAGGAAAGTCAGTACATTGATTCTGACCTTCTGTGAATTCCAAACAGACCTTCTTGTCTAAGTTTGATACTCATTTCATTAGCAGTATGACTTGTTAGCAGAGACTGTTCAATAATGTTTAAGGTAACATGCTTGCAATAAGTCTTAAGGTAGCCATTTCATTGGTTCCCTGCACATCAAGTAACTCTGGATCCTTTTTTCTTAGTAGTAGAGATGAGGAAACACCTTCCTTGATACAGTTCCATCTTTTACAGGTAGTCCTGCAGCACTTTTATTTTATTTACAGTAGATGTATTTTGCTGTATTTCTTTAATTAAAAACAGATCTGAGACCATTGATGACTATATTTACTAAAATAAACTGTTACATTACATAGATCCCCATTAGTCCACTTCTGTAAATGATGTACATACAGAAGGCCAGCTCTGAAGATTTTTTGATTCCTATAGGGCCATTGCACACTAATTTAAATCCCTTTTTATGTTCTATGAGAAAGATGGCTCAAGAAAATTAGAAATGTAAGCTAAGTATGTGATTCGTATTTCTCTTATCAATGGGTTTTCTATCTTTATCCATTCCATGTCTGCACTTCACATGGAGTTGTATTTGACCCGTGACCCTTTGAGGTCATTGGTCCTACAACATCCGTGCTTCTCATGTATTTGCTTATAATTCAGCAACAGAAAACAGGTCTGTAACCTCACTCATACATTTGCTCAAGCTCCTTCATTAACATGGAACTGTAGTGTGAGACTCCTATCGTTTTAATATATCATTCATAAGGAATTTGAAATGGGACTGCCTGTTTGCTTTACCTGCTACAGCTTTACTTAGATGGTGAGGCCAGCTTCCTTTCAAAGGCCTGGACCTGTTTCAGGCCAGAGGGAAGCATGTCTTAAAATATTGTGTCCTTGGAACATTAACCATTGACTATTCATTTTATGTGGGCTCTTTCAAAATCCAGAAAAGTAATAATCACTTAGTAAATACAAGAGATTGACTGCAAACCATTAGACAAGAAGTAACAGTCAGATCTTATATTTTCAAGTGTGTGTGTGTGTGTGTGTGTGTGTGTGTGTGTGTGAGAGAGAGAGTCTTGAGGGTGTTTTTTTTTATATCTAAGTTGGGAAGCTGAAGGACGTTTTGGTGGTTTTACACAAGCTGTGATTGTCAAGTATATGAGAATCTAATTTGCCAAAAAAATGTTCAGTTTTTTACTTCTGCCATGCCATTCTGGTAATAAATTGATATTTTCTCTTGTGTTATCTCTGGCTAGTAACAAAAAATGTTGGCACATCCTAATGCCTTCTACAGTCAAATAGTTTCATCGAGTTGCTAAACAGGTTCAAGGCCCACTGGCCACTGAAAAGCTTGATGCCCAGGATCCATGTTCAAACTTTTCAGTACTCATGTAATCATCCGTTTCCATTTTGAAGGTGAGAATTGATAGTCTAAATTTACTTCAGAGGGGGACTTTATTCCCTAGGAATGGAAGTCTTTGAGCTATGAAGCTGACACTTCTCATGCCATTGTTATTATTAATTTTATGAAGGCTGAGTCTCCTCTTGTGTTCAGGTCGTCAAGAATTATTCTAAGAAAAGGGTTTAAAATTGTAAGGGATCATTTAATGTTCTGTATATCAGGCAAAGGTCTATGCCAAGAAAGTGATAAGATATCACCTAAGAGACAAAAAGCTTTTCTATCTGAGATGGGTATCCGATTCCAATTTGCTGTACTCTGTATGCTCTTTTTTCCCTTCTCAACTTAAAGAACATTTTACACTTTATTTCCCCTCCTGTGTTGTTTCCACTTCTCTTATGGTTACTATAACTGATGTTTATCAGGAAACCAGTTCCAGTTGTAGGTGGATTTGCAGAGTAGTGCACATAATTTTATATGTTAGTTGCACCATTAACTCATGCCAGTATCAGAGATGAGGTGTTTGCCTAGTGCCTCGTTTCATAGATACATATGCATAGATAACACAATTCATTGTTTGTTTTATTCAATATCAGCAATCATTTTAAGAGTACAATTCCTGTTTAGAATTAATGCATGTGGCATAAACATCAACATTTAAGTTAGCAGGTTGTGCAGATCAGCAGAAGATATCCGGAACTGGATGAATTTGTCCTACAGTACATAATACTTAAGAAACTGCATTAGATTTAAATCACCTCACAACATGAAAATCTTAAACAAAAAGGCAACAGTCATGCATTTATGCAGCATAAAAATGCATGTAGATATTTTAACTTTCTCTCGAACTTCTGCATCCTCTGCTTCATGATGAGTTATCTACTTAAGTTTGTTCTAACTAAAAGTTATTTAACAAAATAATGACAGGATAATATGGTTTAGCTTTAGACTGACAGTGTTGTTAATTAGTCTCAGATTTCACTGGTTTGCTTTGTAAATTTGAGTCAGACTTTTGACCTTGTATGCATCACTTTTCATAAGTGTGAAATGATGTTGAAACATTGTTCCACTGTAGTCCACGTTAGTGTTTCAGATAGGCCATGCTAGGTGAAGTGTAAAACAGGAGTTTAATAAATAAATGGAGAGCAGAAGACACATGATATTCTGGCACCGTCTGCTTGTTCTGAGACATATGAAGGTATGGCAGAGCTGCAAAATAACCTCACCAGCGGATGCTGTTAATGCCATCATATCTATAAAGCTTCTGTTGACAGCTAATTACTGCACACTTCCTTTGTCAGATATTATCAGTGTAAGATTATGCAGAACAGAACAGCAAACTGTGACATGCAAGTTAAAATGCATCTCTGCATTCTTCACAAATGTGGTTGCAGCCTGTCCTGTTGACTGTTTAACCATGGTTCATGTTGTAAAATTGTCAAATAATGTACATTTTGTAATTAATCCTAAACATTACTTCCTTTAAGCTTACAGCAATCACGCTAAATATAGATCAAACAAAGAGACGGCCTCCATAACAAAATGTTTATACCACAGGACATGGTTGCATCATTCAGTGCTCAACTAGGCTGTACAAGAAGTTTTTTAAATAATCTGTAAGAGTTTTTAGAAACTTTATTAAAAGCATGATTCAGTTTTCCTTTTCTAAAAAGAGAATCCATACTGTCTAGGCAATTTTACTGAAATAATTACCAGTAATAGCACTCTTGCTTCTTTACTGTCATGTGCTTTTCCATCTGGTGATGTCCTGTTTGTTTTACTAACGATATTTTAGTTATAATGACAGAGGTACAATGTTTGTGCCAGCAGTTGTAAAACAAAAGACTATTGCATGATTCCCCTTTTAATCATGTAATTGCTGAATGACATTTAATAGACTCCTACGACTCAAGTTACTCTTTTGTCAACATACATACACCTCTCCCTTCCAGTGACCTAGCCCCTGCAAAGCAGCGCTTTAACTACAGTGAAGTTTGGCTGAGCTTCTACATATTACAGCAGCAACACGAAAGCAGACAATTGAAGTCTTTGAGAACAATGAAATATGCATGGCTATCTGTGACAGTCTGATAAAGTAGAGCAATTAGCCACGTAATCTGAGAGAGCCAGGACGATCAGCAGCCCACGATTCTCTATTAGTTAAATGCATTTTGTACGTCCTCATCCCATCAAATCAACTAACACTTCCTCTAATTGGTTCATGAATTATACAGTTGGCTACATTATAATTTAATAACCAGTAAACATTCATGGGCCCCTCAGTAAAGTGCATATCTCTCATTAATTCGTTAATTTCAGCAGATGGAAGGAGAGATCGGATGAACGCAGCAGCATAGACTGCCTAGGGCAATGAAATAAAAAAAGGGGTGGCTTTTAGGCTTTTTTCTGAGGGCTGTCAGAAACTCAATCTGTGAGCTGTCAGTGGTCTGCTCCCCCCCACCCTTCCCCAACTATGCTGAATGTGACTGACGGATTTATATCGACGCTTGTCAACCCATCTTAAAACATCAAGCCGGCGGGTAAACAGAGCCCAATGTAAATTAATTCTCATCTTACGGGCCCCCTTCTCTGTCCCCATGAATTTTTCATGGAGGCCAGCATAAATATTAATTCTAATAGCTCTGTGCAGTGGTTATTATTTCTGTTTTATGACAAATATTCATAAAATATTCAGAACCTTTTTTAGAACATTTACACACTTGATTGTGAAATCCTCTGGCTTTCCATCAACACTTTCTATGCATTGGCTTTCTCTTGATGGCCTGCATTTGTTTCTAAATTAAAAACTGTTAAATAATGATTCATCAGAGTTGAAGAAATTATGTCCCAGAAAATAATAATATTTATTTTGTAGGAAGTACTTGACATTTTCTGGCTTGTAATATTTTTTGATGCAGACAACTTTTTTACTGGCAAAAAATCAGTATTTTGTATTCATAAAGTTTTGAGAACATAAGTTATGCAGTATCACTGTTGCTGTACTCATGCATTTGCTAGTCTGATTTCTTTTAAAGAATTACCCACCCAGTGTTGCAGTAAATACTGGAAGATGCTTCATGAAATACTTTGCAAGCTGGTCTTTAGATATTTTTAACATTTAATAGTAGGTGTGTGTGTGTGTGTGTGTGTGTGTGTGTGTGTGTGTATATGTGTATGTATATATATATATATATATATATATATATATATATATATATATACATATATACATATGTGTATATATATACATATGTATATATATACATATATATATATATATATATATATATATATATATATATATATATATATATATATATATATATATATATATATATATATATATATATATATATCCCTGTGTATGTATGTTTTGTACATGCATCTGATATACATTCATGTGCATGAATAATCAAAGTAAGAATTAAGTTTCATCATTAGGAGGACTGACATCCTGACAGCTAGATTGTGCTGTATTTTTATAGGTCAGTGGCTTTATGGAATCTGTGTGCAGAACATTACATGTATAATCACTGGTATAAAACAATATTGACCTAAATTGTTATTTTATTCATTTGTTAAGCAGGTTAGTGAACTCATCTGTTTTGGATTCTTTTCAGCCTGGGCCACAACAGCAAAGAATGCAATATATATATATATATATATATATATATATATATATATATATATATATATATATAGATATAGATATGTATAATAAGTTTAGAGTAGCCAATAAAGCAGCATGTTTTGGGAGATGGAAGGAAACTGGAGCATTTACACAGAAGCCATACAAACACAAGGAAAGAATTCAATCGGTATATAGGTAGTGTGTCCGGATTTCTGGAATGAATCACATATCTTTGAACTATGCGGCAGGATAATGCCTTGTGCAACATTAAGTGATGAGATTATTTGCCTTCGTGGAGTCAGGATTTGGCAGTATTCATTATTTATGATCTTTATTTACTTGAAGCCTTGGCTTATGGAAAATGTAGTAAACTGGGATTTTGTGAGACCTTAAGTCCAATAGTAAAGCACAGCAGTACACACAATCAGGATGGAGTGTAAGGAAGAGAGAAACATTATGGCAAGCAAAGCCATACATTGTTGTAATGCAGGCTACAATACCCGTTTCATACGGTGGTGTTTACTATAATGCATAAGAATGTATACTAATACCAGCAGGATGTGTTTATGAAACAGTTGCTGAGCCTTGGCTGTAGAGGGGTGTTGAAGCACAACAGCGGGCAATACTCCCTAAAAATTAAGTTAGGTAGTTGGGGCGTAATTAATATTATTATGTCTTGACCACAAACACTATACCATACTCTCAACTTTGCATTGTTATGAAAGTTCATTTTACCACTGCTTTACTATTATAAAATACTATAAGTCTAAACTTTGTAAGTCTGAAACAGTGATTCTGATCTACCTTTGAATGCTTTCTCATATCACTGTATTGCCTTTGTCATGATTATAATCTGTTTGTATGCTGACTATTCATGTTTCTTGCCAACGTTTTCTCACTGTTGTGTGCCCAAACAATCGTTTTGTTTTTTCCATTGCATGCTCTAACAATTAAAAAGACTGTGTATGTATGTATGCATGCATGTTAATTTCTCTCTGTATCTTGTGGAGCTGTTCTCCCCCAAGCCTCCTCTGAAAAGGGATTTCCACCCAGATGGACTTCACATAGGGGGCAGTTTGGAACATCACCAATCATGCCCCTCAACTGTTCCTGATTTTGACTCAAATTTTAGCTCTGTCCCTTTTGATTTGGAGAAAAGGTGGTGAATTGTACTTAATAAATAATGGCAATAATTTAGGGCCATAGATTTCTTTTGCTTCAGAAAATGTATATTAACCCACATAATCTTATGTGTTAGTGTCTCAGCTTAATGGTACAAATATTTTAAAAGGCTTCCCAATTGTCTCTGATTATTTTGGATTTGCCCCGATTTCTCCCTGATTGGATGAGAGCTGTATCACCAATTCAGCATCAAGAAGTCTTTGAAATGTGGGAGGAAACCAGAGACGCAACAAAATCCCATGCTACCGCAAGCAGGACATGAAGATTCCACACTGAAGGCTGGCACACTAGCAAAAAGACAGTCATAGGTTATATATGTGAGCAGAGAAGTGTAGGCCTGTTCTATAAAACCAAACAAAACACCTAAGGGGAAAGTCATATACAACTTTATACAATAGTGAAGGCATGACCGTGTTTCTTTCTTACAAGTATTGCTATCATGCAGACTTTGGTTTTGCTGCTATGGCTAGTATGGTTAGTACAATGTTTTACACGTTCTTCATAGGCCTGGTTATGATGTGCATTGTCAGTATATAATCACATACTGTCTGTTGACTGTAATTTGAACACAGTTGTACAGGTGGTGGGGTTTGCTGGAGAAGGTACAATTACAGCCCCACACTGCTTCATTCTGCTCTTCATTTCACACCCAGGGTACCTTTGTACACAGTAACCCTTGCTCCTTAGTCCCATTGGGTGTTCACAAGATGCTGCAGTTTCCTCCTACATCCTAAAGTCATGCTTTAGGTGAGTTAGTGATCTTCTATATTGCTCAAAATTATGTGTGTATGTGTGCGTCTGTGTGTGGGACTGCTTCTCCTGTGTCATGTTGCTATCCTGTCTAGAAAGGCTTTTGTTCACCCACATTGCTGAACTGGATAAAGCAGGTAATGAGAGAATGAATGAACAAACATATTTAAAATAATAAAAAGCTTCTCATAACAGATCTGTAATTTTCTTCCTTTTAGTGTCTTAATTTCTCTGACCCAAAAGCTGATGCCTGTTATTTCTGTTTGCAGTGCACCCAGAAATGTTGAATAATTTTCAGTGAAATGCAGAAGGGTAACTATTTATGACTTATTTAAGTAATACAAAGTGGATTATCAAAGTAAATAAGAAAACAATGTTGGTAGCTGAGGGGTGGAGCGAGAAAGAATGCACACAAATAAAATGTATTTATTTGAAAGAATGCAAAACAACTTGAAAATTATTTTCCTTTCTGACTTCATATTAATTGGCAAAAGAGATGCAGCAAGAAAAGGTTATGTACAGGCTGACCAAAGACAGTCGGAGAAATACATTCTGACAAACTTTAATTGGCTTTATTTAGATGCAAAATGCTGCCGTTTCTGGGAGTGATCAGGAAAAAAAAGGATGCTGGTGTCCTTGTGTGACATCCCCACTCTGGGACAGTAATCAGGGAGCCTAAATCCTCACCACTAGCACTCAAGAGGGATATTCACTTGGAACAAAAATAAATACACTCAATATTTACAGATGCATTTCTCTGGATCAAGCACAATTTCCCTTAAGAGCACACAGGGAACACAGTCAGTCTGGAGGCTGGGCTCTGTCTCTCACTCCATATCCCCAGCCAAGTCCTCCAGCACCCTCTCTGAGAATCCAGTGCTTCATGTCCCTGCTCTAAGCAGCTGACACACACACGCACACACACACACACACACACACACACACCTGGGAAAGGTTGGCACAGATTTACTAGCTATGCCCCTTCTTCCCAGACTATAAGGTAGTTACACCACCATCAGCCCCTCCAAAGTCAGCTACTCTAAGACTCGTGCAAGGGTACCCAATTATACTGAGTGAAATTAATATTAATACAAATGGTAGTTTGACCAACAGCAAGGCTTTCTGGAGCAGCCAAAAATATATATAAGTACTCTCAGAGATTAAAATATTCTCTAAAAGATCAATCACAATGAAAAGTTTAAATATATTTAATAATAAATAAGAAAAGAACATGAAAATGCTAAATATCGATTTACAATAAATACCAGAGTTTGAATCACTGGAAATATTAAAATAACGCAGATGAATATATTCACACAGATACAGAAAAGTAGTACTTATCTGATCTTATTATATTTTCCTGACTGATCTAAAGAATTACTATTCCCTGGTCACTTACGTGAGCAAGGCAAGATGAAGTGGGTGAGAGATCCTTCTATGCCAGGTTCCAAGAACAAACTGCAATGAGACTTCAGTCTCACCTAGTATTAAACATTATTTTTAGTGACAAATTATAGAATGACATCACATACATCTGGTCATCTGACTTCTGGTTCCCATGCTCCCCCCCCCCTTGGTTAAAAGCTGTCAGGATTTAGTACATATGTGTCAGTAATACACACACACACAGAGCCTTGCTAAGATCTGCTGCAGCTCCTACAAATCATAAAACAATTTCAAACCTCCACCCTTCCAGAGTAGGAAATAGTTCATCCCAAAGAGAATGCAGGAAGCTTCCTAGTACAGACTTTATTGAGAACTGTAAGATAGAATCTTTATGGCCTAAGCCAGGTAATTTAATTTCAAACTATTTTCAAAGTTTGAGATTAACCTCTTCTCTTCCAGTGTCCTCTGTTAAAATGTATACATTTAATCAGTTACAATGCAGTAAAGTCTGATATACATGTATATTTCTTTTCTGTCCAGCAGGACACACTGTTGATACATTTTTAACACAAGCAACTTTACAAATACATTTTGCAACACAAGCATCTGTACAAATCAGTTGAATATACAAATAACATATAATCCTTTACAAAATTCAAGCTAGCTGTGCTGGCATATGTTACACATCCAGTGCCCTACTTCTCCTGTCATAGCTGGCAATACCCCACATCATCACACCTTGCAAAATAAGAAATAAGTAAATCTGTAATTGTGGGTCAGTGTTTTTGTTCAGTGTTTACTCATAAAGAAGATGCAGCATTTTTAGCCACTGGTGCAGAGACAAGCTTTTAAGTGAAGCAGTGGAAGCCCATGTTCACAACTGAGCATTTCATTCAATAAGACTGGCTTAGGAGACACAGCTTTAGTGTGCCTGGGACACATATCATCTTGTTTGTGTATATGTGAGAAAAAGTTTGTTTGTGTGTATGTGTTTTCAGGTATGCAGTACATTAGTATAACATCAAACATAGCAGTCTCAGCATATACTCACCAACATTAAAACAGAGTGGAGGCTGGAATAGCAGCGAGAGAGCACGGTGAATTCCTTATGCTGTCACATGCTGAGTCCTGTTGAGAGTACCACAATATGGATTGGGGGGGGGTTCCTGGCTGATCTCTGCAAACCCCCAGCCACCCTATCACCGTAGGAACACTGATCTAGTTTAGATTCAGTCCAAACACAACAACATAGAGTCAGTTTATGAAGTTTGTCAAGGCTTATTCTTCTATCGTGAATTATACTGGTCAGAGGTAACACAGGCAATTAGGATACTAGGTCAGTTAAGCAGAGTTGAGCCAGAGCAGACAGAAAAAGAGGAAGTAGTTGTCATTTGTTAAAAGACTGTTGTATGGTTGAGTATTTCTTCCTTTCATAGCAGAGGTCTTGAGAAAGCTTGAGGTACTCAAGGTGCTTCAGTTTAGATTTACCAAGGAATAACAGCAGAACTGGGACAGAAAACATCTGCAAATTTGTACATGTTTTATTTTTTTGAAGTCATATATCATGGCTTGTCAGGTTTGTCTAAGAACTAAGAACTGTCCATTCTACCATTAAAAGCTGGACAAAGCAAACCACCAATGATATAACAAATCTCTGTAAATCTTTATGATAGTGTCACATAGTGTGGTGTGATCATAAGCTATAATAAAGTTTAAAATATCAAGTGTTTGTGTCAAGTAGGTTATTGTTTGTAAGCGCATAGAAATGGAGATCATTTTATGTTGTTCAGTTAGAGAAAAACAAAGTAGTATCAGATGATATTTTATGTAGTATAGTAACTCCAAAAGCTTTAAAACTTCAACTGTGAATCTGCTTTCTTTCATTAACCTTAGCGTGCGATACACGAGGGTTGTTCAGGATAATAACTCAGAAATGGAATCCATGGGAGGAAGAAGACACAAGAAGCAAATAGGGACAGATTTTGTCAGTTTTGTATTAGCAAGGTTGTATTCCAAAGTGCATGTTTATCTGGTGATGAAAGTTAAAAGGATCAGAGTTCAAATAATATTAGCAGTATAAGGATTTCTGAAGCTGCGGTCTTAAATAGTACCTACATCTCAATGCATTCATTTTTCAGAGCAAGACTTTTTAAAGACACTATTTTTCCCTTCTTATGTTAAGTTTCCTGCACTTGTTTGCTTTTGCTTGTAACACTGTGTATCTATATGTATATATTTAGATGTATACGGAAACACTCCATATAATTGAACATTCATAATCTCAAACCAGTTTAACACTGGCAGAAGTGGTCAAAACTCATTTGATCGCTTCCGCCGGTGTTAAGTCCTTGCAAAATTGTTCACAGTGAGGATTGGGGATTTGCCTTTTCCCTAATGTACAGCATTCTAGGAAGTATATATAATTAGCGCTGGGGGGTGCAGTCCTTGGTGGGCAAGAGAAAACCGCTCTTGTCAGTTTTGGGAGAAGGAGCAGGGAAGTCATCTCTGCCTTGGAAGACTGGAATGCAAGTCCCTTGTGAGGTTTTCACTACACAATTCAAGATATTACTGCGCTGCTACTTTAATGAGCTCAAGCTCACAACACACAATTTAGTGTGTACCAGCTACTACAACTACACAAAAAAAAAAAAATATAAAAAAGCGAAGCGTTGCAGAAACTGTTATAAAAAATGTTTATTCCACCAACTGATACATCTTCTTCAGTTCAGACAGATTAAGTTAATTCTCACTTTTCATCTGGACTCGTTCAGACTTCACAGAGAAACATCAAAAATTCTTTTTTAATTTAATTTTGTATTTTTTTGCATATTAAATCTATATTTAAAAATAAATTAAATATTAACATCAATTACATTTACTCCTTTACTTATTACTATATTCTATATACATAATATTTAAATATAAAATACAAACATATATTAATATTCCTAAAATCATACTTGTAATTACATATACACATTTAAAAACTATTTGTCTTAATGTAATCATTATTCTTTTATTGTTAGTATATGTAAAAAAATTTTAAATTTTTTCTCTAATGCCCCAAGTCCATTTAGTAGTAGGGTATACCCTAAGCATCTCTTGCCATTTGCTCTCTAATGCCATATGTACCTGTATTTACCCACCCTATCCATATACATGTTCTATCAGGATTTTTTATTTTTGTTTTTCTTCTTGTTTGTAACATGTTTACTTTTGTTACTTTTTTATCTTTTTTTTCCGCTTTTTTTCTTTTTTTGTTTTTTCATTCTTTGTTTTTTATTTTCTTTTAATTTTTTTACGACCAAGACCTTAATTATTATGCTCACACCACCAAATGCTTATGCACTACTAACCCTGCACTAAAAAAACATGATTAATTTTAAACCTTTTTTTAATTTTAGATGAATAAAGTACACATGATACATTTTAAGACATATGTAATATAATTAGTAATAATTTTTTTAGAAAATTTTTTATTATGAAGGAATTTATTTATTAAGTATTTTTTTTTTTGGTATGGATATGTTATAGAGGAAGTAATAATTTAGAAAATTGATGTTAATTATTAATTAATTTTTGTTTTTTTTAGAAATATTTAATAGTAAAAAAGTTTTTTAGGGAAAATGTCTTTCAGGATGAATCAAACATTGAAGATGTCTAGATCTAATGATGAAGAGTGCGCTGTTGTAAAATAACTGTGTTTTCTGTAACTGTTTCTGCAACGTTTTTAATTTTATTTTAGTTTTGTTTCTTTTGTGTTTTCTTACCACAGCCTTGTGAGGTTTTGCCTGCCAAACTTGGGTCTGTTTCTTCAGAAAAGTCTGTCAGAAAGAAGCAAAAACTTAGACATATATCTTCTGTCAAAGTTGCTTTAGACAGGAATGATTTATTGGCCTTTCCTCAAGGATTAGTTCAGGCTCTTTACCCCTCCAGCTCAGGTTCAAGATTCTGTACCACAAAATGATTATGAAAGGACAAATTCATTTTTTTGCTTCAGATTGTGAGGAAACTGTGGTTCCTTAAAGTCACTTTGTAAGGTTATATTTTTCCGAAATTATTTCCAGAATTAATCATTTGTTTCATTGAGAACATAATGGCATTCCACTGTCTCTGAAGAAGTATTACAATTTATTGGAACTGGATTTTCCTGAATATGCATTAATTCCTTCTGTTCTTTCAGCACAGGAGTATGTACGTATTACAGCCTGTATTGTGCCTGACAGTCAGCCCCCAAGAAAGCAAATAAGGTTCCTCAGTCTTATAAGTTTTTATATACTAATCCCAGACCAGATCCAGTCATTATTTTTCTGGAAAACCCTGCTGCTGCTAAACATGTAAATAACACAAATCACTCTCCTCCCCTTTTGACAGAGATGGGAAAGCTTTTGATAGATTTGAGTAAGAATGTATTTTGTGATACTTATCTTTAGAATTCTCATCTGTTAAGCTTATATGCTGAAGGGTATACTTGCCTGTTTGAGAACATGAGGAATATTATGACCTGTGTTTCCTCTTCCGAGAAAATCATCTTTGTGGAACCTGATTGCTTCTGTGTCTTAAGTGACTCTCCACTGTTTGAAATGTGCTTATGATTCTGCAGAGACCATTTCCAGGGCTGCTGCCACTGGAATTGTTATGAGGAGATTTGCTTGGTTGTGCACTCAAAACCTTCCTGGGGATGTTAAAGTGAAAATTTTGAATTCTTCCTTAGATGAAGAGTTATTTTTTTGTACCATTTGCTGCAGAGGTCCTCAAAAAAGTGATGCAAGAGATAATTTTATTTGAGGAATCCCATCTGTTAGAAATGACACAAGGCAATTACCACAAGTTTCCTCTTAGACTGGTCCTGCTAACACGGGGAAAGATATGTTTGATACATCCTGACCCCAAACCACTGCAACTAACTGCCTGTATGATGCAATGTACATACCTTTTGGGCACCTATTTTCTAACAGTGTGCTGCAAGTATTAAAGTAGGCAATAAAGCCTGTTACTTGAAATTCTTATATTAGTAAATGGTTCATCTGTCAGCCATTTTGGCATGTCTCCCCATGAATACCCCCTCTTTTGATGCAATCTCAAATGAAAATATTTTTGAAAGGGGTGTTGCATACTAAAACTCCTGGAAAACAGGTGGCTCCTCATTGGGATCTTAATTTTGTCTTGAAAAAACTAACTCTTGCTCCATTTCAACCAACCCTTCACTCTAACTTGAGGTTCTTAAAATGGAAGACCGTTTTGAATTCTGCAAGGAGAATGTCCGAGTTGTAATCACTTATGGAGGGTCAAGATTATCTCATTTTACACAAATAACATTTCATTAAGAAATAATTCCCTCATTTATGCCTAAAGTTGTATCCAATTTTTCTTTTAGCCAAGTTCTTCATCTCCCTGTCTTCTCCCCAGAACCTTCACGTAAAGGAGAAAGGAGAAAGGATATTTCATACCTCAGATGTCCACAGATAACTCAGATACCGTCTTGACATAAATCTTTTAACAGCTCTGATCAGTTCATTTCTTGTGAAGGTAAGAAGAAGGAGTCAAGCAGACTTTTTCTAAATGGTTGTCTCATGGTACTACATTTTGTTATACTCGCCATAACAGATCTTTTCTAGGCAACGTAAAGGCCCCTGGCAATTTACAAAAGAAGGGAGAGCCATGGTTGCCAGGGCCAGAAGGGAGTCACCACAATGATCTTGGGAGATGCCTTCTGAAACTTTGGAAGTAGCCTGAATATTAGTGGAAAGAATGGAAAAGCACACAGGAACATTCCTGTCCAAGGAAAAGAAAATAAATTTGTCTTCCAGGCCTTTTTGCATGGAGTCCTGGAACAGAATCATGTTGGTTGATTGTTCAGAGAGGATGCAAAGAGGTCTGCTTGAGGGAGTCCCCACAGATGGATCAAATCTTGGAAGACGCCCCGATCTACTTTCCATTAGTGAGGGTCTGTCCTGGTCCTCCTCAGCTTGTCTGCCACACATTTTTGCTCTGACGGAATATGGAATGCCTGTAGAGTGAGACTGTACTGTGAAGCTATATCCCAAACTAACATGGCTAGTCTGCAAAAGGGGTATAACCTGGTTCCTCCTTGCTTATTAATGTACCACATGACTGTGGTATTGTCTTTGACAACTTGAAGAGGTCCTGGGACTAAAGATCATTCAGAGAGTTGAGTGCCTTGATCAGGGGAAGCATCTCCTTGATATTTATGTGTTTGCATCCTTCGTTGGTGTCCCACACCCCCTGCACTTTAGTCCTTCCTTAAAATGCTCCCCAAGCAAAGTCCAAAGCATCTGTGGTGACTGCTTAGGAGCAGGGAAGGAGAAGGGGAGACTTGGATTTAAGGATATCTGTTGTTGCCACCAACATATTAATCTTCTGACAAACTCCAGTACTGGGATTTGAAAAACAAAATGGAGTGTTAATGCTGGGCCCAAATAGATTTCAGATAAAACTGTATCTATCTCATCTGAAGTATTGCCAGGGGTATAATGAGAATCACAGCTACCATGAGACCCAAAATCCTGAGGTATTCCCTCTTAGTGACTGAAGTCTGGGTGGAAAACCCTGGAATTACATCTAAATGAAGATCTGTTTTTCCCGAGGAAGGAAATCTGTTTGAACTGAAATGTCTAGTTGACATCCCAGGAACAGAATCTGGTGTGAGGGATTCAAAAAAGACTTTTGAATGTTCTCTTGAAATCCCAGCTTGTGTAAGAGATATCCCACCCAAAAGACAGATTCCTGACATTTTGAAAAAGACTGTACAAAGATAAGCAAGTCATCTAAATATGGAAAATGTGCATACCCTGTAGCCTCCAATGAGCTATAAAACATTTTCTGAACACTCTTTGTGTGGTGGATAGTCCAAAGGGTAAGGCAGAGAACTGGTAATGTGATCCAGATACACAAAACCTTAAGAAACATCTGAAGTGTAGATGAAGTGGGATATAATAAGCATCTTTTAAGTCTGGTTTTAACAGGAAACTTGAAAGAGGAAGAAGTAACAGGTTGTGAGGTGACATTATTTTGAATTTGGGCTCTGTCACAAACAGATTTCAGAAAGAAAGATCCAGAACTGGTCTCCAAGCATTTTCTTTCTTTGGCACTAAGAACTTCCTTGAATAAAAACCCTTTCCCATCTGGTAAGGTAGGAACTGTCTCTATCACTCCTTCTGATAGCATGTGATAAAGAACAGGTGGAAACAAAATAGTCTGATCTGGAGGGTACAGAAGGCCCCCTAAAAAGGGAGAATTTCCTCCCACTGCCATCTGTAACCTTGATGAATGATTTTCAGAACCCATTTGCCTGAAACACTCTTGCCATAGATAAAAATGGAGACTCAGACTTTCTGGAAGAAAAAAGGGGCCAGAGTGGAAGGGGGTCACAAGGTCTCTTGAATAGTCATTCAGACTTGTTGGACTGTCCTTGGTGTAGAGATGTTTGAGATTTCTTTTTGGAACCCCCTTGATATTTCTTCTTAAATGTTTGTTTACCTGAATTTTGTTGAGTGTTTATTCTGTTTTTTTTGTTCCAAAATTGTATAAAGAGATAGAAAATCCCTTGGACAATTTAGAAAGAGGAGATCTGAAAAATCTTAGAAATTCCCTGGATCACCTTGCCCCGTTTGTCACTCTTTTTGATCCTCTCTCCAGCAGAGGGGCCAAACAATAAAGCTCTATTCAAGGAAGAATTTATCATCTCATTTTTTATATAATCTATGAGGTTCTGAGAATGCAGCTAAAACAGTACCAGTAGCCATAGCCCTGGAAGAAGTATCATCAGAGTCATACACTCACTGTAAATAATGAGTAGTGACCTGTGCACAGTGATACACACACTGTAAACAATGAGTAGTGACCTGTGTGCAGAGTCATACACACACTGTAAACAATGAGTAGTGACCTGTCACAGAGTCATACACACACTGTAAACAATGAGTAGTGACCTGTGCACAGAGTGATACACACACTGTAAACAATAAGTAGTGACCTGTGCACAGAGTCATACACACACTGTAAACAATGAGTAGTGGCCTGTGCACAGAGTCATACACACACTTGTAAACAGTGAGTAGTGACCTGTGCACAGAGTGATACACACACTGCAAAAAATGAGTAGTGGCCTGTGCACAGAGTCATACACACTGTAAACAATGAGTAGTGGCCTGTGCACAGTCAAAAACACACTGTAAGCAATGAGTAGGGACCTGTGCACAGAGTGATACACACACTGTAAACAATGAGTAGTGACCTGTGCACAGAGTGATACACACACTGTAAACAACAAGTAGTGGCCTGTGCACAGAGTGATACGCACACTGTAAACAATGATTAGTGGCCTATGCAGAAAAAGAAACTAAGTTATTTAAAACAGATTTATCCACACAAGAAACTGCAGAAAAATATTCTTCATAATTTCACAATTTGTCAGAACGAATTTTAACATAGCCTAACAATTCAAAATTCTGAAAAACAAAGTTACAGAAGTGTACACTTTTCCCCCATAACTATCAATACTTTTCCCACCCTTATCTGAAAGAGCTTGGAATTAACAAAGTGCTTAGTAGCAGTGGGATTAACTAAAGCTATAGTTGCTAGGTCAGGTTTGGAAATAGTATATACAAATTTAAAAGACTGAGGAAATGTACTTATTTTTTATTTACTTATTTATTGACATTTGATTTGTACACCCTATCTGCCTTTTTAGGGGCAGCAGGCTGACTATCAGGAAAATTGCAGGCAGTAACACACACACACACACACACACACACAGACACACACACCTTCTAAAGCAGACAGAACAGGAGGAATAGGTGTAGGCTCTGGAAAATCCTTTTGTAACAACTCGTACTATTTTCTGAGGGACTGAGAAACCTCAGTGTTCTGCCTTTGAAAACACTGGCACATTGTAGCAATAGTCTCAGAGAAAGAGAAACCCCACAGGGAAAATCCAACACTGAGGTCTCCTCTGAGTCTGAATCAGAAATCTGAGAAGGGAAAAGCCTGTATCCATCCCTGCAACATCCTTTCAGATTCAGAATCTTGAATCTCTTCGGGAAAAGAGAAGTACCTCTTTCTTTTACCAGAAAATACTTTACAAGAAGGACCAATAGCTTAAATTAAACCCTGAGCCAGACCAGGTAAACTACTCCTGTCCTAAGAAATTTCAGGAGGAGCAGATACATGCTTGCTTTTCTGTTTCCTTTTGATAAGAGGAATGGGGCCAGCTATGTTACTAATGGCACTCACTGCTTCCCCAGGGATGAGAGCAGCATTCTGACACATTTGTGAAATGTTCCCTGTTCCCTATCCTAGGACAGACAGGAGTGGCTCTCCATTGCCAACTGAGGGACCCCAGCAGCCACAAAGGATGTGGCTACCCCCTGGTCCATAGTGGCTGTAGCTGCTATACTAGAAACATCCTGGATAAAAATGAATGGTCTGAAGTACAACAAATGGCCACAGCAAGCCACCCGCCTATGGCTAAGGCAAGTTTCTAGCTTGCTGTGGCAGCAGAGGCTGGTTGTTTAACTTTTTCTTTGTGTGGCTAGAAGAACAACTGACCATGGGACTGGTAGTCTGATCCATGGTCAAGTCAAAAATGGTGCCTCTTTCCTGGGGAAATCGCGCAGTAATTGTTGGTAAACACTGTCAGTCTTTAGTCTGAATCTCCCCGTTTCTTCTTGGCAATGGATAGTTTCAGCCAAATAGATTCTGGAGATCATTTACCAAGGTTACAGATGGCAGTGGGGGGAAATTCCTTCCTTCCATGGAGTAATTCCTCATCCACCAGACCAGACTCTTTCATTTCCTTCTGTCCTTCAACTCATGCTGTCCCAGGGCTTGACAGAATCAGTTCTTCCTTCCCAATTTAGGACAGGTTTTTGTTCGAGGGTGTTTTCATTGTCAAGAAAAGATGATGACTGGAGACCATTTCTGGATATTTCTTCTTAGAGCTTTAAAATCTGCTAACTCTTTTTCTTCATTCAAGTTTCCTGGTAACTCTACATTTAAAACATGCTTATCACCTCATTCCTTTTCATCCAGACTTCAGACATTTCTTAAGGTTTTGTCTGTCTGGATCACATTATCAGTTATCTGCCTTACTCTTTGGACTATCCACTGCACCAAGACTGTTCACAAAGTGTCTAGCTCCAGTTATAGTACATTGTAAGCTACAGGGTATCCACATTTTTGCATATTTAGACAAGTTGCTTACTGTTCACAGTCCCAACAATCTCTAACTTGGGGGACTTCCAAGATGGCTGCACATTGAGTAACAGTTTAAGTCTAGCTCTCCCAGTGTGAAAACAGAATCTCAATGGAGAAGGCCAATAGACATTTGAGCTTATGGGTAAATTTCAGTAACTGGCTAGTAAGTGTACTGCCTGGACGTCAGGAAAAAAGAAATACAGAGCACCTGGAAAAAATCAGCTACAAAAAGGTGAGGAAGAAACCTTGACTGGGGAAAGTTCTGCAGCTGTTCATCAAAAAGCAATGCAACCTCCAGACATGACTTCTAGCAACCTACAGGAAGATATAAGACAATTTCACACAGACCTGGTTAAAATAAACAAAACACTGATGGAGTATATCAACACAAACAGCAAAAGGCTGGAAAAAATGGAAGAAGCTTTAAACAGATATTCAGATGTGGTGAGGAAGCTAGAAAACTCAGAGGTTGAAATCAAGAAATGGCTGGCTGAATATGAGACTGCTCAGGAAGAGATGTTTCAAAAAATAATAGAATTAGAGGGCAGAGCATGTAGGGAAAACCTGAGATTTTTCAGCTATACCAGAGAAGCTGGAAGGAACAGACTGCATTAATTTTATGAAAGCATAAATAAGCAACTGGACTGGTATTCCCAAGCAGGAGTTGTTACTTGAAAGGGCACATCATGTGTGTGCTCCAAATCTGGCTATGAGAAAGCAACCTAGACCTTTAATAGTAAAGATGCAATCCTACCAGCAGAAGGATTTGATTCTGACAAAACTGTGGCAGAAGGACAAAATACAAAAAGTGGTAGACAGCAGAGTGTTTGTGGAGAATGATTATCATTGCCCACCAGTCAGAAGAGGAGTAAATTCATTCTACTACTCACAAAATGTAAAGATTAAAGGTATGAGATTCGAAATGCTGTACCCAGATGTCATCAATGTATCCTTCCCTGGAAAGACAAAATAATTTTTGATTAAGTACATGCTAAAGTAAAAATACAAATGTTTGTCCAACAAAACGTGAGCTGTGAAACTGAAGGAGATTCTGCTGCTTCTTCTGGTAATAAAAAACACAGAGAAGACTGTACCTGTGAAACCTCTTCCACTGTTTCAATGGAAAATGATGGAGAGAAGGAAGGGAGCACTAGTGTTTACTATAAGAATTGAGAGTAGTTTATATATTAAGCAGAGACAGGATTTGGGATATGGAGATGAACAGTAATAAAACCATTAACTTAATGTGGGATTACAATGCATAAATTATATTTGTGAAATATGACAGTTCAAGAAAATCTGGAAATACTGGACTTTTTTAGGATTTGTTGGACTTATGGGAGACTTTAAAGTATATGCCCTACTTCATGTCATTAATGTTCAGAAAAATGCTTTGGGGAGGGAAAGAGAGGAGAGAAGGTTCATAGATAGGTTCATAGATTAGTACTAGGTTAACTGTAAGTAAAGAAAAATGTTTTTTCCTTAATAGTACTATTTTTGTGGTGTATGATTTTCTTTGCTTGATATAAAGTAAAGTTTTCTCAATTTAATTTTAAGTGTAATAAGGATTGTCAATACGTCTAGCTGTTCTCTTTTTTTCTTTTATTTCTCCCGTCTTTCTTCTTCTTCAGTTTTAAGAAGTGTAGGCACTGCAATGTAAAAAAAGCCTGGTTAAAAGAGCATGACAAAAGAAAAATTAATGTGCTTTTTCTCATTCTTGCATGGGGAATAACTGGATTGAGGACCTTAGATTGATTTAGTAACAGGTTTTAGGAGAAAACCAGTAAATGAAAAAGAATATTGAATATTATGAGGCTTTTGTTTTAGCAAATGAATGTATGCTTAGTAGCAATTCTGTATCTGGCCCTAATGTCTCCATGGAAATAATATGATAAAGAGAACTTGACTTTATCATGTCACCATGGAGACAATCTGATAATGAGAAACTGGCTGTCTGGCTCTCATGTCACCCAGGATGCCTTCTAAATAGCATGAGACATGACCTGTCAGGACCTCTGGAATTACTACTTAGCTGTAGCCCCCAAACAGGTTTCATGCCTCATAAATGGAGTAAGGCAACAGTCATCCCTCTGCACAAAGATGGGCCATCTACAGACCCTGGAAACTACAGACCCATAAGTCTCATAAGTCTTATATGTAAACCATTGGAAAGAATTATCATGGAGATGATCAATAGAGATATAGTAAACCTCCAAACACCGTACCCAACCCAGTTTGGTTTCGTCAAGGGCAGATCATGCCTACTCAACCTGGTGGACTTCTTTGAGAAGGTCACCAAAGCAATGGATGATGGCAAAATTGTTCACACTGCCTACCTTGACCTGGCCAAGGCATTTGACACAATACCTCACTCGGGCATTGTTGACCAACTTGAGAGGTTAGGTACAAACCCATATGTCACCTGGTGGATAGACAACTTGCATACAGACAGGGCCTAGGAAGTGAGAATTGGGGAGTCCACTTCTATAAAGAGTTCAGCCACAAGTGGAGTACCTCGGGGATCAGTCCTTGGACTGCTCCTTTTTGACATTTACTTCTTAGACGTCAAGGCCAATGTCAGTCTCTGGCTGACTAAATTTGCAGATGATTGCAAATTAGGAGCTGCCGTTGAATCTCACACTGACACAAATGTTCTCCAGGAGGGGCTGACACAGACAATTGATTTCAGAGTCATGGACTAAAACTAAATGCCAAGAAATGCATAATAGTATCCTTTGGGAAGTCATCCATCCCTGGTACCTATCATAGTGACAACACACTCCTTAGAATTGACCCAGTAGTCAGGGACTTAGGGGAAACAGATAGTAATCTAGCCTTTGACCATCATGTGTCTACAGTAGCAAGCAAATTATTTTGTGTTGCGCAACTTATAAACACAGGTATGGCATCTAAGGAAGTCATTGTTCCACTGTATTCATCATTCATCAGACCTATCATGGAGTATAATGCCCCCTTTGGTATGTACCCAAACAGGCACATCCAACAGTTGGAATGTCCACAGAGGTTCTTCACTAAAAGAATACAGGGCAGAAGTAAAATGTCCTCTGCAGACCACCTCAATGCCATATCCCTGTATTCTGTCTCCTACAGGCTTCTGAGGGGAGATCTATGCCTGGCATACAGGGCATTGTCAGACGCCACTCTGATCGACCTCCTGTATATCCACAAAAGGAACAGCAGCAGAGTTATCTGTTCTAAAGATTTAAACCTTGCCTGTGATATAAATAGGATCTGCTGAAGAGATAGGTATGTATCCGAGAGACTACCATGTCTATGGAACAGTCTCCCCATCCATGTGAAGCAGAGTTCCTCCCTAACCCAATTCAAGTGCAACTTGGACAGTTGGATGGAAAACCGGAAATTCATCCCTGGTTTGGCACTTATGTCTCTAATGGACACTGGTAACCTGTAAACGGTTCATCTCTCAGGCCCATGCTTACACTTATAAAGTGTGTCAGAACTTGTCAGAGATTTGGGATGCATGGCTAGGCTTAAAAAGGCCCTTGTGGTCATTAGACTAGTAAACACCTATGAACTTATGAACATATGGAGACAATCTGATATTGAGAAACTGGCTGTCTGATTCTCACGTCCCCACGGAGACAATCTGATAAAGAGAACTTGGCTATAGTCTGGTGGAGAATGATTGGCTGAAGGAAAAAAGGAAGATAAACTGACTAGGAGATAATGAAAGCATTCAGGATTTTTCCCAGCTAGTAGAGCTAGAAAAATGAGACACAACCAGTTAGAAGTTAGTAGAAGCACAGACTGTACCATGCATTTTGTGCATGGATAACCTTTCTTTTAGGACAACTCAAGTTTGTGAGTGTAGCCATCAGTTTGGGACATTTGTTCCTGTTAGGAAGGAAAACTTCAATAGTTAAAGATGTACATAGTTTTGTGTGTTAGTGTTAAATTAACAGGCTTTAGGGAGATATTGGCAGTTTTGTTTGTTTGAAAGCTTTCAATTAAACAAAATGTTTTGTAAGATGTGAAATAAGCTCAAGTGGATATGATAGGAAACAACTATATAAACGTTCAATCTGCCATGCAGTGTATGCTTGTAACACAAAAGCTGGAACTAGACATTTAAAAAAAAGATGTTTTATATACAAAAGGTGGGAATAATAACTTTCTAATTTAATGATGCTTTTTGTCATGTCTTTAAATGTCAGTGGTCTCACAGATAAATACAACAAAGAAAGAATAGTGAACTATATTGAGAAAGAAAGAATAGTGCACTATATTAAAATGTAGAGTGCAGAGAGCTATGTATGTTACAGAAGACACACTTGGAAAGAGCCAAACATGTGAATTTGATAAAGAAAGGTTTTCAGGATAGTTATTCAGAGGAATATCTGGGACAGAGTAAAAGAGGAGTACTTGTATTAATTGCAAGAAGTGCTCCACTAGTAATAGAAGGGTATAAAAAGATAATGGCGGATATGTAGTGCTAAGGGGCTATTGGCAAGTGAGGAGGATTACACTGGCATGTATTTATGTTCCACCTAAAACTGCTATACTAGAGCTTAAGAAAATTCTGGGAGAAATAATCATTTTTCAGCAGGGAATATTACTTGTAGGTGAGGACTGAAATTTGATTTGCAACAGTGAAGATATGTCTGTGGGACCCAGAAGCGAAAGTACAACAAAGGAGGGTAGATTTTTTGAAGATATTTATGAAAATATTTGGCATGGAAGAAGTGAATTCAGTAATAGGAGTTTGGAGTGAATTTACATATTATTCCCCAAGATATAAAAACTGGGCTAAACTAGACAGAATTTGCGTCTCACAGGAACATGTGCATTTAATTGAAGACCTTGATAAACACCCAATAACTATTTCAGATCATGCGCCAATAATAACTAAAATAAAAACACATGGTAATGAAATAAAAGTGAAACACTGGTGCTTTCTCAGCTACCTGTTGAAAAGAGAAAAATTTAAGGAATGGCTAGTGGAGATTATTCGGGAGCTATTCAAGAGGATATAAATTACTTTTGAAAATATAGCTAGGGAGTGGGATAAAATTAAGGTGGAGTTTAAAAATAGTGTAGAAATAAAAGAAATGGAGCTGTAGTTAAGAAGTAATAAGAATTATTTAGAGGGACTGACAAATGTTAAAGTATTGCAGCATGGAGAGAATGTCACAGAACAATAAGAGGATCAGCTGCAGAATGCTGACAGATTACCTCAATAATATGCATGAGTTTAGAAAGATTGCTGTTAAGCAACTGTTTTTTTGATAATAACCCTAGAACACAAAAACTTAGCACAATGACTCAGGCAACAGAAAGTAGAAAGGGCTGTCGCTAAGCTTAGGGACCCTATAGCAAGGAAGCTAACAAGAGATCATGTAGAGTTATTAGAAATATTTTGAAAATTCTGTGAAAGTCCATATAAAGCAGAGAAATATAAAAATCAAGAAAAGATACAAATGGAAATGTTTATGGAAGAATTAAATATGCCAAGGTTAGAGGTAGGTAAGGCTCAATTACTAACGGTTATGATAGGAAGAGATGAGATAAAAATTGTGATGTATAACCAATCCATAGGAAAGTCCCCAGAAATAGATGGTATTCCTGTGGAAGTTTGGAAGCTAGGAGGGAAAAACTGATAAAGATCTGGAAGGTTTTGTTTCAGTATTTTAAGAGGAGAAGGACCAACATCCTGGAAGAAAGCAGTGGTAGCTGTCATACCTAAAGAGAGTAAAGATCCATCAGATCTAGATTCATACAGGCCCATTTCAGTACTAAACCATGATTATAAAGTGTTCATGTCTATAATGGCTAAAAGAATGGCAAAAGTAATGCCAAAACCGATAGATATGTATCAGTGTGGTTTTGTGGCGGGGACATTTGACAACATTAACAGAACATTTATGATGCAGAGGGAAGCAGAATGTAAGAAAATACCATTGTTGTTGGTGGGTCTTGATGCAGAGAAACCATTTAACATAGTAAGCTGGGATTTTATGAACAAGGCTGTATATTTCCTGAAAAATTATAAGGTTGATTAGGAGGATATATGAGGGATCAGAGGCGAAAATTAAAGTGGGCGGGGTCCTCTTTGATAATTTCTGCTTGAGCAGAGGAACCAAGCAGGGGTGTCCTCTTCCCCCTTTGTTATTTGTATTATATTTAGAGCCATTGGCAAGGAAAATAAGGGACTCAGAAATTCAAGGATATAATTGGTATGGTAGTCAGGAAAAGCTGGCTCTATTTGCAGATGATATTATTTTATACCAGACAAAACCAGAAAAAGGACATTACAGTGTTGTGGAACATTTTGAGACGGTTTCAAATCTTTTTGGCATATAAAATGAATGAAGCTAAAACAAAGGCAATAGCAGTAAATTATGTACCCACATATGAATTGGAGCAACAATATCCATATTTATGGGGACATGATAAAATGAAGTATTTAGGAGTATGGATTAAAAATTATCCTGGTGTGGCAGGTAAGGATATGTAGGAAGAGACTAAATTAAGGTAATACAAAAATTGAGAAAATTGAAGCTTTGTTATATGGATATGGATAGTAAGATACACGCAGTTAAAATCTTTTTATTCCCATTAGTCTTATATGCAGGTCAGATATATTTTTATCAACCAGAGGAGAAGTTGTGGATACCACTTTATCTGGGAGGGAAGGTGTCAAGAGTCAGGTGGGGTAAGCTGATTCTTCAGTAGAACAGGGCAGATTGAGATTATGATTTGAAGGGGTATTTCAGAGCTACACTGTTAAGGCTGCTGTACATAGTGAAAGCAGAAGGCTATAAATCAAAGTGGAAAGGTATGATGATGAAATGGGGGGAGCTCAAGAAACGAGGAAAGATTGGAATTTTGGATGCAGGCCTTTAAGGAGAATAACAGAATATTATATCCATAAAGTAGCAGAAAGTATCCTAAGATCTAAGCTAACATGGGAATGGAGAAAGGTGATTCTGCCAATAGGGATGACTGCAATTAGTGATATAGACAGTAGTCAAGGAGGGGCTTGAAATTACTAGAGAAAACTGGCAAAGGAACCAAGGTATTGGGAGCAAATAAGTAGACAGAGAAAGATGATAGAATGGGAAGACGGCAAGAATTAATTTGGACTGCAGGTTGGAGATTGCCTTCTGTGATAAGGATTGATATCGGAGTATGGGCAAAGAGAAAGAAATATGGGGTCCTAAATGAAAGACCAGCACTGGTAGAGTTTTTAGTAGAATCTAGAACTGAAGCTGCTATTAAAAAGGAATATTTAGTAGAGCATATGAAATATTGCATGATAACTATAAGAATCAATCAGAGGAAGTTAGAAAGGATTGGGAAAAGAGATTTGATAAGCAAATCACAAAGAAACAATGGGAAGATATATGTATGTCTCCCAAATATACAACAAAATCTGGAAGATTTAGGATTTTAACTTGGAAATGTTTACATAGATATTTTATACCCCAAAGAGAATCCAGAGATTTTTTTCCTCAGGTAGACAACAAATATTGGAAGTGCGACAGGGGAGAAAGACGTAATTACAAACATATTTTCTGGGAGTGCAGTGAGTTGGCAGACTTTAAGGATTCCCTGTCAGATGCACTGTTGGAGATGCTGGGTGGGCAGATTGGTGTGAAGAGGGAGATGATTTTTCTGAGCTATGATACAAAATTGGAATTATAACAAATAAGGAAAAAATTCGCAAGTGGGCCAGTGCAAAGGCCAAAAACACAAAAATCATATAAAAAAAATATATCAAAAAAAATGGCGAGCACTCAAAGATGAGAGAGTACAAAATAAATGTTTATTAACAAAACATACCAGTTTCAGCTAAATGCCTTCTTCAGTGTATTACATACAATGTAATGAGTGTCTTTTAAAAGATTCATGCCCCAATCCAAATCATCACCTCATGAATATTAATATAATAATCATAAAAGACACAGATTTAGAAAGACATCATGAATAGACCACTCTGTTATACCTATTATTATATTCACCCAGAGGAATAGATACAAATTATATAAATGCAACAATAATCCCAATAGAAGAATATTAATAGAAACAAATGTTCATTTGGTCAACAACATCTAAATATATTATAGATGTTCATTTAAACCAGGGGAAAAAAGCCCCCAAGTTTAATAATCCATATATGTTCCTTCCTATTAAGAATATTGTGCCAGCCAGCCTTCATATTCCTATTATCCATGATTCTGTCAATAAGAATATATTGAAAACTAGCTGTTGGATGTTGTATGGAATACTTATACAAAGCATTAGAAATATTTTTTGTTTCTAATACCGCTCAAATGTTCTGAGATTTGTAATTTAAATTATCTAGAAGTTTAACCAACATAAAAGGCTTAACAAGTACAGGTAACAAGATATATGACCTAATCAGAACTACAGTTAGCAAAAATGTGTATATGAAAATTTTTGACATCTTCCTACTGATAAATTCCTTACTCTTATTCACATACCTACAAAAAGTACAGTGACCACAAGGGAAGCAACCAGATACAACCCCACCTTCTAGTGTACCTTGCAATGGTGCAAAAGGTCACAAATTGTGTTTATACTAATTCAGATAACCTCCTAGTGTTGTACCTCTCCTGAAAGAGAAATTACACTTATCCCCCACCAAACTAGAGAGACGATCATCCGCCATAAGACTATTCCAATGTTTATGAATTAAACTAATAAACTTCCGTGTATTACAAGCATATGTAGTAATAAACTGAATAGCAACATCATTGTCCGTATTGTCTTGCTGATACTGTAATAGATTCTGTCTATCATGGGTACAAGCTAATATACTAGCCTGGATGACCTGTTGACAATTGTACCCCCTATCACAAAATCTAGTAATAAGGTCTTTTTTCTGTTTTTCAAAAGTCTCCACATTGGAACAAATATGGCGTATCCTAAAAAACTGAGATTTAGGAATATTGCATGTAATATGTTTGGGATGGCAGCTTGAAGCAAGTAATAAACTATTGGAACTAAATGGTTTCCTGTAAACATCACTGGATAAAGTACCGTCGTTTAAGTGAGTAACCTGGACATCCAAAAAGGAGATACAATGAATGTCATAATGAACTGTAAATTCAATGCCCCACTTGTTTTCATTGAGATAGTTAACAAATTCTTAGAGATGTACTGTATCAGCTCTCCAAATAAGCCAACAATCGTCAAGACATCTTCTCCAAATATCGATTTCATCCAAATATAAATTATGATCAGAATTATAAATAATCTGTTGTTCCAAATAACCCATGAATAGATCCACATAGAAGGGTGCAAAAGGAACTAAATGGTTTCCTGTAAACATCACTATATAAAGTACCGTTGTTTAAGCGAGTAACCTGGACATCCAAAAAGGAGATACAATGAATGTCATAATGAACTGTAAATTCAATGCCTCACTTGTTTTCATTGAGATAGTTAACAAATTCTTAGAGCTGTACTGTATCAGCTCTCAAAATAAGCCAGCAATCGTCAAGACATCTTCTCCAAATATTGATTTCATCCCAATATAAATTATGATCAGAATCATAAATAATCTGTTGTTCCAAATAACCCATGAATAGAGCCACATAGATGGGTGCAAAAGATGCACCCATCACAGTGCCTTTTAACTGCAAATAACATTTATCATCAAAGTACAGAACATTTTTTGTTAGTACATTCTCAGCCAAGCAAACCAAGAAAGTATTGAAATCCGGACTATATAAAGAGCTTTTATCCAACCAATATTGTAAGGCAGCCAAATCTGCCCAATGGGGTATACTCGTATATAGTGATTTAATATCTAATGTGCACATAATCCATCCTGGTTCAAGCTGAGAGTCCAAAATAATGTTCACAAATTGAGTAGTATCTTGAATTCTAGCTCTAACACCATTAAACAAGGGCTTAAGATAGACAGTTATGAAGGCAGACAAAGGTTCAGTCAATGAACCATGACCAGACACTGTTGGTCTTCCTGGGGGATTCTGTGGATTTTTATGTATTTTGGGAAGTAAATATAAATATTGGGGTAAAGGAGCTGAAACAGTTAAATGGCATAAAGTTTGTTTATTAATGATGCCCTCACATAATGCTAACTGTAAAAAAACATCAATTTATTGTTTAAATTTATAAGTAGGATCAATAACCATATGGGTACAGAAAGTTGCTGATCAGCTTCTGCCAAATACATAGACCTATCCAGAACAACTACTGAACCTCCCTTGTCTGCAGGAATAATGACCAAATGTTTGATGTGACAAAGATTATCCAGTGCATGTTTTTCAGCAACTGTTAAATTGTCTCACCCGTGTGTGGTATACATATCTGTAGAGAAATGCAAATCTCTGAGAATAATTTTTTGAAAATGTTCAACATGTTTGTTAGCAGGTGGAATGAAAGACGATTTGTGAAACAGAAAACTCGATTGTAAGTCTAGACTGGGTCCAGTTTTTTTTTTTCAAAAAACAATTTCAAATTTAGATGCCTACAAAAATAGAACATCACTAACCAAATCTTGCTCAGCCACAAAAAACCCTGGTGCAAACTTTAAACTCTTATTGAGTAATTTGATCTCATCCTCTGTCAAGCTAACCAAAGAAATGTGTATATCCACATATCCCCCTGACGGGGAATTAACAGATGTAGTAGTGTCTCTAATGAGCCTGCCTCTATGTTTCCTACCACCCCTCCTTCTGACCCTAAAGGGTGGGTGGTGGTAGGTTGACTGCTAGTTATTGTAAAGGTAACATTTCTCCTTTTATTCTAGGGTGACCCCTCCCTATGATCTGATTCGAAGTCAGTAAATGAGGATGAGTTATCTCCAGAATTGTCACTAGTGGCCAGTTTAGTTGGTTTCTTCAGGATAAATTTGGGACGTTTCCTCTTGCTTCCCACATTCTGGTTTTCAGGTTTAGAAATTTGTGCCTTTTTATGTTGGTCAAATGGTTTACCCAAATTATAATCACGCACATCCCTGTTGTATTTGCGAATTTTCTTATTTTTTAACTGAATTTCAAAATCAGTCAAATCCTTAGCTTCTGGAATAATGTCTTATAAACGGGGTGACTTTCAATTTGTTTAGCCTCATCACATACCTGAGTGACTTCTTATATGAGCTAACTATTCTATGTTCATAAAAAGAATGTAAAATTTCAACAAATTTGCAAGATGCATCCTGCTGTGCTGCTGCCCGTTCTGTAGTTAATAGCCCACCAAGACGAGTAAAAAAGTATTACTTTACAAATCTGAACACTTTAAACAAATTCCTGAGGTCTAATGGCTTACCAGCAAGTAGAATGCAATTGCTGAAAAGCGCTTGTGTCCTGGTGGGAGACTAGAAATTTAAAGATGGCTCCATGCTCAGCAGGATTCTAATATAGACTTATTATTGGGGGAGAGAGATAGCACAAGGGGTGTAAACCAGGTGGAATGCAAAGAAACCAGAGAGGCAATCAGTGGAAAACTATTAGTGAAGGCCTCAGAGGGGGTAAGTAAGAATTCAAACTACCTGTAAAATGAAGGAGAGAAGAGACAGCAAACTTTATTAAGGTTGGGAGTGTGTCTTCACATTGACTTGCTGATTAGTAACCAGTTTGTGTACAGATTAGAGTAGGGAGATACATTAGCAATGAAGGGGAATGTATAGAGATGCAAATAAACAGGTGGGCCTCCAAGTGATACAAACTAAGGCAGAAAGCACTGAGAGGGCTGCTTGATGGTTAATTTAGTCACAGGGATCTGAATTAAATGTATACTGTCTATTGGACATTTAGGATTACTGCACTAGGTGGGGGTGGGAACACAAGGCTACAACAGTCAGTTTTATTTGTTTTATTTATTTATCATAAATTCAGTACCCAGTTTTTACCTTGTCAAGTGAAACTGCAGCCCCCTCTTCTTATAAAAAGCAAAGATGTTCAAAGGTAATACAAAAAAATACTGGTCAGGCCATTCAAATGGAGTAGAGAGATAAAGTCCGACTGTGAACCTGCCGACCAGGTTTCAATTAGCATCTCAGACTGCTTATGGAGTGGCAGGGAAGGGATGGGCATGCCCATCCAAGATGGGAGGGTGCTTGTTAATACACTGTCTAAGTGGAGGCATGCTCCAAAGAGGGGAGTTCTTCTCAGACATAATTAGTGAGCATGGGGGAGTGGGTAGGTCATAAAAAAATCACCCCCGGATGGAAGCACAGATGAGCCATGCCCCCAGGATCCATGACTTGCCCCCGCAAGAATGGAGTAAGTCCGGGAGGGTGGTCAGAAAGTAGCTGATAAGGCCACTGCAGGGAGTTGCCTCAGGTGCTACTAAAGTTAGCTGCACCTCTGCAGAAAGCCTAGTTACCCCAAGGGTGGCATGCAATTGTATTTCTGTCAGACTGTACTTCCTTTTGTTCCCATGCACTGCTTCTGTGTTAATATATCGCCTGATGTAGCAATGACTGTACAGATATTCCATCCAGTTTAACTTTATCATTTTATTAGTTATATAGTTCACAAATACAGTTTGTTCTAGATCAGAATGTAAAGAGTTCTTTAAAGGAAAAATGTTTGGGCACATATCACACTGCATAGGTTCAGTGGCTATATGACAATTTCAGACAATGTTCAAGTTAATCCTACTTGAAAGTTTCACTTTGTCCTTTTTGTGTTCTAGCCTTCATCTGGTCTTCATTTTCAAAGTTTCTAAGAGACTTTACATCCCCAGCTCTTATGCCAACATTAGCCTTGTTATACTTCTTGGGTGTCTAAGACTAAGTGACAGATCAGCTGCTACCACATATTTTTGCACTTTGAATAACACACACAAAAATTCATTAAAAAAATTCAGAACTGGGGAGTCTGTATAAGGCAAAACCTCACCTCACAGATGCAACAAGGAAAACTATTATTACATACCTTCTGCCACCTAACCTATTTTTAGCTTTTTAATTGCCCACAACGTCATTTACAATCCTGATGTATATACCAGTCATTTAACACCATCATCCATCTCTATTCACCCAAACTATCTCCTTTGCTCAGGAGAAAACTGCATCTTGTAATTAATCAATCTAATAACACAACAGGTGGCTCTGACTGTCTGTACTCTGATTATGTCTCAAAATTCTGGAACTTCATTCCTCTAGCCCTATGCAAATGGTGGGTCTAAAATCATTCAAATTCCATATAAAAAACTATCTAAGTAGTACCTGGCTTTTCTCTTGCACTAATCCAGGATAATCTTAAAATTCGCTTCTTGCCCTGGCTTCAAAATAGGGTATCTTTATATCATCTACTAGATAACTGCCTCACATCTCATCTTTTTTGATACTCACTTCTAACACATCACCTTGCTATGGTTTAACTTTCCTTTCTCAAAACACTTTTTTTTTTTGTTTCTACTAAATCCTACATATGTCCTATAATATACTTTACTTTTTCGTATATGTTTAAATGTATTTTCATCTATAAGCATATAGTATCTATGCATCCTCTGTTTTTTTGTTATTAAATTATGTATCATGTTTATGTTGTATGTACTGGGCATTTTCTCATCAGGCCTTTGCTGAAAGGGGACTTCTATCAGCCCTGCTGGATTTTCCCAGTAAACAAAAGATAAATAGTAAATAAAAATAAAATAAATAGTTTAACAAGTTGATCCACAGAGGTGGGGTTTCCTTGTGACACTCACCCCCTTGTAGCAGTGAGGAAGGTCCAAATAACCAGTCAAGGATGTCCATCTCCACGACCTTGTTAACCTCTGGTTGCAACCACTTGGGGCTAGATGAATAAAGTCAAACATTTGTATACTAGTTGGATTCTTAGGTGTGGAACTTTGGGGTCCTTGTGGCAGTTGTTACACTGATGTAGGCCAGTATTTCATTTTGTTATGATTATCAGCACTGATAAACTCTAGAGATAACAACTCTTCTGTGCTCCTCCAAAAAGAAGTGGAGTGACAGCCCTGACCTCCTCAGTTTAAGGCCAGCCTTCATGCTCAGTGACTCTTAAGGCATCTGCATCATCACTTGCATTCTTCTTCTGTAGAAAATAATTGGCCTTAGTATGATATACTTCTATTAGTGCAGCCACCTCTGCCAGATTAAGTACTTCTACAAATGAGTTCTGTGCTTTCACCAGAGACTTATACTTGTCGTGCATAGCAGCTGAAAAAAATCTTCTGTTGAAGTATTTCCACACTTTCAGTTATTTTTAAGGACAACATTTGATTTATTTCATATAATATATATATATATATATATATATATATATATATATATATATATATATATATACTGTTAAAAGTCTGTTGCTAATGGCTGTTTTTGAAAACAGTTAAAAACAGCTTTATTAGCTTTCTCAATCTTCTGGCACAATGCAGGATTTTTATCCAAATGATGAGTAGTCTTTTCGCTCTGACAAAGTTTCCCATTTAGGGGTACAGAGTATAAAATAATGATTCACTAATTGTGTCCAAATGAAAAATTACCATCTCACACAGGGTACCGCTGATAAGCAAATAAAATCGTATGGTATCTGCATGTATAACTTCAAGAAACTCAATCCAAGTTCTCTGTTTGCTGGGTAGCACTGTTTATGAATAATTTTGTAAAAACAGAGTATCAGTACTGCATATTAATATTCCCAGTGTTCGCAATCAGTTACGAATTGACAGCAGGTGCACATTTGGGGCGGAGCAGGTAGCACAGACACTCAACAGGTTTTGGCTAGTATTCTCGGTAGCTTAGGATCAAATTCTCTCAACTGCATTTCTTCACCATATTTGCTATTGTTAGGCCTTTTGACCTAGAAGTGGAGAATAAAACACAGTTTTGACGTTATAAATAGGTTAGAAGTAGATAGAGTTCCAAAAAAGATGAGATGTGAAGCAATTTTTGCTAAAGAAAAATTAACCAAAACCAAATAGTGCCTGTATTCCAAATACAAACTTGCCTAAGGACAGTCAGATGTATAAACCAAACAACTGTAAGAATGCAGCTTGTTTCAGAGTCCACTTAAGTTCTGCACATGCTCTGGGCTCATTTTAGTTTCTCAGAAGACAGTTTATTTGTAACACAAAGAATACAGCTCCTGTAGCAGAGCCCAGTAAAAACAGACTTTTATCTGAAAGGCAGAAGTAAACCTACCCCCCCCCCCCCCCCATTATATAGCAGGTTTAAGCATAAACTGCAAAAATAATAGTGAAGTTCCAGCCCCAGGGAAACAGAGGCCCATAAGCTGTAGATTATAGCAGTCACCAGTGCTTCAGTAGAGAAACTCCAGCTAGTTTTACATTAAGAAGTTTCCCTAGAGACTAACACTTCCCAGTTCAATGGTAAAATGTAGCACTACTGAGTTCAATAAGAAGACCCCGTCTACAAAATATTATCCCCCCCCCAAAAAAAAACACTGCTAACCCAAAATCACTCTCTCATCCTCTCAAGTGGATGATTTCAGAACTTTACTTTTACTACAGCTTCACACGGCCTTACCTTCTTCTAGCTATAAAACTTCTGGATGGAATTTATCATTTCTGTTATAGCAGCCATTTAGGGGTCTCAGGCCATACCATATCAAGTCAGGACTTACTGAAGTCCTCTGTATCTCCACTCCAGCCATGAAGTATAATGGACAGTGTATGTTTGCCATTTTAACTGGTATCTCTTTGTTCTAATAATCTTGTCTGTACTGTTTGGGTAGATTCTGACTTTATTTTCTATCTTATCAAACTTTTGACTCTGCCGACATATCTTGCTGTGCTCTTTCATATCTTTGGCTATGCTTTGCCAATAAAAATTCTGCATAAGCCCCTTTTTTGCATACTTTCTGCCCAAGAGACCTGAAAAAGAATATCATGGGTCAGTGGCATACTGAGGGCAGGGCAGTGGTAGCAGTCCACCCTGGGTGTAGGCAATATGGAGGGCATGCAATGTCAGTGATGGGGCAGCTGCCTGTACACAGGGAGTTAGTGGTCATCACCAGTACAAGGAATGCTAGTACCGTATTTGTGGTCACAGCTGAAGTGCATCTTTTTTACTTAACTTTAGCAAGCTGTTTGTTACATTTGTAGCATCTTGTTTGTTACAGTTTCAGCAGAAGAGCTTTATTTGCTCCTCAGATAAGACAGGTCAGGGAGCCACACCAGATGTCAGATAATCTAGCTATGCCATTGGCATGGGCAATGGATACAAGTGTCCAATGAGAGGTCCTTGGCATTACCAACTGCTGTATTATTTTTCCTTCTTGCTCTCCTTCAGGAGTCCATTCTTTGAACACTAACCTTTCCCAATATACAGATTCTGTTTGCCCTTGAGAGTCAGGAGTCTTTGGGCTTCCTCACCTAAATCATGTAAAGTCTAGTCTGAGAGTTCTGCCTGTCACATCTCTCTTTTTGAGATCCATTTACACTCCCCTTATAATAGAAGTCTAGTATTTTCCTGTGTCTCAGATACTTGCTGGTACCGACCAATACTTGCCTTTAAGTAACTTCTTCCACAGAAATTCTAGTACCTTCTCTAACATGTGTGGCTTAGGTTTACATTTCTTGCTACTACTTGATGTCCTTCCATTTCACTATTGCAGTATTCATTACATTAGTATTCATTACATTGGGATCCCCTGCCAAGGGCAGCCCGATGTTCAGCCATTATATCAAAGCCTTTAGGTTGTTTTAAGGTACACTGTATGTCACGTGTATGCTTCTTGCTTAATGTAGGGCATAAAGGTGACATCTGGACATACCATCCTCTGAACTTCTTTGCCGCCAGTCCAAACTCAACATCGTTTCATCATCAGTCTGAAATGAAAGCCTGTGCCGTTGCTGGCTCACCAAGCCATTAAAGATAAATGTCTTGTTGAAGTTCTTTTTTATTTATCCTTTTTATTGTTGCTTGTGAGGTTTCATGTCATCCAAGAAGGGTAAATGCCAGTGTGGGAGACAGATTTCCCATAAAGCCCTCCATGACTAGTGTCTTTTTTGTTTAGATGCCTATCACAACCATATGTCCTGTTTGTACCTAAGACTCTTCATAGTAGACGGTCTTCTTTGGTGGTTTATCTTGAAAATCAGCATCTTAAGCTTTTTGCAAAAGATATGATAGAGGGTACTTTCTGCTCCGAGGGACAGTCATCAATGAAGAAGAAGCTCAAGAAGCCTAGGCTGGAATCTTCTGCTGTTCATCCTCTGCCAGATGTTTCTTCCAAGGTGAGTGGATGCCCGGTGGTTTGCCTGGCTTTGTAGTTGGATTCCTCTGCCACAATCAGGTAGGAGGCCATTGAGGACCTAACTTTAAGCACATCTGAGGAGGCTTTGCAGACGTCCATTTCATAGGTTCATAGGTTAGTACTAGGCTATCGGCCCTAGGACCTACAGAAGCCAAGCCATAACAATTCCCTGGCTATTTCTTCCCACACTATTTACTTCCCTTTCGAGTACTCAGGGGGGAACCACAGCTGATTATTTCCGAGGGGTGTTCCTCAGATATTACAGAAGAAGTCCCTACTACTATCATTGAATGCTGTCCTGGGTCAGATCCTTCCAAATTTTATAAGGCAGGCGTCCCATTGAAGAAAAAGCAAAAGACTAAATATATTATTTCTGCTCCTAAGGCTCTACATAGTGAATGGGAGTCCTTCACTCAGGGTTTGTTTAGTGTTTTATTGACATTGAAACCTCCTCAAGGAGTTTCTGTTCCAGCCCCCCTTGGTCCTCTACTCCCCTAAAAAGACCCAGAGGACAAGATTCCTCTGAGGAGGAGATGGATTCAGATGAGGGATCCCTTGCTTATTTTTGTCAGATTTCTTCTCCTTTGGACAATAGATCAGAGGAAGAAGAATCTACAAGTCCTGATACTCCCTTTGAAGAAATTTCTTTTGGGGTCACAATTTCCAGAAAGATGGAGTTTTGTAAATGGGATTCTGCTCAGTTCTCTGAGGTACATAAAAGATACTATGAGTTGCTGCAGATGGATTCACCTAAACTTTCTGCTTTTCCTCCTGTTTTGGCTGCTTTATTAGATGCTTTTTCTAATGCTTCTAAGGCTCCACACGCTCAGCCCCCTGCTCCCAAGAAACCTGATAGATTCTATAGGATGCCTGAGGTTTGCAAATTTTTGTAGAAGTGTCTTTCTGCTGACGCCTTGGTCATGTCTGCAACCTCTGAAAAGCCTTCTCAATTGCTTCCTTCTCCCAAGTTACTGCCCTCTAATGAAGATAGCAGGACCATGGAAAGGCTAAACAAGAAGGTTTACAACTCTGCTACCTTGGCTTTTAGGTCTGTTAATTATCAGACACATATGTCCAGGTACTTGTTGGCTTTCTTATCTCAGGCTTGTCAGGTTATTTCTGCTCTTCCAAATTCTGAGGGTAGAACTTCTGCTATTTCCCTTTTAGGGAATTCTTCCCAGGTGGCTCATCATTCCATCAAGTGTAGTTATGATGCAGCAGATGCTTCTTCTAGGGCTGCTGCTTTTGGGTCAGTGATGAGGAGGTATTCTTGGCTTTGGTTTCAAGCTTTGCCTGATATTAAGGCTAAGTTGATGGATACCCATTTTGATAATAAACACTTGTTTGGTGAAGCTGCTGCTGCTGTGTTTAAGTCCCTTCAGGATAAGGGCAAGGCTTTACAGGAGCTTAAACACGCATCTTCTGTTCCTAAATTTCAGAGAAACTACCCCGATAAGCCAGCCTTTATTTGTAGGCAATCTCACCCTCCTCCTAAAGGCAAAAAGGGTGGCAAGTGGGCTCCTCCTGCTAAGACTACTCAGACTTCATTACCTCAGAAGTCTCCTTTTCCAGATAAACCAGGTGTGACCTGACTATCCTAGTCTTCCCAGCCAATATTCTCTTTCTCTTCACCTCTGTCTTCCTGTTTGGCTACAGATTACTCAGGATTCTGGTTCCTGTCCATTATTCACCAGGGTTATTTCATGGTTTGGAAATCCCTTCCTCCTGTTATGGGTTTTCCTCAGCCCCTTCAGGAACAACTCTCCTTCTTTCCAGAGGTGCTTTGGGACCTATTGACTCAGGGTACTGTTCAAGAGGTGCTTGTGCCCCAAATGGGGAGGGGGTTTTACTCCAGGATGTTTCTAGTACCCATAAAACAGGGTACTTGTAGACCAATTCTAGACCTCTCTCATCTAAACACTTTTCTGAAGGTGCCCTTTTTTTTAAGTGTTGTCCCTTTAGACTTTGTTTCCTCTTTTGCTTCCTCAGGCTTATATGATGTCTCTGGATCTCAAAGATGCTTATCTCTATATTCTGATCCATCCCCTTTTCAGGAAGTGTTTATGTTTCTCTGTTGCTTCCTGGCATTTTCAGTTCTCTGCTTTGCCCCTTGGCCTTTCTACTACCCCAAGGGTATTCACCCAATGCCTCACGCTTGTGATTGCTTTTTGCAGGATTCAGGGGATCCAAGTATATCCTTACTTGGATGACTTCTTGTTTCAGACATCCTCTCTAGAGATCCTGTTGCAAAAATCTTCATTTTGCCATCTCCCTTCTGCAAAGCCTGGGGTTCACAATAAACTTCAAAACGTCTTCCTGACTCCTTCTCAGGACCATGTTTTTCTGGGTTGCAGGATTCAGAGAGTGCCTTTTCTGGCATCCCTACCTCCCCCCAAGGCTTTCACTCTCATTTTCTTCTTTCATACTCTTCTTCCTCTGGCCTTTATTGTGACCAAGGAGTTTCTGAGAGATTTGGGGTTCATGGCATCCACCATCCCTATGCTCCCTCTGACCAAACTCCACATGAAAAAGTTTCACTGGTTCATGAAGGCAGTTTGGCTTCAAAATGCACATCTCCTAGAATTTGCAGTTCCTCTTCTGCCATGTCTCAGGAAGGAACTTCACTGGTGGATCCAGCAGTTGTCTCTAAATCCAGGGCCCCCTTTTCACCCCCCTCTTCCCTTTCAGGAGCTGTTCACAGATGCTTCAGACGTGGGTTGGGGAGTAGCTTTTGGCTCCCTAAAGGTGCAGTGGGTGTGATCATCTTTTCAACAGAAAGAGCACATCAATGTCAAAGAGATGAGAGCTCTTCTTTTCATCCTGTTTTCTCCATATGACCTCTCAGGCTATTTATACACAATGCCAGTGTTGTAGTATGTAATCAAACAGTGAGGAACAAGATTTTATCTTATCTTTGCCAGTTGGCTGTCCTATTGTGGGATCTTGCTGTCCAGTGTCAAGTGACTCTTCAGGCAGTTTAAATTCCCTCAGGTCAAAACTTTGTGACACTCTGAGCAGGTCCTTAACTCAATCCCACAAATGGATGCTTCACAGGAATGTGTTTTTAGACATTGTCCACCTGTGGGGTACTCCTCAAATAGATTTATTTACCTCCCCTCTGAACAGACAATTTCCTCTTTTTTGTCCCTGAGTCCCAGGTCCTCTGGTTTGGAAGGTAGACACCTGGAAGGTGGTGTTTCTGTATGCTTTCACTCCCCTTCCCCTCATTCCAAAGTCTGGTTCAAAGTTCAATAGGATGCTCCCAAAATCTTGGTGACTCCCTTTTGGCTGAGACAGCATCGATTCCCTCTCCTTCTTCTATATTTTGCCAAGGGTAATCATCACAAGTTACCTCACTGGGTGGACTTACTCACACAACACAAGGGATCTGTTATCTATCCCCACACGTCCACTCTTCAACTGACACTGTGAGTGATAGGATTTTGATTCCATTTAGACACCTTTTTTCTGAAGATGTGCTTAGGGTCCTGCAGGAGGCCAGGAAAGCCAATACTAGGAAATCCTACTTATCCAGACGGAAGAGGTTTTCTGTTTGGTGTCTTTCTCATAAACTGGATCCACTTTCAGTGGATGTTCCTTTGGTTCTGTCTTATCTGTGTGAGTTGCTCACTGCTGGGTTGGCTTATTCTTCTGTTAAGGCCCATTTATCAGCTGCCTTTGCTTGTCTGCCTTTATCTCCTCCTTTAGCTTCTAGATTTGAGGCTAAACAATTCCCCAAAGGTGTCCTTCATATTAGGCCTTCCAGGAAACCTGTTCCTCCTCCCTGGGATCTTAATTTTGTTTTGGAGAAATTGGCTCAGGTTCCTTTTTAGCATGCAGTTTCAGCTTCCCTGCAGCATTGTTCTTGGAAGACTGTACTTTTGTTAGCCCTTACTTCTGCCAGACAAGTGATTGAGCTTCAAGCCCTTATGGCTTGTCCTCCTTTTCTGGTGTTTCATAAGGACAAGGTGTCCTTACTTACTAATCCTTCTTTTATGCCCAAGGTGGTGAATAAGCTGTCCCTTAATCATTCAATTCATTTGCCCACTTTTTTCCTTTCTCAGCAATCTGTCAGTGAGAAGGTGGTGTACACACTGGATGTGTATAGACAACTCGGATTATATGTAGATAAGACTAAGAGTGTTAGAAAATCTGATTCGCTCTTTGTTTCTTTCATCCCATGTCCTTGGGATTAGCTGTATCCAAGCAAACTATTTCTTCTTGAATCTCAAAAGCTATTTATTTTTGTTAGTCCTTTCACAGTAAGAGCCTTCCTCATTTTGTTAAGGCTCATTCTACTATGCTGTGGCTTCTTCTAATGATTTTTTCAAGGGTCTGGATACCAATTCTATTCTTGAGGCAGCTGCTTGGATGTATGTGCATACATTCACCAAACACTACAAGTTGGATGGAATTTCCATAGCTAGAGCTGGTTTTGCTAGGGTCATCCTTCATACCTTGGAAGGCTCTGCTGGTCCTTCCTTCTCCCAAGATTTTTCCTGAACTTTGGCACTCTCCCTAATGTATTGAATACTGCACCGGTGAAATGGAAGGACGTAGTACAGTTGTGTAAAATCTTAGCTAACAGTAGCTGCCCTTCTCTTCACTGTTGCAGTATTCGCTCCCTCCTTCCACCACATGGTCCATCCCTTCTCTTCACTGTTGCAGTATTCACTCCCTCCTTCCACCACATGGTCCATGTTTCCTCTGGATGTACTGATTATCTTTTATTTCCCTTGGACTGGCATCAGTTCTGAGGATGGTACATCTAGATGTCACCTTTATGCCCTATGTTATGCAAGGATACGTGTGATGCACGACATGCCTTAAAGCAACCTAAAGGCTTTGGTATACTGGCCGGACATCGAGCCTCCCTTGGGAGGGGATCCTAATGTAAGGAACACTAATGTAATGAATACTGCAACAGTGAGGATTAGGACATTTACCATTATGGTAAAATTTTACACAACTGTACTTTCTTTCTCTGCTGGTGATTCCTAGCTGGGTGCGAAACTTAAACCTATATATATATATATCTGATGTTTTCAAACTTCATTTATCCATGACTGATGGGTTCAGTTCCAAATATCGAAACTGATTTAGCTGTTACTACAGCTTGCAGTTACCTAAAATTCTTGAGCTTAAGTCCTACCCACAATGCCCCTCTCCTAGTTACCTCAGAATTCATTTGCTGCTTCCAGAGACAGACGTGTTCTCCATAGCTCTCGAGCTAAGTAATAATTTGTTATTTTATCTATCTGTAACCTCTATTTTCTTTCCACTTCTTTTGAGTTTTTACAGTATTCGGCCCCAACCCTCCCAGCACTGACTGTATCGATTTTGGAGATGCTCTTACTTCTAGAATTGGTGATTACTCTGAGCTCTTCACCTTTTTGGATCTGGAGTCCTCTTGGGAGCTGAGTCTGTGCTGTCGACTCTGGGGAGCAGGCATCAACCTCAACTTCTTAGAGAAGTCCCTGCACCTCAGAGCATCGGCACTCATTGGTTTGTCCCTGACTTCTGTCTTTTCAGGATGGGGAGTGACCGCGGTTCCAAGGTTGTTGTTCTCAGTTCCACTGTCCCTTTCTTCTTTGGGGAATTCAGTTTTCGGAGCTATTAAGAGCCCTATCTACTGTAGCCCCCACACACACACTTAACAACATCTCCACCGGGACAGTGAATGCCCAGATTGCAGGATTCCTGGATATCTGATGCATCATTCTTCTGATACCCACCTTCCCTGACCCCTCCCAATGAGGAGGCCTTTCAGAAGAGAAAGTGCAAGAGGAAGCACTTGCATCCTATGGAGAAATCTGTCACTGACAACAGTATTTCAATGAAGGAGAATGATCTCTAAAGTCTTCCACTGATGATGTCTCCTTTGGAGACACCTTGGAGTCACTAAAACAGGGGCATTACTTTAAATCCCATAAACCCTACCCCAGAGGTCAGTGTAACTATCCTTCTGTTGTCAAACATCTGCCTCTTGGGTGTTTCCGTTGGCTGATAAGCTTCTTCGGTTGATTTTTCAGCAGGTGTGGAAAGGTCCTGACTCTTTTTAGCCCATCCCCAGTACTCTTGACAAAATCCCTTTTATTTTCCCTAGGATAAACAGTCCAAGCCCAAAGGATCTGTCTGTAGAGTCCATGGTCATTGCTGCCACCTTGGGAAAGGTTTTGGCTGCTAAAAGTCCTCTACTCACCTGCCTAACTGAGTTTCAGATGATGGATAGGTTTGGAAAGCGAGTTCATGTTTAATCAACCTGTCCCTTAAGATCATTGAATTTCTCAGTACTTTTACTACATTTCAAAGGGATCTGGTTAGAGTTATCTGATACCCTTGCAGGAATTGTCTCTGAGGAGGTAAAAGAGAAAGTTGCTTCCCAGTCATCTACCCTACAATCTGTCTCCAGTTTGTCCATGACATTTATTGCACTTGCAAACCAGCAAGTTCAGGCATTGCCATTGGGAGATACGGCTGGATAGATTTATATGGTTTTTCAGAGTCATTTGGGTCTTCATCTGTCAATGTTTCTTTTGGCTGACCATCTCCCTTTGGCCCAACAGTTCAAGAAGTGTTATACAAATGTGAGAAAGATATTAACACCCTTTCTGCCATAGATGTACTTTTTCCATTCCACCAAAGATCCTTTTCCAGGAATCAGAGAGGTGCTGGGGAAATGTGGTTTGAAATCCAAAGGGCCTTTCCAAGACACACACAAAAACAGGGCAGAGGGGGAAACTTAAATGGAAAATGCCACTCTCATAGCAGAGGTGGCCTGCACAACCACAGTTTCAGGGATTCTTTCCTTAGTAAGCCCTACCAGCACTCCTGAACAAATGCCTGATTACCTTCATCTAGAGGCAGTCTGGGAGGGTACTTATCCTTACACCTAAACACCTGGCCAGAAATAACTACAGATACTTGAGTGCAAAAATTATGTCTAGATGTAATATCATATCCTTTCCGCCCCCCCCAGTCCACAAGAAAATCCCCAATGTTCCACCCAATGAGAGGGATCCAGCAATTTCGCAAATAAAAACTGAAAAAAAAAACAAACAAAAAAAAAGACTAGGCACTAGAAACCAACTTTGGATTTCTGTGTTATGTACAAATTGGTACACCAAATGGCATTCTGTATGCTCACACTTCAGACCGCTCTTCCGTTCCTGAAAAAGGGTGACTGGATATACTCCATAGACCTTCGGAAAGCGTATTACCATATTACCTTTAAATGGGAAAACACTCCAGAAGGTTCCTCCACTTTTAGCTAGTAGCCAGACTTTACCAGTTCAGGGTTTTGTCCTTTGGCCTCACCACAGCCCCAAGGGTGTTCAAAATGGCTCTCTGATTGCATTACCTTCATCTTCACCAATCAAGGTATTAATCTTCCCAAATGCACGGCAGAAATAGCAGCAGTTGTATATTATGAAAAATCACAATTGACTCCAACTTAAGGTTTAGCATTAATACGTACAATGCTCAATACAGAAATTTTCATAGCCCTTAGGTTCATGGTCCTGCAGCGATTACACTAGCTTCCTTAGCAAAGTATCATAGGACAATTCTTCTCTGGCTTCTTGCTTATCAATGGTCAATATCTTTACCTTATCAACGTATGTTGAGTCAGTTTTTGACCTCTGATCTTTGCAAAAAGATTTAGCTTGGAGTTTGTGCTTGAAAAGAGATTCCTTGGGACCATCCCTTTGTCTTCTCCTCAACCCAATGGTATAATGTCCACAAATGCCTCCCAATGGGGCGAGCAGGCATTATCTGGGCTATACACTCCATGATTTCCTATTAAAGCCAATTTGCATATCGATGTTCTAACAATGAAAGCATTGTTTTTAGCATTACAAAACTTTCAGACTACTCTCCCTTTGGAAAGAATTGCAGTTTAATCAAATAGTATATCGGTGGTTTGGTATAGCAACAAACAGGGTCTATATTAGAAGACCGAAGACGCATTCTTTCGAATGTGTCTTGATCGAACTTAAAAGGCAGAAAACGGAAAATATCAAAGCAGCTGTTAAGCAGATTCTTTCCCTGGGAAAGAATTCACTTGGCTGCTTCTGTACTTTGCCATTTTTGGCACTGTAGTGCTGTCTCGGAGTTGGTATATTTAAATGGGGGGTGTGGGGGCACAGCCCCCTACTTAATGTAATGTTTGAAATTCATTTTTATTTATTTCTTTTTTTGTTGGAACAGCGATTTTTTTTCCCTTGAAAAAAAATTGCTGTTCTGACACTTCAACAGTGTAAACTTTCACTTACGTAGGGTCGATCAATCACCGTTCACTTTCTTAAGCATTCGGTGATTTAATATAAACCCCTTTTGGCAACAAAAACTCAGAGCGTGACAATGGGCAATTTCTCCCAACCAATTTATGACAGCAGGTTTATTCTTCTGCCTCACCATGGCCTCTCTATCCAAATATGATGAAAATAATTTCTTTGTTGAGGGTGCCAGCCTTCCTGCAGCCTCTTTGCCTCATGTTTGAACTACAAGTGCAGCAACTACCTCGCCCTGTCCTCCCTTCCAAGGGGAGTTACTGAGGAATCCTCTTTTACACACTTGCTCCCTGGGATTTCTATATGCTTTCCTCCATTTCCCCTTAATTCCAAAGTTCTACAGAAAGCAATTCAGTTGAAGAGCAAAGTAATTATCATTACTCTTTATTGGTCTCCACAAATATGGTTTTCCCTTTTTCTTTGCATTATCAAATGCAAAAACCATGGACTTTGGACTCAAATCCAGACTTTCTGTCCCATCCAGACACTTTGACTCAATCAAACATTCTGAACCTCAACCAGACAGCTTGATTCCCCCAGTTCCAGTCTTTGCTGGGCAGAGGAATCTTTCTCCCCAGTACATCATATTCTGTGAGCTTCCCATAAGCCATTCACGCATAAACTCTATGCAGCAAAAGGAAGAAATTTCACCTTTTAGACTTCAGGAGTGACACTGACTCCTTTTTGGTTCCTGTTGACAAAATTCAAGGCTTTTTTGCTTTCATTTTCAACACAGGATCCCCTCCTTCATTTATTAAAGTCCAGCTATCAGTCACTTCTAATTTTCAGAATGGTTTTGAGGAATATTCTTTGGTTTCTCATATACCTTTAATGGTCTGTTCTTAAGGAACCCTTTTATTTAAGACCTTCTTATAAGGATCCTATATCTCCTACTACTGTTTCCCACCCATCCTCTCCTTTGTTGATGTGCTTTTTAAACCTAGTGATTTTAAGCTGCCCACCCTACTATAAATTGAGCTTAATAAGCTCCTCCCTTTCTACACTGCTGTTGATAATATTGAGTTATTTATTTGCCTTTCCTTGTGTTTGTATTGAAAAAGTGCATTTCATAGGTTCGTAGGTGTTTAGTAGACTAACGACCACAAGGGCCTTTTTAAGCCTAACCATGCATCCCAAATCTCTGTCAAGTTCTGTTACCCTTGATAAGTGATTGTCTTTAGCTAGGGGACTTTACCAGGTATCTGATCTGCTCATTCAAGCTGTGGAGGGTATTCCTTCTCTGCTAAGTTCCCTGTTGTTCTTAGGTATCAGTTTCTTCCTTTTGTTATATAACCTGTTTATACTCAAGGTCTGCCAAGGTGGCTTGTTTTTACAGGAGGACTTGGTTTTGATCCTGTCTAGTACAGCAGAGTCAATACAGTTGTTCAAGTGGTTACACAGGGCATTTGTGTACTCCTCTACAAAGGAGTCATTGTTGGCTGTGTTAGCAGGGGGGTTGAAACTTTTCAAACCATTGCTTACTAGGCTATATTTTGTTTTGGAGAAGTTTCTCATTTTTATTACTCCTGTGGAGGTTTTAGGTCTGATTGTTACTTTGAACAAGACGGAATTATGGTCTTACCTTACTAGGAGGGCAAAACAGAGGAGGTAGTGCAGTGATTCCCCCATATTGGGGAGTACTAATTCCAGAAGATTTGAGCCCCTTTTAGGGGTGCAGACTAACTCTTCCACAGCATTTATATTATAAAAGTCCAGGAACCTCAGTGAAATTGAGTTTGTTCTTGTCTACATCACCCTATCAATAGACGGATAGCTAAAATCTCCCATGACCAAGGTGTTTGGCTGTATAGCGAGTGACTCAAGCACATCCTAATAGGTGGAGTGCTTCTCATGGTTCATGGTGGGGACCTGCAGCTAGCAATGATGTGGTAGGGTGTTTTACCTATAGTTATTTGGACCTGAACTAGCACAAAAAAGTCGTACTGTTTAACCAGTCTCAAGGTGTCATTTTAGTTCTCATTGTCTGTTCTACTGATTTACTTGATCTAAATTCATTTTCTAGCTAGCTGTTGGGTAAAGTAGTGCACTGTTACACTCTAGCAAGTACTTGTTTTTTTTTTCACATCAATAGGTCAATGGATTTTCCATCTACTGCACTGGGAGGTAGCCTGGTCTATTTAGGCTGGGGAAACACTTGAGATTTCTGCATCAGGAAAATAAGTGCCTCTATTGCACTTTTTAAATTGCATTGTAAAAATACCAAACCCAAAGGATGTATAAAACAAAAATCCACAAAATAACATCAACAGAAGGCACTCTAGTCAATGAAATATTTATTTTGTGGTAAATTGCATTGTATCTTTTCACTGCATTTTTCTGCTTTTTACTATTGTGACTGCATATTTTCTGCACTTGTTTTCAATTGTATTTTCAGCCTAGATAGCATAGTCTAGATTCAGACCTGCTGAATCTAGTACATTTTTGTTACATTCAAATACCAAACCAGCCATCTTACATTATGAAAGGCTACCCTCCACCCTTGTGGCAAAAGAGTATGGATCCAGCCTTTTTTGAGCTGGGGATTGCTGGAGGAAGGTTCTCATTGTGTAGTTTCCTGTTGGTAGAATAACTTAAAAACTGTTTAATTTCACCTGTATTAAAGCCTTGCATTTGCTCGTCACGGTAGCAGTGCTCTCTATAGACGCAAATGCATTGAAACACAATTTTTCCTTAGACAACTGTCAGTGGAACCCTCACAAGCTTCTCTGTTGCACTAAAGGCAACTTAGTTGCGCACTGAGAAGCATTGCCATACCTATCATCCACAACCCACAGTTTAACAACCTTTGATAGTCCTAGCTCAAAAGCTGGTCAATCTACCCCACTCCTTTCCCTAATAGCTTAATAGTCCTTGTGCAAAGACTGATCAGTTTAGCCCACTCCTTTCCTTAATAGCACATACGATAAAAACCTACTATAATGGACAGTTTCCCATCATTTCTCCAGCCAGCCTGATTGGCATGGGAATACTGAGGCACTGTAGTAGTTGCCTCATTTATACTGAGAACCATTTACTCCTAGAGCGGACAAATATCCTATGTGAGAGATGTAAGTACACTGTGAAATTGGAATCACTTCTCTCATTTACCAACAAACTGGATACCAAACAGGTTGCCAGTACATGCACTTCACCTCTCACACAAACTAAAGACATGACATAGACCCACATATGTGGAGGTACTCACTAGAAGTCTGCCAAAAGTTCATAGACCTCTCAAATATAAACAAAGTGCACAGACTGCTATGCAAATAGAAACCACTACACGTAATAACACATACAAATGTGTCTCAACAAATAAGCCCCTAAGGCAAAACACCTGTAAACTGAATGTCCTGGTCATGGGCAACTCCGTAGTGAGATACACAGATGTTCCCCTCACCAGGCTGGACAAGGAGAAGGTCACAGTCAGCTGCCTGTCAGGTGCCAGGATCTGTTAGATCATGCATGCACTAAAGTCAGTCAACAATAAGTACCGTTATGACTTGGTCATAGTTTATGTTGGGGTGAATGATATGAGATGTACCTCTCTGGACTACATGACTGAACTCTCAAACTGCGTATCCCAGGCAGGTATGACCACAGCCCTAAGCACCATTTTATCTTCTCCCAAGATGATGCCACAGTATAAACAAAAAATGATCAATTTCAACAATGGGCTTAGCTTCTGGTGTCAGTCCAGAGGGATCCAGTATCTGTCAGCCTGGGATGACATGGTCGACAGGCCACACTGCTTTGCCAGAGATGGTCTGCACCCGTCTCTTCTAAACTTTTGGATACTAGCAAAGGCACTTGCCTTCCCATGGTGCCTTTTTTAGGCAATGTCAAAACTACAATATTTCCAATGTAACAAAATCCACCCGAGGCAAACTCAAGGTTTTGCTGCTTAATGCTAGAAGTCTAAACACGAAGCTGCACTCTCCGAAAGCACTCCTCACACCTTGGAAGATGCTGACATCTGTGCAGTCAGAGTCGTGGTTCAAGGCCACAGAGAGCACCTCAGCCATGCAAGGCTACAATGCCTTCCACACACACAGAAGTCCCTCCTCAGCTTGAACAAGCAAATCAGAAAACATGTGAAATACTCTAAAGCTAAGTATGAAGCTAAAATAGTGTCCATAGCTAAGGATAATTTTAAGGCATTCTTTAATTACATCCAAAACCTAAAAGAGAATGCCCAGCTTTATGCAGAACTAGTAATAAATGATACCACTCATACTGCATCGGAGGAAATTGCCAACCTACTAGCTGACAGATTTGGTGCAAAACTTCACCCCCCCATGGTTCCACCGGCCAAACCCCAAAGCATACCTGATACCACTCCTATGCCTAATATCTCTAGAGATCAGGTCTTATCTGTGCTGTCCACTGCCAAAAGCATGGCCTCAAGGGGACCAGATATCCTCCCAGGATGCTTATTAAGCAATGTAAAACAGGACCTAGAAGAACCAATTAGTGCTCTCTTCAACCAAAGACTGAGAACTGACTTTCTTCCAGCAGAGTGGAGAACAGCAACAGTAATCCCCTTGCACAAAGAGGGTGGCATCAACAGATCCTTTGAACTATAGATCCATAAGTCTAGCCAGTCTCATCTACAAGGTCATGGAAAGAATCATCATGGACCTTATCAACAAGGGCATAGGTGATCCTCAAACTCTAGACCCAACCCAGTTTGGCTTCACTAAAGGTAGACCATGCTTATTATACCTGGTGAACTTCTTTGAGAATGTCACTAAAGCCATGGATGAAGGTAAGACAGTGCATACTGCCTATCTTGACCTGGCCAAGGATATTGACACATTTCCCCCACTCAGGTATCATTGAAAAACTCCCTTTGTTAGGGATTAACTCTTATGTCGCTAGATAGGTAGCCAGTTGGCTCACTGACCAAGCATATATTGTCAAAGTTGGTGACCCTACCTGTACCAGTAGACCTGTCACCAGTGGCATTCCACAAGGTTCTTTGCTGGGTCCTTTACTGTTCAGAATCTACTTCTCAGAAGTCCAGGCTAAATTAGATGGCCTTTGGCTTACCAGGTTTACTGATGACTGCAAATTGGGTGCAAACACTGAGTCCCCCAGTGATGTTAATATACTACAGGACAGGCTAACACAGACAAATGACTGATGCCAAAGCCACAGTCTGAAACTAAAGATGAAAAAGTGAATTAGTATACCCTTTGGCAAAGTAAAATTCCCTGCTAACTACAGTATTAACAGCACCCAATAAGCTCAATCCCAGTGGTGCGAGACCCAGGAATACAGGTAGATAGCAATCTGAACTTCGACTATCACGTTTTCTTTTTGGTAAGGAAAGCATTCTACGTTGCACACCTCATAAGTTAAGGCATCACATCAAGATCTAGGGATATTATAGCCCCACTGTACTTGACCCTCATCAGACCACTAATAGAGTACAGTGCTGCTTTTTGCATGTATCTCAACAGACACCTGCAGCAGCTGGAGAGACCACAGAGGTTATTCATCAAGAAAAAACAGGGCTTCCAAACCTTGACATACGTAGATAGACTAACAGCCATGTCACTGTACTCTATTGCATAGGCTGCTGAGAGGAGACTTGTGCCTGGCCTACAGGGCAGTCTCTGACCATGCCCTGATAGATATGCTTCACATACACAAATCTAATACACAGGTATCAATCACTCTGGGGATCTTAACCTAGCCTGTGACATTAACATAACATGCTGAAGAGACAGCTATGTCTCCCAGACATAGCCGCTCCTCTGGAACAAATTTCCAGTTCATGTGAAACAGAAGTCTTCTCTGACCCTATTCAAGTACAACCTTGACAAATGGATGGAAGACCACAAATTAATCGGGGGGTGGCACCCATGTCTCTCATGGACAGGGGGTGTCAGTTTTGACCATAGACTAGCTCTGCAAAATACATTCACGTAATAAGGACAGATGGGGCAACTTGGGATTAACATGGCTAGGCTTGTAAGGGCTCTAGGGCTGCTAGCCAAGTAACCTCCTATGAACCTATAATGTAGTTACAGCACCAGCCTATGTGGGAATTGTAGGAACTGACTGGGTCTCCTCGCACTACGTTCCCCATGTGGTTACCGCTATTCCTTACTGCATGTAAGTGCAAGTACAGAAGGTACATCTGCTGGGATTTCAACAAACACGGCCATCTGTTTGTCTGTCTGCCCTTCTTCCAGTCCAAATTAACCCTGGCCATGGCCCTAAACGGAGCGGACTGACCAGAAAAGTAATGTCCATAATAACTGCACTCCTATCAATAGTTATATAATGCAAAATCTCTTCTTCAGTAGTGTAGCAAGTGTGGGATGAAGGGGGCAGACTCCGAAGGAACTAAGTGCTACAAGGCGCAGTCTCATGATTGAGAGTTCCAGCATTTTTTTACCAAAATGTTGGTACAGAAAGGCACTTCAGCACTGTTTGCTCTTCACCTGAAGAACTGCAGAGGTAAGAAGCTATGACAGGGACTAGCAGCAAGCATGCTAAATGAGCCAGTGTCCCTCTTAACTGTGGTTTCTTTACCCTAAAGCAAGTTAGAGTAAAGGTCCTTGCAGCTGCAGGTTTTAAGATAACCAGACACTACACTGGGGCTACCTTTGTTAGATCCTTCAGATGACTTTTGTTCCCCACCCTGTCATTGTTCCTGTATACCAATGTGTAGTGTTGAGTTTTCCTTTCTTATGTAGTCTTACTCTTGATGGCTAAATGGAGGTCACCATTTTTGCTCATTTCTTCAGCTGTGTTGCATTCCCATGTTGTTAACCAGATTCTCATGTCCTCAGCAAAGTGATGAGTGCATGCTCTAACATAATGTGTCACATCATTTCAGAGGAGTGCATGCTCTAACATAATGTGTCACATCATTTCAGAGGAGTGCATGCTCTAACATAATGTGTCACATCATATCAGAGGAGTGCATGCTCTAACATAATGTGGCACATCATTTCAGAGGAGTGCATGCTCTAACATAATGTGGCACATCATTTCAGAGGTGTGCATGCTCTAACATAATGTGTCACATCATTTCAGAGGAGTGCATGCTCTAACATAATGTGGCACATCATTTCAGAGGAGTGCATGCTCTAACATAATGTGGCACATCATTTCAGAGGAGTGCATGCTCTAACATAATGTGGCACATCATTTCAGAGGAGTGCATGCTCTAACATAATGTGGCACATCATTTCAGAGGAGTGCATGCTCTAACATAATGTGGCACATCATTTCAGAGGAGTGCATGCTCTAACATAATGTGGCACATCATTTCAGAGGAGTGCATGCTCTAACATAATGTGGCACATCATTTCAGAGGAGTGCATGCTCTAACATAATGTGTCACATCATTTCAGAGGAGTGCATGCTCTAACATAATGTGTCACATCATTTCAGAGGAGTGCATGCTCTAACATAATGTGTCACATCATTTCAGAGGAGTGCATGCTCTAACATAATGTGTCACATCATTTCAGAGGAGTGCATGCTCTAACATAATGTGTCACATCTTTTCAGAGGAGTGCATGCTCTAACATAATGTGTCACATCATTTCAGAGGAGTGCATGCACTAACATAATGTGTCACATAATTTCAGAGGAGTGCATGCTCTAACATAATGTGTCACATCATTTCAAAAGGGTAACTTGACATCTCCCCCCCCCCCCCATTACTGTCTTCTACTGACTCCAATTTTCTCTAAACTTTTTGCTGTAAGTTTCAGGAGTAAGTTTAAAGTATTTAAACAAAACATTTTTTCACTAGACAGTAATCCAGGCAGTTAGAATCTGACATTTGTAATATAGTGTGCATTGTCATACACACAAACAGAGGGGCCCCTGGGTAGTGTGGTGCTGATTACACACCATTTGAAATGCTGAAATAAACCTGTCAGGGTCACCCCCTCTCTTTATACTAAGGAAACTATTTATTATTGATCTTCGCATCTATGGCTTGGTTTTCACACCCATTTCGCTTACCTTTGGGGAAAGTTCAGCACCTCCCACTCATACTGTCACTGCTTCTCCTGCTTTGCAGTATCTGTCTCTCTCAGCACTCACTCTATTTGCACTTAAAGCTGCTTGAGTCTGTCAACTGCCTCAGCTTTCACATATTTAATTTCTAACTCTAGTCTCTTTAATTCCAGCAGGGTTCTAAGATCATCTGTGGATGGAATGTGTTGTTTTGCTGCATACTTTGTGCTTATAGCTGCTACCAGAGTGACTGCAGTTTCAGGGGACTGCTTTTATCTGTACCTAAGTCTGTTTTCATTTCCTTCAGGGATATACCAGCATTCAGCATTGCCTTTGGTTTGAACTACTTATTCAGTTTTGACGCTTACATGTTTCCATACCAGACACAGCTCATTTCTGCCTATTTCCTAACTGTTCTGACTATAATAATTAAGTAGCTGCTGTGGAAGATATACTGCTGTACATTTGCCTTGTGACTGCAAAGGTGCACACATGTTTTGGGGACAGAATGGTTTTGCAAGTTATATAAGTCTAACATACAGTATTCCACCACTGTCTCCAGAAATATGCAACAAATAGGGAGTAGTTTGAAGTTGCAGTCCCACCACTGCCACCAAAAATGTCACTGTGTGAAACAGCCCCATGGCACAGAGGGATAAAGCTCTTTCTGCACCCAGCATGACCTGTGTAGACACTGGAGGGAGCCATGGGGGAGGATAGGAGTAAGTAGCCAATGGCTTGCCCATCCTGGGGATGAGGGAGGCAGTCTAGGCTCATTGCAATAAAGCAGCATTATAAGGCTGGTGGGCTCCATACTGCATAAGCATTGTACCACTTAGTCCAGAGGATGTGCATGAGTAGATGCATACATGTACCTCTGAAAAGCAGGGATCATTAAGACCACAAGGAAACTGCAGGATGACAGGAGTTAGGGCACACATTCTGGCAACAGTGTCCTTCATCTCCTCATTGGCCCTGGATGGGAGTCGGGTTCCGCCCAACAGACACTAGGCAGACCTAGTAGACCTGCTGAATGAGGAGAGGAGCTGATGGTCAACTGTGGAAAAGAAACAATAGGTCACAGTATGGGCTTTAAATCGTACAGCTAGTACAAAATTGATGATACGAACAAATGCATGGTCTCTCAAATCAGACAGCTACAGTTCATACAGTAATGCAAAGGGTGATTGGCTTTCTTATGGACAAATTAAAATAAAAAGAATAACAAATGTTTCTTCACAAATGTAGGATTTTATTACACTCAGTTGTGAGGAGGTTGGGTATATCTGCCCAGGCATTCTCAAACAAAGAAAACCACTAGTATTTGTACAAAATAAACAACTCATTTTAAATTATACTACATACAGATGATCAATAAAAAAATGTAACCACTCTGTCAGTTCATGCTTGCAACTCATTCTTAGATATGGTATGGCATACATTTCACTGTCTTGTAGCTGAACACATAATTTACAAGAAGTGCTGTCATTCAACAGAAAAGAAGCGTAACTCGAGCATACTGCACCGAATCTATTTTATTTAATATGACTTTCACTCTCTGTCCATGTTGTACTTCATATAATACTCCCCCCATTTGTCATTACAAGTATCACTTTACCATACTTCAGTTTAAGTCTCTTGATTCACGATCATGAACTTAACTTGGCAAATTTTGTTCTTCTTATCAGTTATTGTGCAAATACATTGAATAAGGCTTTTAGAAATGCATACATTTTACCTATTGAAACAAAATAATACAAATAAAAGTTAACAAATTCAAAAAACACCACTTCATTCTGGAAACAGGACATGCTGTGTTATCCCCAGAATGTAACAGTAATTCACGCTACAGAATCTATTTTGATTTAATGTGGTTTTCATTTTGACTCCAGTTTGTATTCTGCATAACAACTGTAATAGCATACAGTAAATGCACACCCTATACCTGCAACACCCTTATAAACTTTACATTTTACAGCTGCAGATCTGAGTTATAATTTCTAGATCCCCAGCAGTCTCAATAGTAGCAATTGAAATGTGGCCAGTGCTATTTTGCACTATACATGTGCTGTGTTTTCCAGAAAGTGAGTCCAGTGCCAACAACCTGTTCCCCAGTTCACAGAATATGGCTGCCAATCAAATTACTTTGACAAACCAATAACAAATTACTGTTTACCCTTAAAATAGGTTGTTGTATCTTTTGGCTTTTCCCGGTTAGGGGTCGCCACAGTGGAACTCCGGTCCGCTAATGATTGGCAGTAGATTTTTACGTACCGAGTTGCCAGCCCTGACGCACAACCTTCATCGAAGGTGCGCCCATTCACGCACGTCTCCACACAGAAGACGCTTTAGCTGAGAATCGAACAGGACAACGTCTTACTGTGAGGCGACAACACTACCGCAGCCTTACCCTTAAAATAGGTAAACTTAAATATTTCAATGATAGCTGTAACTTCAGCAGTAACACTTGTATGTGTATATAAAACAGTGTGTTAAACACCTGTTCAGCTTGCATGCCATTAAGCCAATTAAGAAATAAATCACCCCACACATTTAAAATTCAATAATAAAATTATTAACTTGAAATAAAAAAATAAATAGTTATACCTGAAAACTAAATATAAAATCAGAACTATTCTTGCACAAGATCTATAAACTAAAAGTCTAAACAGAAAAATGAAATGCAGTAAACACTAGCTATTAGCTAATGTAGAGCTTGACTATATTTAACTGAATATATACTGGCTTTCAAAATCAAAAACATATTTTATAGATTCCATTCAGGCAGTAGCTCTGTCTTTATGTTTACTCTTCAAGAGGAAAATGCAGCAATTGACTATTTACCAGGTAACCAGTAACTGACTTGAACTAACAGTCTTTCTCTCTCTCTCTCTATATATATATATATATGGATCACCTGTATATCCTCGAAATCGCGTTTCGCCGACACACTAATCACCGACACCAAAAGACCGACAACAAAAAATACCGACAACGAAACAAAACCATTACACCAACATACTACACGTAAACAACACAGTACACTACATAACATATCCACTATCCCTAACCCAAACCCTAACCCTAAGGTCCGACACTTACCCTACCTGCACCCTAACCCTAACTCACTTACCCACCCCTAACTCCAAGATCCGACACCCTACCTGCACCCTAACCCTAACTCACTTACCCCTAACCCCCACTCACCCTACCTGCACCCTAACCCTGACTCACTTAACCCACCCCTAAACCCACAGTCCCTCACTATCGCACACTTACCTGTCCGCTCCCTAACACTAAATCCTCACTGACGGCACACCACTTAGAGTCCCGTGGTTCTCACCTTGTCGGTCATCTGCGTTGTCGGTGTTTTCGTCCCGTCGGATTCCGTGTCGGTCAAACGTGTTGTCGGGCATCTGAAGGTGACCCATATATATATATATATATATATATATATATATATTATCTCTTTCATGAGTTCCAGACAGGATTTATTTTGACTTCAGTTTAAATTACATACTTCTGTGGGAAGGGAGTCCCAACAAACTACTTCACTAAAAAGGTATCATCATATAACCATGTGTAACATCTTTGCTATACTTTAAGAAGTGCAGATATTTGCACAATCAAGCAGGAGAGATTGTTTCCTTCTCTAGCTGCAGTACTTTCCCACAGTAGCAAATCCCTAACTCCACATATTTCTTTAAATATTTCATATTTACTAAAATTGCAAGTACAATGCAACTTTTTATTATTATAATTTATTGCTATTTTTTTTAATTCATTACAACTGTAGTACAACTGGGTTCACTTTTTCTAAATGTTCCTTCTTAAAAAAAATTATATTCTCTAAGCATGTTACAGCTTTTTCACAGCATATATAACACAAAATATTATACACAAAAAAGAGACCAAAATAAGTAAAAAAGGTACTGTAGCTCAGACAGTTCTCCAGGACAAACATTTAATTCACCACAGTGTTAAGCGGTTTTCTTCCTTCTGAACTTCATCAGAATTACTAAAACATTATTACTCATTAAATACTCGATATAAACAGTCATGTAATAAAGACACCAGTAAATAAATTTGCCAAAGGTTCAGTAATGGCTCTCCCTGCAGCCACAGTAGGTTGGATCAGACACTGATGTATGATTTTTGGGGATCCAAGAAATACTAGGAATAATAATTTTCCACCTTCAAAAAAATCAGCAAAATCACTACTTTCTTAATGACAATTAAATTGTGCAAAAACATGTTCAGTCTGCAATATGCTATATTGATTTAATTTATGGAGGCACTTGTTAAGAAAAATTCCATCATTATAATGTAACATTTTCTGAAAATAAATATAAGAATTTATAATAAATTATTTTCCCCTTCCAGGAGAAGTACTCAGCATTTGTTACAATTACATGTGGGTGTTCTGACGTTTGTGACCAAAAGGAAGAGGAGGATGCCGATTAATGAACTTTTGGTTAAATTTATGGATGTTAAATTAAAACATTTCTTTAAAGATAAGGTTTATGGGTTGAGGGATTCTTGGCATTTCCTGAATGTCCTTGCAAGGGTTGAATATGTTGAAAAATCTTTATTGGTGGGGGTAGACATTAAGGATTTGTTTTTGGTCATCCCACACCAAAGGGGGATTGAGTAGCTTTGTGATGAATTTTATGTGGGTCCAGCCTTTGGGCAAAGTGATATTAGTATGATTGTTTAATGCAGGGAATATGTGTTGACAAATAATTTTATATTCTTTGAAAATTAATATTATAAGCAGATTACACTCGTTGCTATGGGGACAGCAGTACCTCTATTTGCTAATGTCATTTTGTGGTGGTAGAAAAGGCTTTTTATGTTTAATTCTTTTTTCCAACAATGAGTATTTATTTGCATTTTTTGATGATATACTTTATATGGAAAGGTACTGAAGAGAAGTTGAAGGAATTTTTGAATTACATTGAGTCAAATACTTTTTTACATTTTAAAAGTAAATCTGATCAGTTCAGTATTCATTTTCTTGATGTGCAGATTAGAAGAAATAGAGACACTAAGACGTACAATGCCACCATTTTTTAAGGGACACTTACTCCCAACAGTTTGTTATATTGCACAAGTTATCATCCCCCTTTGCAGAAAAAGAATATTTTAAGGGGGCAGGTGATTAGATTGTCAGATTTGGTTGCGGATGGAAATATTTTGTTGAGGATTTGGAAGTATTAAGCACTATGTTTATAGACAGAGGTTATCCAAAATATTTGGATGAGAAACCGAAAGAGGAAATAATGAAGGACAGAAACACAAAATTTAAACCCATTATTAGATATCCAGAGATTTTGAGAGAGTCTTTGGAACAGAAAAGGCATATTCGAGTGCTATGATATGTCAGTTTGACAGTATGGCTGATGGTGTCAGAGGTTTTAACAGGAAATTGATTATCTTTTAGCCCACAGGCTTAAAAACTGATTGGGTGACAAGCTCCTATCAGTGTATAAAAGGGGAACCAATTATAAACAAAGTCTTGAAAGTTGTACAGAATCTGAATCCTTTAGTGCAAGAACAGGTGTGGTAAAATGTGGTAGTTGTGCACAATGTTGTTTCATTTGTGAGAACACATGTATTACCATTACTGATCATCCTAGAACAGTAGCCCCCAATGGTATTCGTAAATTCGACTGCAGTGCCAAAGGGGTAGTTTGCTGTGCTTTGTGCTTATCCTGTCCATCATTTTATGTGGGAAAACTCAAAAGTGTTTTGAGGCTGTTATCAGCACAATTATGCTATAATCCAATGTGATATGGCCAATGCCTTATACAATGCTCTGTTAAATATAAGAACTTTGACAAGTTTGTGTTTTTTTTATTTTAGAGGAGGTACAACCTTTTAGTGGGGGTGGTAACTGGAAAACTTATTTGGAAGCTAGAGATTTGCACTGCCAGTTGTGATTGTATGCAACAAACCTCCTGGGAATTAAAGATAACATCTGTATTAATAGTTTATGGAAAGAGTAGTGGAAGCTAGGTTAAGAAGGGATGTGATGATTAGTGATCAGCAGTATGGTTTTGTGCTGGGAAAGAACACTACAGATGCGATGTTTGCTCTAAGAGTGTTGATGGAGAAGTACAGAGAAAGTCAGAAGGAGTTGCATTGTATTTTGTAGACTTAGAGAAAGCATATGACAGGGTGCCTAGAGAGGAGTTGTGATATTGTAGGAGGAAGTCGGGAGTGTCAGAGAAGTATGTAAGAGTGGTACAGGATATGTACAAGGGTAGCGTGACAGTGGTGATGTCTGCGGTGGGAGTGACGGATGAGTTTAAGGTGGAGGTGGGATTACATCCAGGATCAGATCTGAGCCCTTTCTTATTTGCAATGGTGATGGACATTAACAGACGAGATCAGACAGGAGTCCCTGTGGACTATGATGTTTGCAGATGACATTGTGATCTGTAGTTTGAGTAGGGAACAGGTGGAGGAGACCCTGGAGAGATGGAGATATGTTCTAGAGAGAAGAGGAATGAAGGTCAGCAGGACTAAGACAGAATATATGTGTGTGAATGAGAGGGAGGATAGAGGAATGGTGAGGATGCAAGGAGGAGAGGTGGCAAAGGTGGATGAGTTTAAATACTTGGGATCAATAGTTCAGAGTAATGGTGAGTGTGGAAGAGAGGTGAAGAAGAGAGTGCAGGCAGGATGGAGTGGGTGGAGAAGAGTGTCAGGAGTGATTTGTGACAGACGAGTACCAGTAAGAGTGAAAGGGAAGGTCTACAAGGAGGTAGTGAGACCAGCTATGTTATATGGGTTGGAGACAGTGGCACTGACAAAAAGGCAGGAGTCAGAGCTGGATGCGGCGGAGTTAAAGATGGTAAGATTTGCACTGGGTGTGACAAGGGTGGACAGGATTAGGAATAAGTATATTAGGGGGTCAGTCCAGGTTGGACGGTTTGGAGACAAAGCCAGAGAGGCAAGATTGCGTTAGTTTGGATATGTTCTGAGGAGGGATGCTGGGTATATTGGGAAAAGGATGCTAAGAATGAAGCTGCCAGGTAAGAGGAAAAGAGGAAGGCCTAAGATAAGGTTTATAGATGTGGTGAGAGAGGACATGCAGGTGGTTGGTGTGACAGAGCAAGATGCAGAGGACAGGAAGAAATGGAAACAGATGATCTGCTGTGGCGACCCCTAACGGGAACAGCCGAAAGATGATGATGATGATCTGTATTAATAGTTTGTTACTGCTTAAGACGGCCAACTTTTGAGTATAGAGATTTTAACAGGGTTAACTTTATGTACTTTGCTTTTAATAAATATTAAGAATACATTTGTTAATCAGTGGTTTGGTTTTAGTATGTAGGTTACTTTATGATGTTATATATTCATACACAATTTTTACTGGTGTTTTTTTGTACCACATGACTGTTTATATGGAGTATTTAATGAGCAATGACACTCTTTTTAGTAGGTCTGATGAAGTTTCAGTTGTTATATGGAATGAAAGCACTTAACATTTTGGTATATTAAAATTTGCACTGAAGAACTGTATGAACTATAACACCTTTTTATTTATTTTGGTCTTGTTTTGGGGCATTGGTACAAGTAATGTTTTTTGTTTACACAAAAACAGAGAAAAAAGAAAGTTCCAAACTCTGATGTAGGTAGGACGTTTGCAGTCAAATAGCTATTCTTTAAAAGTTTAATTGCCAAGAAGTTTCTGTTAGCTGAATTAGAGAGATATGCTAAAAAAGAAATAGTGTATTCTGAAATGTCCTTTCCAGAAAAGTCATGGTGTGCTAAAATTAAAATAAGCAGTGAACAAAGTACACAAAAAAGGTACACCATCACTTTGTTGAATCAACCAAGGTCCACATAAATGCTCCAGCTGTGATTTAGTGGTGAAAATAATTATGGAATTTCTTGTAGCAGTAAAACACTCAGTGAATCCAAACGTTTAATCCAAAATGTAATGACAATAAAAACAGTGATTTTTACCCTGTACAACAGCGTCCTGTACTTGGGAAGAAACTAAGCAACAGGCAGTTGTTTTCTGCGAGGTCTTATTAGTTTGCAGTTAACATAGCAGGGAAAGTGCTCCTTCATATACTGTATGGAAGGGAAAATGCACATTTTCTATTCTATTCCATTGTACATTGATCAGGCTTGTGCAATTTCTACAGTAACATAAATGTAATTACTTACTAAAGTCATGTACATACTGATAAATAGCATAAGTACAAGAAACAGTTCTATTCAAAGCAGTTCAAGTTTCGGCTAGATCATATTTCCAGTGGTTTCATTCAGATCAGAAAGTATTAGATCCTTTAAGTGTATGTAATAGACTGAAGCTGACCCCATGTTTTAGAACTCAGAAACCTGAGTTGTGTAAGATCAAAAGAAGAGGTTTTATCAAAGTGGGAATCTGTTAGGAGTATCTAAACTTATTTTTGGATTTTCTGCTTTAAGAAGTGGGTAGTTCTATACACACAAGTTGCTGTGAGAACAAATCAGTTCATATGTGACATACAAGGCATCACACACAAATGGCTGCTAGGATGTTCTTCATATTGATAACTGCTGCAGTAGTCTTAGCTATATGGGTTATATCCTGCCAAGCTTCCAAAAATTTCGGGTTACCTCCCACATGCCCAAACTGACAGCTTGAGCACAGCTGACTAAAAGAGAAGTCTGAGTACAAAGCCCTTCAGAGCTTTACTGCTGATGAAGAGTACACTCCTTTGAGGCTTTGGAGGATCAATGGTCAGCTTTTGCTTTTCTTAGCTGGGCAGATAAGTTCCCTGTGTGGAAAAATCCTTCCATTTTCTTACATTTACTGATGTTTTATTACTTTCCTCTTCGGGGAAGTTATTTTAAAACTAGGAGTGTTATGCTTAAATGGATTGTCTTCAGACTGTGGAGTGCATTTAAATAGAACACTTGTTTCTGTCTGTTTAAAAGCAGTGTAATCTAACTAATAAACAATTTTCTATGGAGAAATAGTGTTTATTTTAAGGTTGTGGGCCTGCCATAGTGATTGAAAGTGCTTTTTATTGTGTTTTTTTCTGTCAAAAACGTAACTTTTGTGGACTGGTAGTTTTAATGGCATTATTACTTGTTTTTTCAGGATAGAGGCACCATTTTCAGTTTGACCATGGAGCAGATTGTCACTCCCGTAGTCGGTCCTTCTTCCAGCCACAAAAAGAAAAAGTTAAGCAAACAGCCTTTGCCACCACATCAGGCTGGGGATTTGCCTCAGCCACAGGTGGGTGGCTCTGCTGAGGCCATTTCTTGCACCTCAGACCACTCATCTTTTACCTCTGATTCCTCTGGTATGGTACCTACAGCCACAGTGGACAGGGGGTTAGCCACGTCCCCTCAGTGCATAAGGGAGAACCACTCTTGCTGATCCTGGGAGAGGGATCTGGGAAGGTTTTCCTGTCATGTCAAAATGTTGTCTCCATCCCTGGGGAAGCAGCATCTGCCATTATTAACACAGTTGGCCCCATTTTTCCTGTCAAAAAGAAACAGAAAACCAAGCATGTATCTACACCTCCTCAAATTTCTGTGGATAGGAGTAATTTACTGGGACTGGCTCAGGGTTTGATTCCGGCTATTAGTCCTTCTTGTAGAGTAGTTTCTGGTAGTAGAAAGAAGGCTGCCCCCTTTTCTGAAGAAATTAAAGATTCTGAATCTGAACGGGAAGATGCAGGGATGGATTCAGGCTTTTATCCTCAGATTTATGATTCAGACTCTGAGGAGAGATCACTTTCTGATTCTCCCTGTGTGGGTTTCTCTTTCTCTGTGACTTTTGCTGGAATGTACCATTGTTTTCAGTGAGTGAACACACTGAGGTTTCTCAGCCCCTCAGAACATTTTTGTCCTAGCACCTGGAAGCTGCTACGATCAAAGCAGTATCTCAAGGATCTCTCTTGCGTGTGTCTTGTACTGATACCACAGACCAATTTAGACATGTGTCTGAATAGCTTTAAGCTAATCGAACTAGCTGGTCAAGCTCTAAGCTTGACATAGATCTTAAGAGATTTTTATTTTTAAACATGCTGCAAAAGATTTTCCTCTACAATCAAAAAAAAAATGACACCTTGACTCTTATTTCGTCGTCTTTTTTTTTATTGTACAGTAGAATTTTTGCAGCATGTTGAAAAATAAAAATCTCTTTAAGATTTGTGTTAAGCTCGGAGCTCGACCTGCTGGTTCAATTAGCTTAAAGCTATTCAGACACATGTCTAAATTGGTTTGGTGGTATCAGCCCCTCAGAAAGTACTATAAGTTGTTACAGAACGATTTGCCAGAATCTACACCTATTCCTCCCATCCTGTCTGCTTTAGAAGATGTGTGTCTTACTACCTGCAATTTTCCTGATAGTCAACCAGCTGTTCCTAAAAAGCAAATAGGATGTATAAAATTCCTCAGTCTTTAAAATTTTTATACACTATTCCTAAACCTGATGCAACAGCTACAGCCTTAGTTGACTCCACTGTTGCTAAGCACTTAGTTAATTCCAATCCTTCTCTTTCAAATAAGGATAGGAAAAATATTGATAGGTATGTGAAAAAGTGTATACTTCTGCAACTTTGAATTTCAGAAGCTTTGGAAGCTGGCCAGCTGTTATAGCCTTGGCATGATATAACCCATACAGCTAAGGCTGCCACATCAGTAATCATTCGAACATGTACTGTTATGGCAAGTTCATCTTGCACAACTTTATTTTTTTTTTTTACCCATTTTCCATTAGAACAAGCACACCCACACCCCTTGGTGGCCAAACTGTGGATGCCGCCAAATAGCATGGAACATAATGTATCATAATGTTATCTAGTCTTAGTACTGAGCATTTTCCCCTACTTGTCCTCCAGTTTGTTACAAAAATACATCCTTCTTAAAGCGTGTGCCTGTCAGCAGAATCTATTCTTGCCGATTCTTAATTTGTGAACAAGCCTTTTGAGCTGATGTCAGTTTTCATTCATTCCTCAACAGATGGGTTAAAATCTGATCCTTAGATCCAACTTAGCCATTACTAAAGCTTGTGCCACCAAAATGCACCAACCCTAACACTCCTCAGATCTCATTTGTCGCTTCAGCATGAAGACGTGGTCGCCATTGGCTCTCGAGCTAGGTAGCATTTTTTGAATTTAGATAAGTGAATTTTTTCATATAACTCTTTAATATTGTATTCTTTATTTTTATACCTCAGTTTCTACACTTTAGAGTGTACCTTTTTTACCATTGCTGGTAGTTCTATCTTTTATACCCTTCTTTAGGGTAATCTTACCATCACTGGTATTTCCTTTCTTAAAAAAAATTCTTACCTTTGTTTTTCGCTATTATCACTGGAAATCTCTGAGAAAGTCCCCTTGGGGTTTAAAAAATGCATGGAATGTGGACATAAAATTCTGCTTTCAGGCTCTCACACTCTGTGCGTGTATTGTTTAGGCCCTTAGCACTTAAATGTTGAATGCAAGATTTGTCAGGGATTTAATCCTAAGGCTTTGACTGATAGGAAGAATAAATTAATATTAAAAGGATTATTTCCTCCTGCTCAACCCCCCCCCCCTCAAGCACAATGCAAAAGAGCCTTATAAGCCTTCTGGATCCACTACACCATCCTTGTATCCTACCACAGAATCACTGAGGAAAAAGGCCAAGAAATCAGATCCAAAAGCTGCTTCTGCATTAGTGTCTGACAATAAGTCATCTTTGTTGGATCCAACTTAGATCCAAAGCAGTTACCAAGAATTACATACTCCCCTTCCTTGGTTCCGGTACCATCTCTTGTACTTTCTCCCTTCCTAGAAGTAATTTGACACTCAAGATTCCCACCACTGGCATCTACTGTCTCTTCCAGGAGTCTCACTGAGGCAGATGTGGACAGGATGATGAGGAAGTTTCTCTCCACGCAAACACAGATAAGATTTATTTTGGCTCCTACCCCATCTGGACAGGAAGCTTTTATAAGCACTACACCACCTTATTTGGCTCCATCACTGATTCAACCAGTTGTTTCAGTGCCCTTGGATCCTAGCTTCCGGGACTGTCAACTTTGGATCTGAAGATCTTAGTTTCTTTGGATCCGAGGCTTATCTGAGTGCCCCGGCTCCTATGGTTTCAGATCTGGATGACTCTTGGAGCTGAGGTGTCCCTGTCACATTTGAGATGTTAGAGTTGACTCTGAATTTTTTGGCACCATCAATGCCCTTCGGAGCTTTGACACTGGATAGCTCGGCTCCGACCTCTGCCTCGGATGGGTTGCCTTCAGGGCTGAGGGAGCCAAGGAGTCGAAAGCTTAGCTTCTTTGCTCCATCAATTTCCTTCTCCCTGGAGGATTCTGCCTTTGAGGTAGTGGGTAGGGTGTTTTCTGTTCCTGCAAGACTGATGGCTCCTCCCTCCTTGGATAATCCTTCTGGGTCCCACATGTCTCTGCTCGTTGAGCCTCATTATCCTGGTCCTCAGGGACAGCCTACCCAAAGTCTCCAGAATAACCAGCAGGGTATTACCATTTCTTCTGATACCTCTCCTAAACATTCACTGAAGAGGCTCCTAGGAAGAGGAAGTGCAAGACGAGGCACGTGGATTCCCCAAAGGAGTACTTCACTGAAGACACTGATTTCGACAAAGTGGAAGGATTCCAGGATCACCAGCTGACGACGTCTCCTTGGACACATCCTTGAAATCCTAAAGCAAAGGCGAAGTTGGTCTGCCCAAAACTCTTCCTCAGAGGAATCAGTATTCCTGGAAGCTTTTGGGTCTGACCCATCTACCTCCTGGGTGACTCCCCACTGACGAGCTCATTGATTTGGTCTTTCAGCGAGTGTGGAAAGAGCCTGACACAGTGGAGCCAATCCTCAAAAGATGGGATCGGATTCTGGCACCACCACTAGGCAAGGAATTTTGGAGCAAGGGAGTGGCCATAGATGCCATGTTCGTGGTGGCAGCCACTAAGAAGGTACTCACGGGACAGAGTTCATCTGTCATCTCCCTAACGGGGAGTCTAGGACACTTGACAGATTTGGGAAGGGTGTGTATGCTTCAGTGACATTTGCTGTCAGATCACTGAACTACCTGGCCCATTTTACAAAGCTTAAAAGGAATTCCGTTTCAGGATCCATCACTGCTGAGGCTCAGGCATCTGTGGCATTGCAGTTGGCTACCCTATTATCAAGTTCTAACTTGTCCATGAGGCTTATATCACATGCGGCTGAAGGTACCTTAAGGGCAGCGGGTTCAGGCATATCCATGAGGAGGCATGCCTGGATGCTCTTGTTTAATTTTGCAGAGCCCTTAAAGTCCTTGTTCGTCAATGCTGCTTTTGACAGCAGCTCTCTGGCCCGAAAGTGAAGGACACACTCTTTAGGTGTGAGAAAGATGGAAAGACCATCTCTGCAGTGGGCATATGTTTTTCAACCCTTCAAAGAACTTTCTCAAGGACTCAGCCAGGTAGTTGAAAAAAGTGGTTCAGGAAGTCCCAGGGTAATTTCAAGATCCATGTAGGGATAATTCCACCAGGGACGGGCGGGACGACTCAAAATGAAAGATGCTGTCTGCATGCCAGAGGAGCCCCACAGAACCAGGAGTCTAGAGATTCTTTTTCTGATTGACCCTATCAGCGCTCCTGATAGGAGGACCAATTGTCCCACTCTGGAGGCAGTCAGGGGTCATTTATCTGTGCACCGGAGAGCCTGGCTAGAAATCACAAAAGATACTTGGGTGCAGAAGATTATATCCAGAGGTTATATAGTTCCCTTTTCCCTTCCACCTCCACCTCTATACAAACTTCCCGATAAGCCACCCAGTCAGAGGAAATAGCAGCAATAGAAATGCAAATACTGCTAGAAAAAAGTCATCTAAGAAGTCTCACCAGACCAAATAAGATCCAGAACTTACTCAGCATTCTTTTTAGTACCAAAGAAAACAGGGGACTTCAGACCAATTCTGAATCTTAGTGTTTTGAATGTCAGTTCAACACACAAAGTTTCGGAAAGTCATGGTTCAATCCATTCTGCCCTTTTTGAGCAAGGTTGATTGGATGTGCTCATTAGACCTTCAGGATGCTGCTATCATATAAAAATGAACAGACAATCCAGAAGGTGTGTACACTTCTGGCTGGGAGCCAGTCACTATCAGTTCAGGGCATTGCCCTGTGGTGAGCCCAAAGGGCAATGCCCTGAACTGATAGTGACAGTGACTGTCATTGCCAAAGGGCAATGCCAGTCACTATCAGTTCAGGGCATTGCCCTTTGGCCTCACCACAGCCCCCAGGGTGTTCACCAGATTCATGGCAGTGGTAGCAGCTCACTTGAGACTACAAGGATTCCAGGTGTTTCCGTATTTAGATGATTGGGTCATTACTGCCCCAACCAGCCATCTACTACTAAAAGTGCAGGATCAGGTGCTCCAGACTTGCTCCAGCCTGGAAATAACTGTAAACAACAAGTCTCATTTGGACCTATCTCAAACACTGGAATTCATAGGAGCATTGTTCAGTACAGAATCAATGACCACTTCTCTTCCCCTCTCAAGAGTACTAACTATCAGGTTCCAGGTCAAAAATATAATCTTCAGTACCACAATTTCAGCTCAGTTGATTCTACAAGCCCTAGGGTCAGTGTCACCAACCATAATTCTAGCTCCCCTTGCAAGATTTCATATGAGAATTCTTCAGTGGATGCTGTCAACACAATGCTCAATTCTTTACCATCCCATGTCAGGCCAAATAAAAATAACCCATGCATGCAAAAAATACCTTTGATGGTGGATTTAATCAGATCAAACTTTACAAGGTCATCCCTTCATTGTCCCTCAACCCAGGGCCGTAGTGGCCATGGATGCATCCTGATTGGGGGGGGGGGGGCACTTCCTGGGAAAAATAGTCCAAGGCACTTGGTCCCCCTAAGAGGCAAAAACACATATCAGTGTTCTGGAAGTGAGAGCAGTGCTCTTAGAGTTGCAGGAATATCAAGACTCTCTCCTTTTCGGGGCAGTTGCGATTCAAATGGACAACATGTCAGTACTTCGGTACATCAATAAACAAAAGGGAACCAGGTCTTACCCCTTGTGTTGAGAGCCCCTTAGGGTTTGGCAATGGGCAATCACATCCAACTGCTTTCTAATAGCAACACACATTTCAGGGAAGTCCAGTGTGATAGCAGACAAAGTGAGCATTTCCATTTTACTACCCCATGAGTGGTTTCTCATTAAGAAAGTGACAGATATGATTTTCAGTCAATGGGGCCAGCCTTGCTGCAATCTTTTTGCATCTCCCCTAAACAACAAGTGCAGCAGCTTCTTCGCCCTCATCTCCTCACAGGGGGAAACCCTGAGAGATGATCTACTCCACAATTGGCCCTCTTGTCTTCTCTATGCATATCCACTGATTCCCCTAATTTCCAAATTCCCAAATTTCTGCAGAAAGATGCCCAGTTGAAGAGCAAGGTTATCATCATTGCACCTTACTGGCCTCGACAGATTTGGTTCCCCTTCCTTTGGCCTCATCTACTGTACCCACCTTGAATTCTGGATTCAATTCCAGACCTTCTGTCTCACCCAACAGGCAAGACACATCCAGATATTTCAAACCTCAAGCTAACACATCCAGATATTTCAAACCTCAAGCTAACAGCATGGTTTTTCCAATTCCCTTAACAGGCAGACAACCGATACTCTCTTTCCGTGTTTGCCATATACTTCTATCTTCACATAAGGCTTCCACAAGAAAACTTCACTAAAGCAAATGAAAAAAAATTGCTTTTTGGGCACAGAAAAAGCACATGAGCCTTTTCAGCTCCTGTACAAAGTGTCCTGGAATTTTTGGCAATGATTTTTAATAAGGGGACTAGCTCCTCAACAATCTAAGTCCAGTTAGCAGCAATTTGTAATTTTCACACTGGATTTGACAATTCATCCTTGGCTTCATCTAAACTTTGTGAAGCCTTTTTAAGAGGTATCCTCATGCTCAGACCACCACATATTTATTTATTTATTTACTATTTATTTATTATTTGTTAACCAGGAAAGTCCGACTTGGGACAAAGCCAGTTTTTAGCAGAGGCCCGGGGAGAAACGCTCCAGATGCACGTCTTTGACAAGGACCCTACTTCTTTGATAAAGATCCTACTCCACCATGGGACTTAAATTTGGTACTACAAACCTTATTTCAGTCACCCTTTGAGCCAGCAGCTAAATGCGAACTTAAATTCTTGACCTGAAAAACAATTTTTCCAGTGGTCATTACTTCTGCTAGAAGAATCTCAGAACTTCAAGGTTTATCATCTAGACCTCCTTACTTGACTTTTCGTAAGGATAGAGTGACATTACATAGCAACAATTCTTTCCTTCCTAAGGTGGTGTCAGAATCTAGTATCAATCAGTCAATTAATTTACCAGTTTTTTCTTTCCCACATTTTCAAACAAAGCGAATATATGTTACATTTATTGGATGTTCACAGACAATTATGTTTTTACTTACATAGAACAAAAGAAATCAGAAAGACTGACCAATTATTTGTATCTTTTGCAGATTCAAAATTGGGCAAACCAGTTGCAAAGGTTACTTTAGCCAAATGGCTGACTGATCGCGTAATGTTTATTTACAACAAACTGGGCCTAACCTTACCAAAACCTAAAAGAGCACATTTGACTAGGTCTATGGCAACTTCCACTGTATTTTCTTCCAAAGCTTCCATGAAGGATATATGCGCAGCTGCAACCTGGACCATTCCTCATACTTTTTATCACTCCTTACCAATTGGATCTGGTCTCTAGGGGAAGAGCCGTTTTTGGCTCAACTGCTCAGGAACATCCTTCCTTATAGTCCACCCAGGAAGTTAGGTAGCTGGGGACTCTGTCTCAATGGTTGAGGAATGAATGAAAATTGACAACATCAGATAAAGAAGTTATGTACTCACCATAATGTTTTATCTGTGCTGTCCATTTTCATTCTTTCATAACTTCCCACCCACCATCCACCATCCTTTTCTTACTTTGTTTCTAGAAGAACGAGAGACTATAAGGACAGAACTGTCCTTCGGATTGAGCTGCAGATAGGCTCTATATTTTTAAGTCTTTCCTAAATAGTTTTATACCTCTATTTCTCTAGATATAGATATATATCTGTATTTTTTTTATATATAACAGCAAACAAGATCTGAGGAGTGTTAGAGTTGGTACATTATGAGAAAGGGAGGAGCTCAAGACTTTTTTACTAGCCACGAGCTTTGGTAACGGCTGAGTCAGATCCAAGGATTGGATCTGAACCCAGTTGTTGAGGAAGAATGAAAATGGACAACACAGCTGGAACTTTATGGTGAGTAGCTAACTTCTTTTTATATGCGTAGCTACCAGATGTAAATGTCGTGACCTTGTGCTTGTGCACAAATACAAGTAATACATTAGTTTACCCTGCAGATGGCGATCTTGTGCATAATTATCATTCATCGGTACTTCTCTGTGATCCATCCATCCTCAATACCCTTTTTTCCATTTTACACATGGGGTTGGGGTGTCACTTCAACAGTGACAATCATCTCAAGCCAAAGTTTACACCACCAGGTGGCCATCCCCACCATGACAGCCCATCCATACCCCTCACTCATATACACTAACACCTACAGCCAATTTAAAGTGTCCAATCCACCTACTGCATGTCTTTGGAATGTGTGTTCAGCATTCATCTCTGCAGACTAATCATCAGTGAATACTTTCTGGATGTTGCAGTTAGACTTCTAAGGGACTAATCACCCATAATGGCTGAAGGGCATGCCATTCCTCTTGACCTCTTAGCACAAGAAATCTGGACAAAGCCTGACAAAATGGGGGGACAGAAACCACAAAATAGGGACACGTTTTAAATATTGCTGTTATAAACATAGAAAATTGCTAGAATAACAGGATTTGTGTTAACATGCATTTTCTGAAAGATATGAAGTCTGAAACTCAAATGTTGTTGTGTCTTTCAGCTTTTCCCAGTTAGGGGTCGCCACAGCGGAACTCCGGTCCGCTAATGATTGGCAGTAGATTTTTACATGCAGAGTTGCCGGCCCTGACGCACAACCTTCAACGAAGGTACGCCCATTCACGCACGTCTCCACACAGAAGACGCTTTAGCTGAGAATTGAACAGGACGTCTTACTGTGAGGCGACAACACTACCGCAGCACCACCACCGCAGCTGAAGTCTGAAACTCAAATGCATGTCATTATTTAGTGACTTTAATATTTAAATCACCCCAGTGATTTGTCAAAAAAATGCAGTTTTTTATGAGGAATAGACCAAAAATATGAGGCAAAAATCCTGATATTCTGTGAAAATCTGCACAGTCGAGAGCAATGCGGGCATGCTAGTCTGTTAGAAATCCTGTTTACAGCAACAGACTGTTTGTGACAGAGTAAATCTCCTCTGAGGAATGGAGGAATGGAACTAGAAACTAAGTCTACAAAAATAAATCCCTATGTAAGCACTGCAGTTCACAATCTCTATCCCGTATTCTTAATGCTGAAGTGTAGATTAAAATTCTCATCTGCCTACTGCACTTATCCCCCCCCCACACACACATACAATAACCTTAAATATTCACATTGATACTGCTGATGCCAAGATTAAAAGAACAGTATGTGTTGCAAACCCCAGATACAGTGCTAAAAAAAAAAAAGAATCCTCCAAATGCAGTTCAGCAGCTCACCCAGTATTCTAAACTGCAAATTCCAAGGTACTGTCATGTCATCCCACAGTTTGAACTATGTTCGGGGTATCTGAACAGTACATGGTATCAGTTCAAACACACACATGGAAAAAAAAATAAATAAATAAAAAAAATCCCACTGAAGTTCAGTACCCCCTCATATTACCCTTAGTTATTCACAGTAATACTTAGGTGCCCAAACACCAGTAAAATGATGTTTGGTATAGTCCAGACCACAACTTTGTTTCTAGAAAATGTCCCTGGCAAGATACACTTTTTCTCCCAAAGTAGCAAGAAAAGATCATCTTCTTCCTCGATGTCAAAGCCCAAATCACAGTTGGAAAATATTGTAATTAGGGGCAAGTCTCCTGACAAATCGTTGAGTCGACACTCCATCAAGAGGGAATTGTCCCATTTTTGTTTTTTAACTTCAAGACCTTCCTTCTCTCCGAAATCTTTCATATTGTTCCAAAATACCTTAGAAGCAGATCGGTAACCTATGATGAGGGCTTTCCTTAAGGGACAGATGGAGCTGGACACCATCCCATCCCCCTCGGGTACCAAGGTGGATCGGGTTGAGCCCCCTTTCCACTGTTAGTGCCTTTCTCTGTACCAGTCTCTTCACTGCTCTCTTCATAGCTGGCATTCTACCCCAATCCTGTTTTTTGTAGCATCATCAACTATCCTTGATCCTGTGTCAACAGTTTTTTTCTTCTGACTCACTCAACACCAGCCCCTTTAATGGCACATGGGTCTCAGAACCAGACAATAGATATTGAGTGCTTGGCATCATCAATGGCTTCAACAGGCTTGGAAAAGTTTTTGAAGGGGTCCTGGGCATTTGAGCCCACATTTCTGACCTCCACCTCTCAGCCATCCAGTTCCTCTGTATAAGGACTCCAGTCTTCAGCACTGCTGATCTCTGCCTCAACAGGGAAGTCAGTTCTAGGGATTAGGCCTTTGGTGCAAATGGGTTCTGGTCCCACGTTTGAGGCCATGCAGAGGATCATTGCCTCCTCCCCTGTTAGGCAGGCAACAGAACTTCTATTGGCACTGGCTCCAGCCCTAAGTGTCCCTCATCAGCTCTTACTCCCAGTCAGGGTTACCAGGGTCACAGGAGAACCATACCCTTTACAGATACGCAGGCAGTGCAAGCCATCTCTTCCATGGACTCTGACCAGTCATTGCCTGAAATTCCTAGGAAGAGAACATGTAAAAGGAAACAGACTCCCATTCAGAGTCAGTAACATCTGACACTGACTTGGATAAAAGAGAAGATTTCCTCTCATCCCCCTCCTGAAGCCATCACTTTTGGCAAAGTCCTCAAATTGATGAATTAGCTGAGATCTTGACCCCCTGATCCACCTTCTCAAGACAAATAGGTGCTCTTTGAGGCATATGGCACTGCCCTTTCTAGTTCTTTGGCGGTCCTTACTGTGGACTGTATTACAAATTTGGTCTCTAAGAGGGCATGGCAGGAACCAGATATTTCAGAGGCTATTCCAAGGAAATCAGATAAAGTGCTACATCCACTTAAGGATAGGCAGCACTGGTCCAAACGTCCTCTGGTGCATTCAGTGATTATTGTAGCAGCTACTAAAAGAGATCTCACAGATGAGTCTTCCATTGTCCATTCCCCAAATAGGGAATCCTGGGTGACTGACAGGATGGGAAAATGAGCCTATGCCTCGAGCATATTTGGCCTGAGGGCATTCAATTATTTAAGTCATATGAACCCGTTCTAAAGGGACCTACCAAAACAGGAGAAGAACACTTTGGGACAGCCCATGCCTCAGGGTCTACCAGATAATTGCAGACCACCCTGAACACCGTGTTCAGCGTCATGAATCATTCCCTGCAGTTGTACCATAAAGTAACCAATGGAGCAGCCAGGGCAGCAGGCACTGGTTTGACTGTGAGACGCCCATACCTGGCTCCATCTGTGCAGTTTTGTGGACAGTTTCAAGGTATCCTGTACCAACCTTGATATCGTCCTCCCTTTTTGGACCAGCAGTAAAAGAGAAGCTCAAAAGTTGCAAGCAGGTGGGAAAATGCTATTTGCAATAAGAATCAGATTTGAGAACCCTTAAACACCTTTTAACAAAAATCAGAAGTGTTCCAAACCCCTACGGTTTAAACAATCCCAGTGCCAGCTTTTTGACTCCTCCTTAGACAGGGGTGGCCATGGCAGAGATGGCCCCTTCAGTGGATGCTGATCAAGAGGTTAAAGAGGTCCACAGAACCAGGGGAGCATGTGACCTTTTCAAGGAATGCCAAACCAGCATCTCTTAGGTCTTCTCTGACTGCTCTTCTCAGAAGGCAGTCAGGGGTTGATTATCTCATCACCTTTCCCCATGGATGACCATCACACAGGACAAATGGATGCAAAATATCATATCTAGTGACAATTCCATACCATTTTACCAGAAATCGTTTCCACAGAAGCCACAATTACCCAATGTCCCACCCCAGTAGAGGTCAGCAGCTCTGCAGGAGGTTTCCATCCTCTTTCAAAAAAGAGCCATCCAGAAGATTCCACCAGATCAGAAAAGGACAGAAATTTGCTCAAGATTTTTGGTTCCAAAGAAAGACAAGGACCTCAGGCCTGTTCTGGATCTCAACAGCCTAAACCTGTTTGTAGAGAAGATCCCATTCAGAATGATTACTGTGTCAGTGATTTTGACCAGTCTCAAGATAAATGACTGAATGTGCTCCGTAGACCTCCAGGATGCCTATCTCCACATAAAAAATCACAAAGGAGTCCAGAAAATGTTTATGTTTTTAAATAGGAGGCAATCACTGCAAATTCAGACCCTTACCCTTTGAAATCACCGCAGATGTCCCTGGGTGTTTACTGAGTATATGGCAGTGGTAGCAGGTCACCTGCACCTAAAAGAGATCAATATATTGCTATACCTGGACAACTGCTTCCTTACAGTAATGAGCAGAGAATCCTTACCGGAAGTCAGAGAGTACTTTTTGCAGCTCTGCCTATTCATAGTCATATCTGTAAACTATCACACTTCACAGCTTTAACCTTCTCAACACATTTACTTTATTGGAAACTATCTAGACATAATGTCTTGCCAAGTATCCCTTACCCAAGAAAGGCTGCTCTCTCTTCAGCATTCAGTACAGACCTTGTTCTACCAGCAAAATCCCTCTGAGCTGCTAATGTTAAGAGTTCTAGGGTTGATGGCTACAATACTTGTAGTGGTTCATTATGCCAGATACCACATGCTTTCCATGCAGTGAACTCAACTTATTGATCCACCATCAGCCACCATTGACATTACTATGTTATGAATAACTCATTTGAATTGGTGGCTAACTTCACATTTCTTACTGATGAGAAAACCATTCATTCTCCCCTCCCAGTAATTATGACAGTGGATGCTTTCCCTTTAAGGCGGAGGATCATTTCGAGGGGAAGACGGTCCAAAGTTAGTCAAACTAGTCAGAGGCTAATCTTCATATCAGTATTCTGGAGATGAGAGTGGTCCTCCTAGCACTGAAGAAATTTGAGGACTTCTTACCTCCAGAAGTGATAGCTGTATAACCAGGCAATATGTCAGTAATTTGGTACATCAACAAACTAGGGTGAACCAAGTATTATCCCCTTTGCTGAAAAACCATGAGAGATTGGCAATGGGCTCTACATTCAGATCACCTTCCTGTAACAATGCACATTCAAGGCAAATCCAGCTGGTTAGCAGACAGACTCAGCAGGTCCATCCTTCTACCTCGCATGTGCTCCCTGAGGGAGGCAGTAGCTCTGCCTTTGTGTTACTTGTTCACTTCTCCCTCCAACACCAAATTCAGAAGCTATTTTGCCTTAGTTCCTCCTCCTGGACAATCACCCAGTGGCCTAGCAATCTTCTTTACACATTTCTATCTCTGCTCCCTCCTAACCAAGTTTCTTCATAAGACATCTGCCTGCTGTTCACATGTGATCCTCATTACTCCATTTGATCTGAGTGAATTTTGGCGTTTCCTGCTAAGGCCTTACCCAAAGAAGCCCCTTTGGTTTCTAGATCTCCATCTGGATCTGCTTTCTTACCCTTCCTGTCAGTCTCTCCCAGCTATACATAGCCTCAGATTAGCTGCATGGTTTCAACAATTACATTAATGGACAGGATATCCTTATTTTCTGAATGGATGATTCATATTCTTTCTGCCTCCCATAAAAAAAAAATCTACCCAAAAGATTCTCTATGTAGGTTCATAGATAAATACTAGACTAGTTGCCCTTGTGAGCCATTTTAAGCCTACCCAGTTTCCCTGTTTTTGTGCTCGAAATAACCCTTGCCATTTAGTTAGAGATTGGCCTTACCCATCCCATGGTCAATAATTATATATTACCCCTAATGAAAATAACTGGGATCATACCATAGATAATTGAAGGGAACCCATGCATCGGATAAAGGCATGTAGAAGCTGCCTCTGTCCATTAGTAGCACAGGGGACAGTCCTGAGAAAATTTTCTGAATATGGACGGGGATGAACTTTGTTTTATGTGGACGGGGAGTCTCTTCCACAGCAGTGGTATCCTCTGTAAGATATACCTATCCCTCCAAACTATTGTTTTAATGTTGTAGAAGAGGTTTAGATCCCTAGACCGAGTATTTCTGCTGCCATTTGATGTGCAGTAAATCCATCAGTAATGGGTCGGAGAATGCCTTGTATACCAGACACAGGTCACCTCTTAGCAGTCTGTAGGGTACCAAGTATAGAGACAGAGCTTTGAGTCGATCCGTTTAGGCCTTGTATCTTTTTAGTATGGTATGTCTGTGGTCATTGCAGTTGTTGCATGTGTCTGGACAGATTTGTGCCAAAGGGGCATTATATTCAATAATTGGCATAATGTGGGCTGAGTAATCCCTTTGTTTATAATAACCTACAGCAAAATGATAAAAAAGGACAATGAAGAGCAGAGTCCAATAGACTGTCACAGACTTTTATTAAACTGCAGCAGTATAAAATTGTGGGTTCCTATTACATGATCGAAAGATCACAATTTCGAGCACTCATAAGAGTGAAAATGCTGCATATCGAAACTATTATTGTGTCCCCCTCACACATCCCGCTAAATATATATACCAACTCCGAGATCGTACTACAGTGAGGAAAGGGCAAATATTCCAATCTTTACTATACAGCATCCCACAATACGAACTTTGATATGCGGCATTTTCACTCTTCTGAATGTTCAAAATTGTGATCTTTTGATCAAGTAATAGAAACCCTAAAATTGTTAGTGCTTTCGGGATAACCCTTCTTCAGACAATATACAAAACACAAAACAAGGCCATTTTATATATAACATGTGAAACATATGCAGCCAATCACATTCAGTAAACTATCTGCCTCATTTTCAAAGCTGGTTTTAAAGGAATAGTGGTGTTTAGACAGGGGCAAATGGTCTGCTGCTAGTTCTATTATCCATTTAAGTTCATTATTTTAAATAACATTTACAATGTCCCCCCTCTTTTTTATTCATTCTAGTAACTTGTATAACCATAAAAGAAAAAACATGATATGGAAAACTCAATATATGTTGACATAGAGCATTACGTTCATCCTTTTAACCTTATAGATGATAGATGATGTAAAATTCTATTTTTCAACTTACAATTTGTCTTGCCTACATGAAAACTGGAGCAGGAGTTGCACTGTGCCAAACAAATCACATTTTCAGTATGACAGTCAATATATAATCAAAAAACATACCTCTTATTGGTAATTGGATGTACAAAATAATTTTTATCACTAACATAAGGGCAGGCTTTACAAAGCCTACAGGGAAAGGTTCCTACTCTGTTGGAAATGGGTCCATGCTTTGATCTCACATTAGGTTCACAGCATAGCAATCTTTGAGGTTACTATTGCACCTAAAACCAAATTTAGGTTCATTATCTAATATTGCTTTCAATCTGTCATCACTCATTAATATTTCCAATTTTGTTTAATAATATCACAGACACCATTTGTATTGTTGCCATACCGCATCATGACCCCAGGCTTACCTATATGTGTGGAACCTATACCTCCCATTGCCCCTAGTGAACCCCTAATACCTGAAAACTAAGGGCTAGAGTTGTTGCAATTCACTAAATACTTGGAAAATACAACTAGTTTTCTAAGGTTTTCAACCAGAAGCAATAGTAATTCTATTGACTTTCTGGACATTTGTCTGACCAAAAATTCTATGGGGAATTTGGACACAGATATATGCAGGAAGGACTGTTGGAAAAACAACTATTTAGATTTTCATAGTACGCATCCCAAACGCACTTTTCAAAATATTGAGGTGGGGCAAGGGCATAGGGTGTCTCGCCTGTGCACGGAGGATGATACCTTTAATAAGGAACTTGACATCCTTCACAGTCATATGATGAAGAGGGGATATACTGAGAGTACATTAGGCAAGGGTATGGAGACATCACGGAAACAGAGGAAAGATAAAGCTAGTCCTTAGTTTTCAGGTACTAGGGGTTCACTAGAGGCAATGGGAGGTATAGGTTCCACACATATAGGTAAGCCTAGGGTCATGATGCGGTATAGCAACAATATACATGGCATCTGTGATATTATTAAAATTGGAAAATACTAATGAGTGATGACAGATTGAAAAGCAATATTAGATACTGAACCTAAATTCGGTTTTAGGTGCAATAGTAACCTCAAAGATTGCTATGCTGTGAACCTAATATGAGATTGAAGCATGGACCCATTTCCAACAAAGTAGTAACCTTTCCCTGTAGGCATTGTAAAACCTGCCATTATGTTAGTGATAAAAATTATTTTGTACATCCAATTACCAATAAGAGGTATGTTTTTTGATTATATGCTGACTGTCATACTGAAAAAGTGGTTTATCTGGCACAGTGCAAATTCTGCCCCATTTTTCATGTAGGCAAGACAAATTGTAAGTTGAAAACCAGAATTTTACATCATCTATCATCTATAAGGTTAAGGATGAACATAATGCTTTATGTCAACATATATTGAGTTTTCCAGATCATGTTTTTTCTTTTATGGTTATACAAGTTACTAGAATGAATAAAAGAGGGGGGGGGGGACATTGTAAATGTTACGGAATGTTGTTTTTCTTTCAGCTTTTCCTGGTTAGGGGTTGCCACAGTGGAACTCTGGTCCGCTAATGATTGGCAGTAGATTTTTGCAGTGCCAGCTCGACGCCCAGCCTTCAACGAAGGCACGCCCATTCACGCATGTCTTTAGAACGCTACTCGACCATGGGGAGGACATGCAGACTCCACACAGAAGGCACTCCAGATGAGAATCGAACTGGAGAACCTCTTGCTGTGAGGCGACAAAGCTACCACTGCATCACACAATGCTAGTGAATGTAATGAACTTAAATGGATAATAGAACTAGCAGCAGACCATTCACCTGGTCTAAACACCACTATTCCTTTAAAACCAGCTTTAAAAAAGATGCGGGTAGTTTACTGAATGTGATTGGCTGTATATGTTTCAAATGTTATATATAAGATGGCCTTGTTTTGTGTTTTTTTTTTTCAATAATTTTTATTTTTATTTTTACATTAATAAATGTCGCAAATAAAAACCATCTTACAACATGACCGTGTACATACATACACATACATACACACACACACACACATATATATATATATATATATATATATATATATATATATATATGGGTCTACTTTAAATAACTGAACCGACACACAAAACACCGACCCCAAATAACCGAAAACACACAACACCGACAACTCACAAAACCGAACACCATTACACCGACACAAAAAACGTAAACTACACATTACACACAATGACATATCCACTAACCTTAACCCAAACCCTAACCCTAAGGTCCTACACTACCGACACTTACCCTACCGCACCCTAACCCTAACTCACTTAACCCACCCCTAAACCTAAAGACTGTCACTATCGCACACTTAACCTACCTGCACCCTAACCCTAACTCACTTAACCCACCCTAAAACATAAAGCCCGTCACTATCGCACACTCACCCTACCCGCACTCTAAACCTAACTCACTTAACCCGTCCCTAAACTACAGTCCGTCACTATCACACACTTACCTTACCCGAACCCTAACTCCGACACTATCGCACACTCACCTTTCCCACACCCTAACCCAAAATCCCTAACTCCGACACTACCGCACACTCACCTTTCCCACACCCTAACCCAAAATCCCTCAATATCGCACACTTACCTGACCGCTCCTAAACCCGTCACTATCGCACACTTACCGAGTAGCGCTCACACGTTGCCCTTGTTGGTCTTTCGGCTGTCGGCAAATCACCTTTTCGATCAACTTGCTTTTCGGTCGTCTCGTCTTGGTCTTCTGCTTGTCGGTGAAGTGTTGGTTCGGTTATTTAAAGTAGACCCATATATATATATATATATATATATATATATATATATATATATACATATACATACATACATACATACACACACACATATATACATACATACACATACACACATATACATATGTTATACATTGATGTCAAATACCACAGGATATAGGTCGTACAACATATCTATTTACACTATGTACATAGATGCTTTCATTGTTAATTCCACAGTTATATAGACAGTATATACATTCGTAATATCCAAGTTATTTAATATCTGAACTTGTATGTGTTCTTTGGTTCCATTATAGCGTATTTCTAAGTTGCTGTGTGATGAATTATGCTAATATGATATTAAAGGTTTGTTCCCAAATTTCTCTGGATTTCATGTTTTTGTTTCTTTTATCTATTATTATTTTATGAGCTAAAAGGTGTTCTATAGCTACTTGTTTAAAACCCTCCCAAGAGATATTTATCGTATCTAGTCATTTAAAAGCTATATACAGTTTCATTAGTAGGAAAATTGTTAAAAGTGTATTTGCTTGTTTTCTTGGGATGTTGGGTAGGAGAATGTGTAACAGAGTGAATTCCCAAGTTAATGTTGACGTTTGATAACCCGTTTTTTTGTAATTGTACCTTGAGAGAGTTCCAGAGTTTATAGACACATTTACAGCTCCAAAATACATGGATTAAGTCAGCTATCTGGTCCTTACAGTGTGGGCAGAAAGGTGATTTTGATGTGTTAAATTTGTGTAAGATTGCAGGTGTAAAATAAGCATTATTATTGATCATGAGCTGAGTGTATGCTAACTTTGTGAGGGGTAGAATCTTCAGTGTTAGATTGATTGCCTGTCTTATTTGCTGATCATCTATGGATGGTTTAATTTTTCTCCAGTAGTTAGAGAAGAGGAGGTCCTTCTGGTATTTGATTTCATTTATCATTTTATATGAATTGGTAATAGTTTTCTTTGTTGTGATAATAGTTTTCCAAAGCCTGCTACAAGTTTCTATGTCACTATTGGTCATAGTAATATTTTGGAGATAACTGGAACACAGTTCTTTGATTTGTCTTAGGATTATTATGTGTGATTTAGGGAGGTTTAAGTTGGTCGTCATTTCTTGTATTGAACAGTTAAGGTAGGGATAGATATCTTGGATTGTTTTATCTTTCAGTCTGGGAAAAGGGACTAAGTCCAGCATCTCATTGTTTATTTTTAAATTTGGGTTTTTATGAAGGGGTTGCAGTATTGTCATGGCATGTCTAAGGTTCAAGAATTTAAAGACTTTTTGCGCTAGGTTGATAGAATGTTATAAGGGCTCTATAATGTTATAAGTTTGTATTTCTTTCTGCTTCAGGAATGGAAGTGCTTTGGGATTGAAACCTAGAGCTTTAATATATCTGTAATATATTGTCACCCAGAGGGGAGACCAATTTTCCATTGACGGGTTATGTTCAGCTATTCTCAATATTCTGTTAGTGTTAATGATCGAGTAGTACATTTTAAAATCTGGTAGATTTAGTCCTCCTTTGCTTTTGGGGAGTGTTAATTTTGGATAGAAGATTCTGTTTTTTTTGGGTTCCCATATAAATTTTGCTAGGAAGGTATGAATTTGTTTGAAGAATTTATTATGTATTGTTGTCTGTGATGTCATGAATATATACATTAATCTAGGTAAAATGTTCATTTTGATTATTGATACTTTGGCCAAGAATGGTAGTTTTAGGTTGTTCCATCTTTGCAGTCTTGCATTATATTTTGCCATTTAAGGTTTACATTGTGTTGGTAGAAGTCTTTGTTACTCTGGAAAAAGGTGATTCCCAGGTATTTAGTTTCTTCTTTATTTATTATTGTGTTTAGCAATGGTATTAGTGAGATGAGTTTGGGTGTTTTTAGGGGGAAAATATTAGTTTTATTAAGGTTTAGTTTGTAGTTAGACATAGTCGAGAAATGTTCAATTGCAGCTATTATTTTGTTTATATCTGAATTTCGTGTAGTGCAGTATATGTTCAGATCATCTGCAAATGCTGTGAGGTATATTTTGAAGTTGTGTATTGATGGAGGATTGTGATATGTATTTTGTTTAATGTATAGAAAGAGTGGTTCTAGGTATAGGTTAAACAGGAAGGGTGATAGTGGGCGTCCTTGTCTTGTTCCATTTTTTATTAGGATCCTATTTGACCAAGTTTTATTTATATACAGAGATGTGTATGGGCTGCTATAGAGGGTTTGGATGATCTGAATGAAGTTATTGGGTATATTAAAGTAGGGTAGTGTTTGGAGTAAGAATTCTAGATTAACCCTATCAAATGCCTTGTGGACATCCACTACCATTGTGTAGATGTTGATATTGTATCGGTTAGCGTAGGATATTAGTGCATCTAATGTTAATGTATTGTCATTAGTCTGTCTATGTGGTGTAAAACCGGATTGTTCTGGGGAGAGGATTTTTTCTATCAGATTTTTCATTCTGTTTGCAAGTATAGAGGTAAATATTTTAGTATCTATATTTAAGAGGGAGATGGGTCTGTAGCTGTCGGGGTTTTTGGGGTCTGTGTGTTCTTTTAATATAAATATAGTTTTAGAGGCATTAAAGTGGATATCATTTATTTTATAGTTTATTATGTAATTCAGTGTATAGTATAGTAGTTTGGCTATCAAGGGGGAAAATGCTTTGTAAAATTCTGATGCGAGTCCATCCGGACCCGGAGCCTTATGCACTTTTAAGTGTTTGATTGTTGTAATAATTTCACTGATGGATATCAGCTCAGTTAGTTTTTTTTGTTGGTCTAAATTGAGTTTAGGGAATTTCAGGTTTTGAAGAAAAAGAGTTCTATCTTCCTTTGAGGTTTGTAGTATTTGTGCTCCATATATTTGAGAGTATATTTGTTCAAATGTTTTAATAATGGCTTCATTTTTTGTATAGTTTTTGTCTCTGTAGTTTATTTCTGATATATTGGAGGCATTTTTGTGCTGGCAGATAATTCTGGCCAGAGCTTTAGATGGTATTTGAGCTTCTTCTGCATAAGTGGCTAACATTCTGGCTTCATAGAAAGATAGGTTCCTGGTTTCTAACATATATAGATCCCTTTGCAGTTTTAAAAGTTTTGCTTCTGTTTGGTTCTTAGGGTTATTTATTAGTTCTTTTTCAAGATACTCTATTTTCCCTTTCAGTATATGCTCCTCTTTCAGTTGTATTTTTTTATAGTATGCTGCTTTTTTGATAAACAATCCTCTGATCTGTGCTTTGTTTGCAGCCCATTCTATGTCAGTTGGTACTTGGGAGTTAGTGATATTTGTAAGAGCTATTTTTAGTATTGCTTCTGTTTCTTTTATTACATCCATTTTGGAAAGTAAATTAGGGTTTAATGACCAATTATGACCCCTATTCTCTAAATATATCTTTTTGTCCCAGTTAATGTTCAGTGTGATTTTGGAGTGATCTGAAAAGAGCCTGGTATGAATAGTTATTGTTGGGTCCATGTTAATGAATATGTCAGAGATTAAGAAGAAGTCTATCCTTGACCACATTTTGTGGCATTGCGAATAGAATGTGAATTTCCCTGTTTTATCTGCACTGTTCCCATGTTTAAAAGGGTCATATAGTTTGAAATCTTGTTTGAGTTCATTAAGGGCTAATGTGGCTTGTTTATTATGTGATTTGGTCAGATTAGATTTATCCTTTTCTGGGTTTTGATATGTATTCCAGTTACCTCCATTCACTAGGTAGTGATCTTTAAATTGGTTTAAGGTTGGGTATAATGACATAAAAAAGTGTTGTTGGTTATTACAGGGTGTGTAAACATTAAATACCATTATAGGTTTTGGTATTATAGGACTATTAAATGTTACATAGCACCATCTTCCCTCCTTGTCAGCTTTGGTTTTAAGTATTTTTTCCTTAAATTGGTTTTTAATTATTATGGCAGCCCCAGCACTGTTTGTTTTCCCCTCTGAAGCTATGATTTGACTTATCCATTTCTTTCTGCTAATTTCTGCCCATTGATCTGCAGTCAAGTGCGTTTCTTGTATTAGTATGAGGCTGGCTGTGGTTTTTAATGTAAGGTGTAAGAATAGTTTTCTTTTCTTCTTGTTTTGGAGCCCTTTAACATTCCATGATTCTATTTCCCACATTTATTTATTAGGTGTATTCCTTAGATATGCCATGTATATTAGTTTTGTTTTGTTAGTTTTGTATGTGTTACTGTGTGATGGTTTAGGAAAGCATCTATTTATCCCGTCCTACACTGTGCCTAACCACTATATCCCTGGACCAGGAATAATCAGGGGGGGAGGATGAAGGTTCATTATATGGTTTACATTTACGTCTAATCTTGGAATGTGTTTTCTTTTTAGATATAGATTTACTCTATAGTATCCCCCCTGTGTTACTATAAACAATGTGGACAAAGCTGAACAAACTAGTTCCCTCAGCAAACACTGCTACTTAATATCCCTAGCCTCTTCCAACATATTATTTATACAGTGACGGTATTGCATTTAAGGTACAGCATGTATTGTTTTTGTCTTGTGACTAATTCTTTCTAATAGTATTTTTAAAACAGCATATTAATATACATTCCTCAGTAAATTATAGCAATACGTGTACCATAGTAATATTGTTAAACAATCAATCTTGTCATTTTTACATTTTTCTCTCATTTGACTTATTCAGGTTTCGGCCTTCTTTGGTGCCTATAGTGATGTTTTTCCACATCAATCTGTGTGGGTTATAAAACATATACTTGGTACCCATTTAACAGAAGTAGGAAGTATAGAGAGACAAAAAAAACAGCTTAGCCAAACAGTCCTTCTGCTATAGTTAACATATTAAGGCTATATTTACATTATCCCAGGATTGTTAGGTTATTTTACTAATTTCCTGAGATTACTTTTCTCCAGGATCTTTTAACACATTTCTAGTATTTACATAAAACATTTAACATTTTTTTCCCAATATTAATCTATGAACTAGCATAATTCTGACAGTTTATTTCTTGCCTATTATTTAAGGCTGGAGTTTCATTCACCTACACAGTACTGGGTGTACTGTTTTAGTGAATGGTTCAGTTCAACAGTACCTTATTTCTTCAAGGCTTTGCTTGCAGGTTGGTTGACATCTATGGTGCAGCTTTCTTCTTTTAGCTGGTGCAGATCAATTTTCATTTTTCAGACAGTAAAATCCTTTGGAGCTTGCTGAAATCCATTTTGTCTGACTGTTCTTAATGAAGCCCTCAAAAGCCTAGGGGGACTGAATTTGCAAGCCAATATCCGAGAGGGGAACTTCCTTCCTATATTCGTGCATCGGAAACAGCAGTTCATTTTTGGTTCCTACCCAGGCTGTACTTCCTTTTCCTGTGTTCCTCATGGCACACATCAATGATTTAAGGGCCTAGGCAGCAAGGGGAAGATTTCAGAGTTGGATCCCAGCTAGAGTGCTCGTGAATGGGGTCGTTTTTTCATCCAAGGGTCCTTTATCTTTTTTTTGTGGATTTATTTCACTTCTGAAGGTGGAATTTGCTTGAAAACAGCCAGGAATGTCTCTTTTGCCTCTTTGGGGTTAGCAACCATTTATTTAACCTCTTTGATGTAAAAGATTAACTGATTTGGATATTTCATCTGGAATTTGATTTTTTTTCTATTAGGAACCTGCAGTATGGAGATAGTAGTTGTCTTGCTTGTCTTATTTGTATTGGGAGGTCTTGAGCAAAGGAGATTTTATTATTATTCCAGGTGAGTGTGCCTTTTTTCTTTGCTGCCAGTATGATTTTATTTACATCTTGGTAGTTTAATATTTTAATATAGACAGGTCTTGGTTTCAGTGATGTTTGCATTTCTCTCGGGGCTCTGTGGGCTCTCTCTATTGTTATTTGCTGCATTTCTTCAGATTCCTCTAGGAGGGAATTTATTATTTGCTTGATTGTTGGTATTAGATTGTTATGAAGTACAGTTTCAGGTATTCCTCTGATGATGATATTGTTCCTTCGAGATCTTGCTTCCAGTTCTGTTAATTTTGCTTGTAAGTTTTGTATTTCTTTGTCATGGGCATCAGGTTTTTGAGAAATAGAGTCTATTTTTATTTCATTTTCTATTATTTTGGACTCAGATTTTTCCATTCTGGATATTATTTGGCTGAATGAGTCACCAAAGGTTTGAAATTGTAATGATAAGTCCTGTAATGCTTGCTGGATAGGTAATAAGGCAGATTTTATGTCTTCCAGATTAGCTTGCTGGTCTGCCTTGGATTTATTTGTATTTTTAGAGTTGTCAGTTTGTTTAGTTGTCTTTTGTCTTTTTGAAGTTGTGTCCTTCTCAGGTGAGGGTAGTACTGAGAATTTGGTCTTAGTTATTGTTGTTTCCATATTATTTTCCTCTTTTGACATCTTGCTGTATAGTGTTTTACCAATCTTGCAGTCAGATGCAGGGCCTTAGTAGCACATTGCTTAAGCTGTTATTCAGAAATCTTAGTTAATCCTGCTGTTTCTGAACTGAATCTGTCACTTTTTCTTCCTCTTTTGTTTGCTGGATGATATTAGCAGTAAATATCTACAGTTATTTCTGTATTATTAATTCTGCGTTGCCTTCTGGGTTTGTTTTAATCCAGGGTGTATTGAGACCTAGGTGATAGCAGTGCTCACAGAACAGCGGCCATTTTGAACTCCTTGTTTTGTGTTTTTTATATTGTCTGAAGAAGAGTTATCCCGAAAGTGCTAACAATTTTATACTGCTGCATTTTAATAAAAGTCTGTGATGGTCTGTTGGACTCTGCTCTTCATTCTCCTTTTTTATCATTTTGCCGTAGCTGTTTGGTAGAGCAGTGACCTTAAGAGAAGGAAGAGTTTTATTTTCATTTATTGGATATATTTGTTTATAACCTGTGCAATAAAGAAGGACTTTCTTACAATAGAAATATATTGGTCAAAAGTTAGGTCACTATCCACATAAGTTCCCAAATCCTGAAACAACTGGGCCAACTCTTACGGGTGTATTGTCAGTGTGGTAGTTTCCTGGGATAGATGACTTCCCAAAGGATACAATAATGCATTTTTTGGCATTTAATTTCAGTACATGATTTTGGCACCAGTTATTTATTCAGGACAAACTATCTTGCAGGATGGCTAAGTCATCTGGGAATTCAGTAACTACTTCTAAATTGCAGTCATCTGCAAACTTAGATAGACACTTTGATATTGGCTTTTACTTTAGAAAAGTAGATGCCAGAAAGGGGAGGTCCCAACAAGGAACTCCACTCATGACTGGTCTTTTTGTGGAGGTAACTTCTCCATTTTGATTATCTGCTTCCAATCTGTGAGTCAGTTGGCAGTCCAGCAGATGGCATAAGTGTTTATTCCCAATTTATTTAACCTTTCTACTATGTCTGAGTGGGTTCTAGTCAAGACGTTGACCCATATTCTGCCTCTGTTGCAAATATTTACATTTACTGTCCTCACTGTTTGATTTAGGCTCTATTTACTCCACCATTAAAGTGCATTTGCTTGCTTTTTCTGATCATTACCCAGGTTTTTAAAACATGCTAGCTGCTCAGTTTTCTTTGAACATCCAAGATGGCTGCATTTTGAGTAACAACCTATCCCTAGCTCTCCCAGTGTGAAAACAGAAACTCAACAGAGACGGCCAGTAGACTTTTGTGTTTATGGGTAAATTTCAGTAACTGGTTAGTAAAGTGTACTGCCTGGATGCCAGGAAAACAGAAATACAGAGCACCTGGAAAAAATCAATTACAAAAAGTGAGGAAGAAACACTGACTGGGAAAAGTTTTGCAGCTGCTCAGCAAAAAGCAATGCAACCTCCAGACATGACTTCCAGTAACCTACAGGAAGATATAAGATAACTGCACACATACCTGGTTAAAATGTACGAAGCACTGGTTGAGTATATCAACACAAACAACAAAAGGCTGGAATAAATAGAAGAAGCTTTAAACAGATATTCAGATGAGGTGATAAAGCTGCAAAAATCAGAGGTTGAAATAAAGAAAAGACTGGCTGAATATGAGACTGCTCAAGAAGAGATGTTTCAAAAAATAATAACATTTATAGGACAGAGCATGTAGGGAAAACCTGAGATTTTCTGCTGTACCAGAGAAGCTGGAAGGAGCAGACTGCATGAATTTTATAAAAGCCCAAATGAGCAACTTGACTAGTATTCCATAGCAGGAGTTGTTACTCAAAAGGGCGCATTGTGTATATGCCCCAATCCTGGCTATGAGAAAGCAGCCTACACCTTTAATATTAAAGTTGCAATCCTACCAGCAGAAGGAGTTGATTCTGACAAAACTGTGGCAGATTGGCAAAATACTTAAACTGGGAAACAGCAGAGTGTTTATGGATAATGATTACTCATTGTACACCAAGCAGAAGAGGAGAAATTCATCCCACTATTCAGGGAATGTCAAGACACAGGTGTGGGGTTCAAATTGCTGTACCCAGCTGTCTTCAAGTTATTCTTCCCCGGAGGGATAAGATCATTTTTTGATGAACTACATGCTAACAAGGAAATAGAAAAGTTTGTTCAACAAAAAGTGAGATGTGAAACAGAAGGAGATTTGGCTTCTTCTTCTTCTGGTAATAAAGACCACAAAGAGACTGTATCTGTGAAACAATTTCCACTGTTTCAACAGAAAATGTTGGAGAGAAGGAAGGGAGCATGAGAGTTGACTAGAAAAATCGAGGGTATATTGGAAATGAAGCAGAGGCAGGATCTGGGAGATGGAGATGAACTGTAATAAAACCAGTACACTGTGAGATTACAATGCAATAATTATATTTGTGAAATATGACAAAACAAGAAAATCTAGAAATGGACTTTTTCATAATTTGTTGGACTTTTGGGGTATACTAAAGTATATGCCCTACTTCATGTCATTGATGTTCTGAAAAACACTTTGGGGAGGGGAAGAGCGTGGAAAAGGTTAACTGTAAGTAAAGAAAACATGTTTTTTAATGCTATTTTTCTGGTACATGCTTTTATTTGCATGATGTAAAGTAAAGTTTTCTCAGTTATTTTGAAATGCAATGGGGATTGTAACTAGATGCTGGTGTTCTTTTTTTCCTTTCTCTCTCTCTGTTTTTGTTCAGTTATAAGAAATGTAGGCACTGCAATATAAAAGTAAAAAGCCTGGTTAAAAGAGCATGACAAAAGAAAAATGAAAGTACCTTCCATCATTCTTGCATGGGGGAATGACTGGATTAAGGACCTTAGATTGATTTGGGAACACGTTTTAAGAGAACTCAAATAAATGAAAAAGAATATTGAATATTATGAGGCTTTTTATAGCAAATGAATGTATCTTTAGCAGCAGTTTTGTATCTGGTCCTCATGTCTCCATGGAAACAGCCTGATAAAGAGAAATTGACTGTCTGGTTCCCATGTCACCATGGAGACAATCTGATAATTAGAAACTGGCTCTCTGGTTCTCATGTCTTCATGGAGACAATCTGATAGAGAAATTGGTTTACAGTCAGGTGGAGAGTGATTGGGTGGAGGGAAAAAAGAAAAGAGAAACTGGCTGGCAGATAATGTTCTCCGAAAACATTCAGGGGTTTTCCCAGCTGGCAGAGATATAAAGATAAGACAAAACCAGTCAGCACTTAGTAGAAGTAAAGGCTGCACCATGCATCTTAGGATGGATAACCTTTCTTTTAGGTTAACTCAAATCTGTAAGTGTGACTGTCAGTTTGGGACATTTGTTACTATTAATAGGTAAAACTTCAATATTTGAAGATGTACATACTTTTGTGTGTTAGTGTTAAATTAATAGGTTTTAGAGGGGTATTGGGGGTTGTCTGTTTTTTTTTTGCTTGAGGACTTTCAATAAAACAAAAAGTTTTGTAAGGGGAATGGATATGACAGGAAACAGAGTATGCATGTAACACAAAAACTGGAACTAGACATTTAGCAAAAAAGGTGTTATACGTAAAAGGTGGAATGACTTTTTAATACATTGATGATTTCTGTAATGTCTTTAAATGTCAATGGTCTCACAAATAAATACAAAACAGAAAGAATAGTGGAGTGTATTAAAAATGTAGAGTGCAAATCGCTACGTTACAGGAGACACGCTCGGAAAGAAATGAACGTGAATTTGATAAATAAAGGTTTTCAGGATGGTTATTCAGCAGAATATCTAGGACAAATGAAAAGAGGAGTACTTATAATAATTGCAAGAGGAGCTTCAATAGTGATAGAAGAGGATAAAAAAAGATAATTCTGGGAGAAATAATCAGTTTTCAGCAAGGAATATTATTTATAGGTGTTGACCGGAATTAGATTTGCAGCAGTGAAGATGTGTCTGGGGGCCCCAGAATGGAAAATATAACAATGGGGGTAGATTTTTGAAGAAATTTATGAAAATATTTGGCATGGAAGATGTGAATTCAGTAATGAGCTCAGAGCGAATTTACATATTATTCCCCAGGATATTAAAACTGGGCTAGGCTAGACAGAATTTACATTTCACAGGAACGTGTGCATTTTATTGAAGGTCTTGATACTCACCCAATAACTATTTCAGATCATGTGCCAATAATAGCTAAAATAAAAGCACATGGTAACGAATTAAAAATGAGACATTGGTGCTTTCCCACCTATCTGTTGAAAAGAGAGGAATTTAAGGAATGAGTAGTGGAGATTATTCAGGAGCTGTTAGAGATGACAGAAATTTCTGCTGATAATATAGCTAGGGAGTGGGAAAGGTGGAGTTTAAAATAGGGTGGAAATAAAAAAAAGGGAGCTATGGTTAAGAAGTAACAAGAATTATTTAGAGGGACTGACAAATGTTAAAGTATTACAGAATAGGGTGAATCTCACAGAACAAGAATAGAATCAACTGCAGAATATGCAAGAGCTTAGAAAGATTGCTGTTAAGCAACTGTTTTTTGATAACACAAGCACAAAAACGTTTAGCACAACAACTCAGGCAACAGGAAGTGGAAAGGGCTGTCACCAGACTTAGGGAGCCTGTAACATGAGATTCTGTAGAGGTATTAGAAATATTTCAGTAATTTTGTGAGAGTCACCGTCAGCTGAGAAATATGAAAATCAAGAAAAGATACAAATGGAAATGTTTAAGTAAGAATTAAATATGCCAAGGTTAGAGGTAGATGAGGCTCAATTACTAACAGGATAGGAGGAGATGAGATAAAAATGGTGATGTATACATACAAATATTTCAAGCACGGGCATTAATGCCCTTCTAGCTCGCCAGTATACCAAAACACTTGTTCCCATAATAAGTGTCCAGGCTGTTCTTAAAAATATCTAAACTAGTATTTGCTTTAATGTAATTTGTTAGTCTGTTCCATGCATCAGCTACTCTGTCAGAGAACCAATTAGTACACTTCTCATTCCTATAGAATCTTCTACATAGGTTATCTAATGATTCTCTAGTACTTTTTGATAACCCCAAACATTCCCAGAGGTAGTTGTCCCTAAATGCCCTATATACCTGAATAAGATCTCCTCTTAGATATCTGTAAGAGACACTGTACAAGTTCAGATATTTTAGCCTTTCATAATAACTTAGATTTTCACATCCATGGATGCTCATGGTATATTTCCGCTGTACTCTTTCCAGTTTGCTCATGCTTGTTTTCCTATAGGGTTTCCATATTGTTATTCTATACTCAAGTTTGGGTCTAATGTAGCTAACAAACAATTACTTCATTATGTTTGATTTCCTAGACTTTATAAATCTTTTTATACAGCCTATATGTATAACCAATCTACAGGAAAGTCACCAGGAATAGATGGTATTCCTGTGAAAGTTTGGAAGCTAGGAGGAAAAAAAAGTGATAAAGATCTGAAAGGATTTGTTTAACAGTATCTTAAGAGGAGAAGTACCACCATCCTGGAAGAAAGCAGTGGTAGCTGTAACATCTAAAGAGGGTAAAGAGCCATCAGATCCAGCTTCATACAGGCCCATTTCAGTGCTAAACCATGATGATTGTAAAGTGTTCATGTCTATAATGGCTACAAAAATGGCAAAAGTAATGCCAAAACTGATAGATATGGATCAGTGTGGTTTTGTGGAGGGGAGGCAACCATTTGACAACATTAACAGAACATTAATGATCCAGAAGGAAGCAGAATGTAAGAAAATACCACTGTTGGTGGTGGGTCTTGATGCAGAGAAAGCATTTGACAGAGTAAGCTGGGCCTTTGCGACCAGGGCAATGGAAACATTTGCATTTCCTGAAAAAAATATAACATTGATTAGGAGAATATATGAGGGATTGGAGGTGAAAATTAAAGTGAGTGGGGTCCTCTCTGATAATTCCTGCTTGAGCAGAGGAACCAGGCAGGGGTTGTCCTCTTTCCCCTTTATTATTTGCATTATATTTAGAACCATTGGCAAAGAAAATAAGGGACACCGAAATACAAAGATATAATTTGTATGGTGGTCAGGAAAAGCTGGCTTTATCCGCAGATGATGATATTTTATACCTGAGAAAACTAGAAAAAGGCATTACAGTGTTGTGGAACATTTTGAGGCATTTTCAGATCTTTTCAGGATACAAAATTAATGAAGCTAAGACAAAGGCAATAGCAGTAAATTATGTACCCACACATGAACTGGTTCTGGAATAACCATATTTATGGGGACATAATAAAATGAAGTATTTAGGAGTATGGATTAACAATTATTCTAGTGTGGCAGCTAAGAGGGTTCAGGCACCTAGGCGGTGCGACAACCCACTGTGAGACAACTGGATGTGGACAGATGGCAGTATGGAAGTTTAGCTGCAGTGACAAATGCCTGCAGACAATTCCCTGCGAAAAGAAAAGAACCCCCTGCACCCTAACCACAGGTGTGAGACAAAAACCCCGTATGTGATCTACACACTACGCCCCCTAGAAAACACCGTGTGCAACTAACACTGTAACATGTGCCTAGAATAGGATGCCAAGTGGGCATTAAAGTGGTACACTGAAACCTGTGTGCTGTGGGCAAAGCCTTTATTAATGCAAAATGTAAAGTAATGTGGGAAGTGCTTGGTGCATACTAAACCATGATATAATCATAGCTTATAGAAATGTGCCACAGCACACAGGTTTCAGTGTACCACTTTAATGCCCACTTGGCATCCTATTCTAGGCACATGTTACAGTGTTAGTTGCACACGGTGTTTTCTAGGGGCGAGTGTGTAGATCACATACAGGGTTTTGTCTCACACCTGTGGTTAGGGTGCAGGGGTTCTTTCTTTCGCAGGAATTGTCTGCAGGCATTTGTCACTGCAGCTAAACTTCCATACTGCCATCTGTCCACATCCAGTTGTCACGCAGTGGGTTGTCGCACCGCCTAGGGGCCTGAACTAAGAGTTCAGGTGCGACAACCACTGTGAGACAACTGGATGTGGACAGATGGCAGTATGGAAGTTTAGCTGCAGTGACAAATGCCTGCAGACAATTCCCTGCGAAAGAAAGAACCCTGCACCCTAACCACAGGTGTGAGACAAAAACCCCGTATGTGATCTACACACTACGCCCCCTAGAAAACACCGTGTGCAACTAACACTGTAACATGTGCCTAGAATAGGATGCCAAGTGGGCATTAAAGTGGTACACTGAAACCTGTGTGCTGTGGGCAAAGCCTTTATTAATGCAAAATGTAAAGTAATGTGGGAAGTGCTTGGTGCATACTAAACCATGATATAATCATAGCTTATAGAAATGTGCCACAGCACACAGGTTTCAGTGTACCACTTTAATGCCCACTTGGCATCCTATTCTAGGCACATGTTACAGTGTTAGTTGCACACGGTGTTTTCTAGGGGGCGTAGTGTGTAGATCACATACAGGGTTTTTGTCTCACACCTGTGGTTAGGTGCAGGGGTTCTTTCTTTTCGCAGGGAATTGTCTGCAGGCATTTGTCACTGCAGCTAAACTTCCATACTGCCATCTGTCCACATCCAGTTGTCACGCAGTGGGTTGTCGCACCGCCTAGGTGCCTGAACCCAATTGCAGCCCATATTTTAATATCTGCCTATCTGTCCATCCATCATTTGGGATCAGTTGGAATTATAGCAAAGACTAGATTGAATAAAACTAGTTCCAAAAACAGACTTTATGGATGTCAGTTGAACTCTGATAAAATCAGGTGTACTCCAACAGAGTGACCCTTTGTAATCTTTTAGCAATCCATCTTACAATCCATTGTATTAAATAATGATTAGTATTATAACATTATACTTTGTTGATTACTGTCTTGTTTAAGATGTTTAGTGGATGTAAATGCATTGCAGCTACTTCTAGCCACAGATCTGAAGCTGTATACACAGAGTCATAAAAATCAGTCATGATGGTCAGGGAAGTGTGTCCTTCCAAAAGGCGTTGCTGGTATATGGCCATGAAAGATGAAAAACAATTTTCTGATTTCAAGGTACTAACCAGACACCTTTCAAAATATTTACAAGTAATAGATGTTAGGCTGATTAATCAGCTGTTATATACCACATCAACATATAAGTAATAGAAGTTAGGTGGATGAAATAAAAATTATGTACTCCCCATAACTATGTATCTGTGTTGTCCATTTTCATTCTTCCTCAATGAACTTTGGCTCTGACTCAGACACTCTCTCTGGATTCTAGGATCAAACTCTCAAGTTCCTCCCTTTATGCATAATGCTCCTGACCAGTGCATTACCTAAGATTGAGTTTGGTGCTACTATACTGTCTTTGAAATATAAAACATTGTCATAGTACTGCAGAAAAAGTATAGCAACAGAACACGGGTTCAAACAGGAACTGTGTCTCCTAACAAAAATCATCATCAGGTCACTCCCAAAGACATGCATAGGGGGAAGGTGGGGGAAAGTTGATGAAGAATGAAAACGAACAACACAGCTGCATAGTTATGGTGAGTACATAACATTTACATCTGATGTTGGCATTTTCATTTGTTCCTCAATGAATGGGACAGAGTCCCCAGCTACAGTAACCTTGGGTGGCCCTCATGGAAGGATACTCCAGAGAACCCCAGAACTGAATGCAGCCCTGTTTCCGGAGATGATATCCAACTTGTAATGAGTAATAAAAGTATGAACATTGGACCAAGTGACAGCTGCACAAATGTCATCAATAAAAGCTCTGTCCCAAAAAGCAGCTGACGTAGCCATTGACCTAGCCGAATGTACTTTTGGTTGCCTTGGCAAGGTTAACCCTCTCAAAGAGTAAACATGAGAAATACAATCTGTTATCCATTTGGCTATTATAGTTATTGAAACTGGTTTTCCGAATTTATTATTGGCAAATGAAACCAACAATTGGCCAGTTTTCTTAATTTTTTTTAGTTCTATGAAGATAGAAATGAAGTTGCCTTTGTACATCTAAAAGGTGAAGCATGTGTTCTCCTTTATTGTCAAATTTAGGACAGAAAACTGGCAAGTTGATGACTTGGTTGATGTTCGTTTCTGAGGCAACTTTGGGGAAAAAGGTAGGATTACTGCACAAGATAACTCTGTATTTATGGAAAATTAGATAAGGTGGTTTTGAAGAGTGCTTGGAGTTCAGAGACTTGCCTTGCTGAAGTTATAGTCACAATAAAGACTGTTGTCCAAGAAAGAAATTTGAGATTTGCTTTAGCTGAGGGTTCAAATAGTGGTTGTATTAAACTTTACAATATAAGAGTAATATCCCAAGGTGGAATAGGATCCTTTATCAGGGATCTAAGTAAAAAAGTGCCTTTTACAAATGTCTTACATAACTTGGATGAAGCTAAAGGAAAAAAAACATTATCTCCGATGTGGAAGTTAGAGATGGCTGCTAACAGAATTTTGATGGTGGAGAAACTAGCCCCACTTTGAAAAATGGAGGCAAGAAAATGTAAAACAGCATGGACTAGAGCAATGAAAAGATCCAACTTTCTTTGCTAAGCCCGAAGCCCAGAAAGAAAACCCTTTCCATTTACTTTTATAAATCTTTCTTCTAGAGGGTTTCTGAGATGAAAATAGAATTTGGCCCTATCAGGGATTGATATCAGAGTATAGGCAAAAAGAAAGAAACAGGATGTTTTAAATGAAAGACCAGCGCTGGTAGAGTTTTTAATAGAATCAAGAACAGAAGCTGCCATTAAAAAGGAATAATTAGTACAGCATATAAAATATTGCATGATAACTATAAGAAGCAATCAGAGGAGGTTAGTTAGAAAGGACTGGGAAGAGAGATTAGATAAGCATTCATAAAGAAACAATGAAAAGATATAAAAATATCTCCCAAATATGCAACACAATCTAGAAGATTTAGGATTTTTGCCTGGAAATGTTTACGTAGATATTTTTATACCCCAAGTAGACTCCAGAGAATTTTTCTTAGGCAGACAGCAAATGTTAGAGATGTGAGGGGGATGAAAGAGGTAATTGGGAACATATTTTCTGAGAGTGTGGTGAGTGGGTGGACTTTAGGGATTCCTTGCGGGATGCACTGTCAGAGATACTGGGTGGGAAGATTGGTCTGACGAGGGAGATGCTTTTTCTGAGCTGGGATACAGAATCGGAATTGCCTAGACATGGTAAGGTCTTGCCGTGTATAATAACGGTGGCTGCCGAAAAAGCAATTGCTGGAAAATGGAAATCAAAATCTAAACCAATTAAACTGGAAGTAGTGAATACAGTAACAAAGATAAAACAAATGGAATTGAGAGCTTTAGAAAATAGTAGGAGCAAACGACATAGGAAAAATGGGAATTGTGGGAACAATACATACAGGGATGGGAATTGTGGGAACAATACACACAAGGGAGGAATGAGGTTTAAAAGGCAGTACGACTTAAATGTGCTATGTGATGTTTGAGTGATAAAGATTGGGTAGATTATCAGTGATGTATAATGTTTGCAACTGGGAGTGTGACAGTATGGTTTGTGATGTAAAATGCTTGCAACTAGGATTGTGCCGGTGTAGTTTGTTTTCATTTATATAAATGCATGATTGCTTATGTAGTAAGTAATTGTTTAATAAAGAAGTGTCTTGTTTAAAATAAAAGCAGGAATAGAATAATTTATGTAATATTGCTTAGGTTATAGGATATATAGCAAGATATGTTAACATAGTTTGATTACTTTTACATGAATGTAAATTTGCCTGTGTCACAAGTGATAATTCAATAAAGGTGTTTTGAATAAAAAAAAATAGAGTTTGATGAACTGGAGAGGAAACCCTTGAATGTGTAGCCATCACTAGAATTGGAGAAACCATGTGGTCAACCTGAGGCCTGCAATGTCCGGATGAGTCATTCCTGAAAGATGTGAAAGGAGATCTGGACTGGGGTCCAGTGTCCAAGGATAACATAGTAGATGAGACCATAGGAAGGGGAATCACACTTGCCGAGGCCAAAAGGGAGCAATGAGGGTTACCTTGCTTTTCAGCCAGAGTGTTTTCTACAGGAATTCAGGGATGAGAAGCAGGGAAGGATAAGCATAAAGAAGAATGGAGGGCCAAACATGGACTAGAGCATCTCTCGGTGATTGTCCCTGAGGGGGAATTAGGGCAAAGAACTTGCTGTACTTGTGTTGACAGGAGAGGTGAACAGATCACAGCAAGGCTGACCCCATTTGTGGAAGATCATGTCTGTCACTGATTAAGAGACCACTCATGAGCAATCAGGATAGTTCTGCTCAGCTTGTCTGCTAGAATGTTGGATTTCCCCAGTATATGCGTTTTTACAAGAAACTGGTTGGAGGAGATTACCCACTCTCAAACTCTCATTGCTTTTTGGCAAAGGGAGCAACATCTGGTTCCCCTTGCTTACTGATGTACCAGACCACCAACATATTGTCTGTTTATTTAGCAATTGTCCCTACAGGAAGAGAGTTATGAATGGCTTGCAATGCTAGAAAAAATGCTCTCATATCCAAGACATTTATATGCATTTTGGCCTCTTCTGGGGAGTATGTGCCTTGAGCAGTCCATCCCAAGAAATGCCCCACCCCCACCCCAACTGGGAGGTGCCAGTGGTCAACATGGCATTTGGGAGAGGAAGGATAAAGGGACGTCCTTGAAAAATCTTGTCAGATTGGATATACCACAGTAGGGAGTCCTTGCAGACTCAAGATAGTTTTATGTTACAAAGGCTGTCAAAGAATGGACCACTGTAGTGCCAACGTCCACTGGAGGATTTGCATGTGAAGATAAGCAGTAGGTATCAAGGTAATCGCTGCAGCCATTGACCGTAGGACTTTGAGAACCACTTTTGCTGGGGGAGAGGGGTGAGAAAGAACCTGTCTGACATGCAATCTCAAGGAAAGAATTCTGTTTTGTGGTAAAAGAGTAAGACGATTGACTATATCTAGATAAGCCCCTGTAAACTCCAAGACTTGAACTGGTTGATGGTAGGACTTTAAAAGATTGATTGTGATCCCCAGGGACTGAGATAACTGGGGAAGTAATCCTTGGCTTTTACTAGGAGATGCCTGGTTGGTGCGGTGAGGAGCCAGTCATCCAAATAAGGAAACACTCTGAATCCATGCAGTCTTCAATGAGCTGCTACCACTCCCATACATTTGGTGAACACCTGGGGGCTGTGATGAGACTGAAGGGCAGGGCTCTGAACTGATAATGACTGGCTCCTGGCCTGAAGCGTAGGTATCTTTGAGAGCACCTGTTCATTTTGATGTGATAGTATGTGTCCTGAAGATCTACAGAACACATCCAGTCATCTTTCTGTAGCAGAGGTAGAATGGACTGTACCATAACCATCCAGAACTTGGAATTCTTTACAAACTGGATCAGATAGCTGAGATCCAGGATGGATCTCGGGTCCCCTGTTTTCTTTGGCACATAAAAGCACCTTGAGTAAAATGTGGATCCACTTTGATCTGGTGGGACCTCATAGATGACTCCTTTGTCTAGTAGTCTTTGAATCTCCACAGCTGCTAACTCCCACTGACTGGGTGGAACATCTGGGAGAGATTTTCTTTTCATAGAGGGACTTGCAAGAAGGGAATGAAATATCCTCTTGATACTGTTCTTTGCACCCACATATTTTTTGTGATGGCTGCCCAGGCTGTTGGGTGCAAAAACAAGCACCCCCCTGACTGCCTCCAGAAGAGAACAGTTGGGCAATCCTTCAGGAACGCTGAAAAGGTCTGTCTGAGAAGGAATCTCTCAAGCCTTGGTTCTGCAGATCCCTTCTGCTGCATGGGTGGCATCTACCATTGTTATTCCCCCCTACCTCTGAGGGAGAAATCTCTGTGTGATTCTTGAAAAGGCCTTGAGATTTCCGGAACCACATTTTCTTACCACTGTGTTGATTTCTAGAAAAAAAATTTTGCAGAGTAGAAAAACAGATTCTCACAGCAGACAATGTCTTTCTATCTTGCTGACTGTGGGAAAGGGTCTCTTTAACAGTGGGCTCAAACAGAGAAGATCCATCAAAGGGAGTATTGATGAATGACTCTTTAAAGGGCTCTCCAAAGTCAAACAATCACATCCAGTCATGTCTGTTAATGGTTATGTCTGAAGCAACTGCAGGTGAGGAACCTTCAACTGCATGAGACATTAACATTACGGATGCATTTGATATAGATTGTAGGGTGGCCAATCATGAAGATTCTCTTCCTCCACCAACATGGACCCAGGAATAGAGTCAGAGAGTTTCTTAATCAAGTCCCTCTGTAATCTAGTGAAATGTGCCAGATAGTTTATTGACTGTAAGGTGAAGGTCACTGAGGCATAAACTCGCTTTCTGTACCTGTTCAACAGCCTAGATTCTCAATTAGGGGGATGGACAGAGGAGCTCTGCTTGGTCAGCTCTTTTTTGATGGTTGCTGCAACAACCATGGCATCTATGATGATACCCTTGCTCCAATACTGTCTTTTAGTAGGTGCTCAGAGAATCTTATCTGGATGCCTGGAAATATGTTCTGTGGCGTCTGATTCCTTCCATGCCTGGTGGGACACAAGATCTATAAGTTTAGCCCCCGGGGGGGGGTAACCAAAGATGTAGATGGGCCATACCCAAAGGCTTCTAGAAACACTGACTCCTCCTGGGAAGGGGGTTGGGAAGACCAACCACCTTTTTGGTGTAGGATTTCTAGAATGTCTCCAAAGGAGGTATATTCTGGTGAAGATCAATGGGGCCCTTCTCCTTAATCAAAATCAGTGTCTTCTGTCAAAGATTCCTGAGGGGAATCTAAGTGCCTCCTTTTGCACAACCTCTTTTGAGGGACCTCTTCAGTGGGATGTTCTGCAGAGTTGTGAAAGTGTTCACCTATTGTTCTCTCTTGTAATAAAGTTCCAACACAGATGCAGATGGGGGTCTTACCATCTCCATCTCCCATCGTACCCATGAGCCTTAAACCTCCCTAACATGCAGTCATTGCTCCTTCTCCGATCCGACCTTCTGTTTTGGAGCCATCAGATCCAAGAGTCAAACTGTCGGATCCGAAGATGCTTTTATTATCAATTCCAATTACTTCCCTGATCTGTTCAGCTTTGGCCCCCTTTGAACAGGACATGTCTTGGAAACATGGTGTTGGCATCAGATCCAAGCGAATGAGTTCAACTCAGAAGCTTTCGGAGCTGCCTCTTCCCCTTGGGGCCTTGGTGCCAGACAGCTTGGCTATGACTCCTCCCTCAGAGCTCAGAGGTGGGAAGGGCCCTGGTTTGTCTGATCCGAGAATTTTGGCTCTGGTCAGATTGACATTGGTCCTTCTGCCTTCAAAGGTGGTGAAGAGGGTTTTGTGTCACCCAAGAGAGGTCTTGACTTTTACCTCTGCAGATCCTATTCCTGTTCCCTCTTTGGAACTCTAAGTCTTTTTATTCTATGTCATAGGGACAGCTAGCCAATAAGAGCTTCCAGGCAGTTCCAGATAGGGAACTCCCCACCTCTTCCAGCACCTCTGCAGAACAAAGATACAAAATCCAAAACCGGCTTCAGGTACACTAAGGTGCCCAAAAATACAGCAACAAAAAAAATAAAATAAGGCACCAAAGTTACACACTGGAGGCTACATTAAGTTGTGAAAGCGCTCACCTACTGTTCTCTCTTGTAATGAAGTTACTGTGGATAGCCAGCAGTGTGTAACTTTGGTGCCTTATTTTATTTTTTTTTGTTTCATCATCATCCCTTTCCACTCTGAATTACAGTTTTCTGCTTGTGCTATGTATAGGAGTCTTAACTGTGTAGCTCTGAAATACTTCTTCAAATTAGGTAATCCCAATCCGCCCTGCTCTACTGGAAGAATCAGCTTATCCCACTTCACTTTTGCCGTCTTCTCCTCTCAGACAAAGTCTTTCAGCTCTTTATTAATTGCTATCCACAACTTCTCTGGTTGATAAAAATATGCCTACATTTTAACTGCTTGTATCTTACTATCCATATAACAAAACTTCAATTTTCTCAGTTTTTGTATTATCTTTAGTTTAGTCTCTTCCCACATATTCTTAGCTGGGGTTCAGGCACCTAGGCGGTGCGACAACCCACTGCGTGACAACTGGATGTGGACAGATGGCAGTATGGAAGTTTAGCTGCAGTGACAAATGCCTGCAGACAATTCCCTGCGAAAAGAAAAGAACCCCCTGCACCCTAACCACAGGTGTGAGACAAAAACCCCGTATGTGATCTACACACTACGCCCCCTAGAAAACACCGTGTGCAACTAACACTGTAACATGTGCCTAGAATAGGATGCCAAGTGGGCATTAAAGTGGTACACTGAAACCTGTGTGCTGTGGCACATTTCTATAAGCTATGATTATATCATGGTTTAGTATGCACCAAGCACTTCCCACATTACTTTACATTTTGCATTAATAAAGGCTTTGCCCACAGCACACAGGTTTCAGTGTACCACTTTAATGCCCACTTGGCATCCTATTCTAGGCACATGTTACAGTGTTAGTTGCACACGGTGTTTTCTAGGGGCGAATGTAGATCACATACGGGTTTTTGTCTCACACCTGTGGTTAGGTGCAGGGGTTCTTTTCTTTTCGCAGGGAATTGTCTGCAGGCATTTGTCACTGCAGCTAAACTTCCATACTGCCATCTGTCCACATCCAGTTGTCTCACAGTGGGTTGTCGCACCGCCTAGGTGCCTGAACCCGGTGTTTTCTAGGGGGCGTAATGTGTAGATCACATACGGGGTTTTTGTCTCACACCTGTGGTTAGGGTGCAGGGGGTTCTTTTCTTTTCGCAGGGAATTGTCTGCAGGCATTTGTCACTGCAGCTAAACTTCCATACTGCCATCTGTCCACATCCAGTTGTCTCACAGTGGGTTGTCGCACCGCCTAGGTGCCTGAACCCAATTTTTTTATTCAGCTTAGGACCCAACCTATCTCTTAGGGCTGCTCTGTGCAGTGTCATAAAATCTAGGCATAGTTGCCCTCTGATACAGTGATACACTATATTGAATAGGCAGAGGTATATGAACTTTAATTGATAGGCCAGCTCTCTTTCAGATGGAATGTAATTTGTTTTAGGAGGGTTCAGGCACCTAGGCGGTGCGACAACCCACTGTGAGACAACTGGATGTGGACAGATGGCAGTATGGAAGTTTAGCTGCAGTGACAAATGCCTGCAGACAATTCCTGCGAAAGAAAAGAACCCCCTGCACCCTAACCACAGGTGTGAGACAAAAACCCCGTATGTGATCTACACATTACGCCCCCTAGAAAACACCGTGTGCAACTAACACTGTAACATGTGCCTAGAATAGGATGCCAAGTGGGCATTAAAGTGGTACACTGAAACCTGTGTGCTGTGGGCAAAGCCTTTATTAATGCAAAATGTAAAGGAATGTGGTAAGTGCTTGGTGCATACTAAACCATGATATAATCATAGCTTATAGAAATGTGCCACAGCACACAGGTTTCAGTGTACCACTTTAATGCCCACTTGGCATCCTATTCTAGGCACATGTTACAGTGTTAGTTGCACACAGTGTTTTCTAGGGGGCGTAGTGTGTAGATCACATACAGGGTTTTTGTCTCACACCTGTGGTTAGGGTGCAGGGGGTTCTTTTCTTTTCGCAGGGAATTGTCTGCAGGCATTTGTCACTGCAGCTAAACTTCCATACTGCCATCTGTCCACATCCAGTTGTCACGCAGTGGGTTGTCGCACCGCCTAGGTGCCTGAACCCGAAAACACCGTGTGCAACTAACACTGTAACATGTGCCTAGAATAGGATGCCAAGTGGGCATTAAAGTGGTACACTGAAACCTGTGTGCTGTGGGCAAAGCCTTTATTAATGCAAAATGTAAAGTAATGTGGGAAGTGCTTGGTGCATACTAAACCATGATATAATCATAGCTTATAGAAATGTGCCACAGCACACAGGTTTCAGTGTACCACTTTAATGCCCACTTGGCATCCTATTCTAGGCACATGTTACAGTGTTAGTTGCACACGGTGTTTTCTAGGGGGCGTAGTGTGTAGATCACATACAGGGTTTTTGTCTCACACCTGTGGTTAGGGTGCAGGGGGTTCTTTTCTTTTCGCAGGGAATTGTCTGCAGGCATTTGTCACTGCAGCTAAACTTCCATACTGCCATCTGTCCACATCCAGTTGTCACGCAGTGGGTTGTCGCACCGCCTAGGTGCCTGAACCCAAAAAAATTGAACCAGTACTTAGCCACAGATGTATGATCTCTAAAGGGAAGAAAGTTTTATCAAGCACCATTGTAATTTTATGGCACAAACTAACAAAATCTGTTAGACAAGCAGAATCTATAACTAAATTTAAAACATTTTGGATAAATGGATTGGTGTATATAATATTCATACAAATATTTTGGAGTCTGTGTTCTGTTTAGGACACTAAAAGAACCATAATACAGACCACCAATGTCTATGAATCTATGCATGTATAAATCTATGAAAATGAGTTTCTCTTTTTCCATCCTTGATCAAAAAGCTGGAATGGTTGGTGGCTTCAGCCAGTCTGAACATCAACAAGTATTTTTGATTACTTTCCCCTCCTGCATTTCTTGACAATGGATAATGGAGCTCAACTGGAATCCCCTCAGAGTTCTGGGTGCTTGTTTTTTTTTTTCTCAAATAGAGCCAAACATTGTTCTGAAGGAAATGTTTGTGGCATTTTTGGTGGTCCGTTAGATCAAAAGCTCCACTTTACCAGGGACCATGCATGCAGTTACTGACAGCAACATTGCCATGCTGGACATAAAAAATATGGCACAATGTTTAACTAGCTTTACACTTAGGCATGCATGACCACCATTATAATTCTATTTCTACTTTTATTATTTACCATTCATGTTTCCCTAAGTGGTTTTTAAGCATGTTTTATAAGTGTGGCGATTTTGGGCATATTTGATGAGCTATTTTTATAACATAACCAAAATTATTATAATTGTTTTAGACTTCTGGTAATATGAAACATATATATATATATATATATATATATATATATATATATATATATATATATATACTTTTTAAATGTTGCTTTCCTTTTGAGTCACGTTGCTGTTCTTCGTCCACTTGTTCTGAATGTTACACATTCAACCACATCCACTCTTTTTAAAGTATTTATAATTTACATTTTTATATCTTTACAGCATACTTTTATGTATCTTATTATGCGTGGCAAACATTTTTACTTTTCTTTTTGTTTACTAATGGATGCACTGAAACGGATGTACATTTATTTGATGTGTGCACTTTAATGCCTAACTGATTAATTTTGATATGAGGTCATGTCACTTATTTAAGTGTCAAGGATTTTTTTCTTTTTTCGTCTGAAGAGTTTTACTATGCAGTAAAACAAAAGCACTAACTCTAATAAATTGTCTCCTGGTGGATTAACTTCGAACCTGCAACGTTTATTTGGTTTTATTCCATGACCCTTCAGTTAGTAGAAGAGTATCAGTTAGGAAACAATAATGTGGCAACATACTGCATAACTGAAGGAGTTCATTAAGACCATGCATGGCAATTCAGATCACAGTTTTCTCTGCATTTAACATACATATTGGTGAAGCTGCAAAGGGATATTTTATATCTCAGGAAAGTACTCAGATGTCCAATTTTCTTACTGAAATCATTGACCTGTTGAAATCATAGGAAGGGAATACCCTTTTTGCATGTTTTCCTCTGTCCCTTTATTTCAAAAAGTTCTTATAAAAGCAAGAAGAAGAGTTCCCATTAATTCATGTCACTCTATATTGGCTGAGATAGTGCTGACTGTCTCCTCTTAGGGAGAAAAGAGACAAGTTTCTTTAACTTATGTCAAGAAGAATCTTCTGATCCATCAACAGGTGTAGGTGTTGCATTCTGTGGTTCTTTATCTCATGGCTTGGGGTTGATGCTTTGATTTCTAACGAGAAGTTAGTGGGGTTTTTTTCTTGAATACTAAGGATTTTACAGAGAGCTAAAAAAACAAGATACTAGAATGTCCTATTTGTCTGAAATTAACATTTTGATTTTCATTTGTGAGTAATAATTTGATTTGATTTCAGGGACTGCTACCAAGTATTTTTATTCTTATTCTCATCTGCTTTCAGAGGAGTCAACCTTTTCTTCTTAAGGATTAACTTTGCTCCCTCATATAGAAGCATGGAATGTACAAAGCAGTTGGGCCATGTGGCCATTTACACCTTACCAGTACAAAACAGCTGAACCATGTGGCCATTTATACCTTGCCAGTGCAAAGCAACTGGGTCACGTGGCCATTTACACCTTACCAGTACAAAGCAACTAAGCAATGTGGCCATTTACACCTTGCCAGTGCAAAGCAACTGGGTCATGTAGCCATTTACATCTAACCAGTACAAAGCAACTGGGCCATGTGGCCATTTACACCCTACCAGTACAACGCAACTGGGCCATGTGGCCATTTATACCTTGCCAGTACCCATCATTATATCTTACCTCCTTTTATAAGAAGAGATAGGCTAACCATACCAGCTGTGAATTAATGAGCACCAATGCGGTTTTCTAATTCCTACTGAAAGGAAGATAATGTATCAGATTGCTTGATAATGAGAGGAAGTTCATACCAGAGAGGGTGTAGTTGTGTGATGACTCTGTCTCTCCACCTTGATTTGCTTGTTCACTAGGCTGTTTTATTTGTACAGAAGTAAGAGGTCTTGGACTGCCAGATCTCTCATGGCTTACAAACACGTCACAAGACTCTAAGGAGTCTATATGACAATAAATACCAGGCCAAGACCTCCAGACTTCCTTGGTAGATTTAGGACCATGATTTTTTTTTCTTGCCAGGAACCTTTCGGGTCTCTTCAACTGTTTCATATGTTTAGCAAGATACATTGCAAATTGGGCATTGTATTTAATGATAGGCTTGATCAGTGCAGACTATAAAGGGGTAGGATGTTCTCTGGATCTAGAGGAAATATCCTTTGCAGTCATTTGTACCCGATAGAAGGATTTCATGACCATTGTTGCAACATGATGATCAAAAGTGAGGGGAATTATTTGGGCTTCCAAGATGGCTGCACAGTGATGAACAGCTTATCTTCAAGTCTCCCAGTTTGAAAACAAAAACTGAGAAACAGCAGCCAGTGATATTGTCAGCTTGGGTAAAATTCATTAATTGGCTAGTAAGCACACTGCCTAAATGCCAGCAAAGAAGAATCCAAGAGAGGCTGAAAGAAAATCAACTAGAAAAAGTGAAGAGAAAACACTGACTGTGAAGAATCCTGCAACTATTCAGCAAAAATCAATTCAATTTCCAGCTTTGCTGCAAGACATGGCTTCCAGTAATCTAGAGGAAAAAATAAGTCAAATGTGCTCACAGCTGAATAAAATAAATGAAACGCTGATGGAGTATATCAACTGAAATAACAAAAGGCTGGAAAATTTGAAGAAGCTTTAAACGCATATTCAGATGAACTGATAAAACTGCAAAAAAAACAGAGGCCAAAATGAAGAAAAGGCTGGCTGAGTATGAGACTGCTCAAGAAGACATGCTTCAAAAAATGGTAGAGCTAGAGGACATGGCATGCAGAGAAAACCTGAGATTTTCTGCTATACCAGAGAAACTAGAAGGAACAGAATTAATTTTATGAAGGCACAAATGAGCAACTGGACAGGTATTCCTCAGCAGAAACTATTAATTGAAAGAGCACACTATGTGCATGCTCCAAATCTGGCCATGAGAAAGCAGCCAAGACCTTTATTAGTAAAGATGCAAGCCTACCAGCGGAAAGAGTTGATCCTGACAAAATTGTGGTAAAGGGCAAAATTGGAAACCATAGAGTGTTTGTGGGAAATGATTATTCACTGTATACCAGGCAAAAGAGAAGCACATTTATTCCACTAATCGGGGAATGTTGAGGCAGGTGTGAGATTTAAGCTGCTTTATCTAGCTATCTTCAGAATATTTTTTTCCTGGAGGATCAAAGTGATTTTTTGATGCCGAACAGGCTAAAAGTGACTCCTCAAGCCAGATAGTCTCTACTTCTCATTCTTCTGAAAATAAAGCACATGGAGAGACTTTGCCCTTGAAACCTTTTCCATTGTTCCAAAAGAAAATGCTTGAGAGAGAGAGAAAAGTACAGCAGTTGACCAGAAGAATAAAGAGTACCATGGAACTGGACCAGAATCTAGAGTTGGGAGATGGACACAAATGGGAAGAAGACCAGCAAAACAGAAATTAGTGAATAAATGTGAGACTGGAAAGCATCAGTCACATTTCTGAAATATGGCTGTGCAAGAACAAGTGGAAAGATTTGACTTTTTGTTAAACTTGTGGGGAACTGAATAGCATTTGCCTCACTTCATGTCATTAATGTTTGGAAGGACTCTGATGGGAGGGGAAGAAGAAGGAAAAAGATAAAGTAAAACAATTTCTGCTCTTAATGGTATTTCTGTGAAATTTTTCACACCATAAATTAATATTTCATAGTAAAGGATTTTCAGTTCTTGTATGTGATAAAGTTATTAAAGTAAATGAATGACTTTTTTTCACCTTTGCCTTCTCTTTCTTTCTTTCTTCTTTGTGGTATTAAGAAATGTAAGCATTACAGTACAAAAAGAAAAGAAAGGCTCGACAAAGCATGTATAAGTTAATAGACTGTAATCGGGTTGTTGAAGTGGGGGCTGGGTTGTAAAAGCACACAGATTATAATATATGTAGAGTTGATATATTTTTCTCTTACCTTTGCATAGGTGAATGGTGAATGTATGAATTAAGGCCCTTGGCTTAATCTAATAACAAATTTTAAGAGGAAACAAGTAAATATGAGAACACCAAATATAATGAAAAGTTTTCCTTCAGCAATAAATGTTTCAGCTTGTCATTCAGTCTGCAGTTGAGGACTACATTTTCATTTTGTTCTTATGCTCCATTGGAGACAGGCTGATAATAAAGCAGTAAAAGACAGAACACTGGTTTCTTCAAGGCTAAAAGTTGATGATTTCTGAAAACATGCAAGTTGTTTTTACACGGGGGATAAAAAAACAGACACCAGTTAGTGTAAGTAGAAGCATGAGCAATAACATGTGTCTTAGCATGGATAACCTCAGTTTCATGTTAATTAGGGCCTGTGTTAGAAGCTGCCTGTTTGGCACAAATGTTCTTATTAGGAGGGTTAAACATTATTTCAAGATGTACATAATTATGTGTGTTTGTATTAAGTTAATAGGTTATGGCGGTGCTCTGGGGTTGTATTTTTTTTTTTTAATTTTTTTTTTTTGCAGGTTTTTTATTAAAACAAGAAGTCTTTTAAAGTGTAGCATAAGTTCCAGTGTTGTTGATAAGAAAAATGTATATATAAAGGATTAATCTGCTAAACATTAATAAGTGCATTTATCACAAAAGCTGAAAATAGACATTTAGAAAATCTGCTACATATAATTGGGAATAATGACATCCTACCATAATGGCAACACTTTCTATATTATCTGGGAATGTGAATGGTCTCATATTTATAGGCAAAATGAATGAACACTAATTATATTAAGGAAAGCAGAGTGCAAATAATAAAAATAAAGTATACTTAAGTATATTAAGAAATGTAGAATGCAAATAGCAATGCTACAGGAGACACATTTGGAAAAAATATGTGAATTTGATAAAGAAAGGATTTCAAGATGGATATTTTGCATAATATCAGGGACACAGGAAAAAAAGGAGTACTTATATAAAGTGCTAGAGGAGCTCCAGTAGTCATTGAAGAGGGGGAAGAACATAATAATGATAGATTTGTGGTAGTAAGAGGCTACTAGCAAGGGATGAGGATTACCCTGGCATGCATTTATATTCGGCCTAAAAACTGTTGTTATGAAGCTTAAAATAACTTTGGGGGAAATAATAATATTTCAGCAGGGAATATTACTTATAGGTGGGTACTGGAATTTGATTTGCAATAAGGAGGATGTATCGGGGGGGGCTAGAAGGGAAAATATAACAAAAGAGGGTAGACTTTTGAAGATATTTATGAAAGTATTTGGTATAAAAGATGTGAATTCAGTACTAGGAACTCAGAGAGACTTTGCATATTATTCACTAAGGTACAATAACTGGACCATGGTGGTTGTTTGTCTTTTCGGCTTTTCCCAGTTAGGGGTCACCACAGCGGAACTCTGGTCCGCTAATGATTGGCAGTCAATTTTTATGGTGCCGAGTTGCCAGCCTAACGCCCAACCTTCAGCGAAGGTACACCCATTCACGCATGTCTTTCGGAGGCCACTCGACTGCGGGGAGAACATGCAAACTCCAGACAGAAGGCACTCCAGCCAAGAATCAAACAGGAGAACCTCTTGCTGTGAGGCAACAATGCTACCCCTGTATTACTGCGGCTTAGAGTGAACCATGTACAGTGCACAACTGGACCGTACTAGACAGAAATTACATTTTACAGGAAAATATGCATTTAATTGAGAACTTTAACACACATCCAGTAACTATTTCAGATCATGCATCAATAAATACTAAGATAAAATGCAGGGTAATGGAATAAAGGTGAGACATTTGTGCTTCCCTACCTATATGGGTAGGAATTGAATAGTTTATGTAATGTTGCTTTGACTTTATGATGTGTAACAATATATGTGATGTATACTGTTTGTAAATGTGAACATGTCAGTATGGTTTGATTACTTTTATATAAATGTAAGTTTGCTTATGTCACAAATGATAATTCAATAAAGGTATTAGAAAAGGTAAGGGAATTATCTACCTGTATTCCACGGCCTCTCTTCATTTTAGAGTAGGATATTTTCTATATTGTAACCTGGGTGCAGGGTTTGTCTACAAACTGCAACAGCATTACATTTGTTTACCATTTAGTTGTAGCCCATTTTCAGAGCACCAGCTATTAACGTGTAAGTTTGCTTTGTAGCTTCTGTATATCAGAAGGGGATTTGAGTAAAACACCCAGTGTACAATCATATAAAATCTGGTTAACCAAAGTTTCTCATTCTGATTTGGAGATCAGAAAAGTATATTCTTAATAACAGATGTCCTAACATGCATCCATATGGTGCTTCACAAACTACCTCCTTGCTCTTAGAATGTGCCTGCCACCCTCAAAGTGTGAGCTTTGTCCCTCATCCAATTAGCTTTTAATCTGACTACACAGATATCAATTTGGAGTGCATTTAGATTGATGGTAATAATGTCATGTGGTATATAAAATGCTTTGGAGAGGTCAAGTTATGCTATATGGACAGCATGACCACTGTTCTTGGCCTGCACTACCCTCTCAAAAAATTCACCAGATTCATTAGACAGGATCTATCCTTAACAAAGCCACACTGCTGAGGGTGAAGTCATAAGATGCTTTATAGCAAAGTTTATTAGGTCTGTCATGACCCATTTTATGGCCTTGCAGATGATGATCATCTGGCTGATGGAGTTGTAATTCCTGGTGGGACACTACTGCTGTTCACCAAACCTCGTGAACAAAGTCAATAAGCTCATGTTGAATAGTTGTAGGAGCTGGTACACCAACACATATTTAGTGCTTTTCAACAGGCAGCCTGGCATATTATCAAATCCTATACAGGATATATTTTTGTTTTGGAGAGCACTGGTAAGAGTTCCTTTTGTGATAATAGGGTGTTTGAGAATTTTAATCCTATGTAGGTTTTGTGCAGATATCTCAGGTGTGCAATTTGCACTGAAATTGCTTGCTGATGTATTGCTAGATCCACTGGATCACAATAAGTAGTGCCATTATGAATAAGTTCAGAGTACTGTTTGGTGGTGTTTTGTAACTTCCTGATGTAATTAAAGAAGGATTGTTAGTTATCCTTAATCCCTGCAGCCAACCCAAGTTCAAAAGAAGCCATTTGAGATTGACCTCGGTTTGTGGGTCTTTAGTTTTGCTATATATTCTAATGAGCTTTTTTATTTTATTTTATTGTTTATTTATGCATGTAGACCACCAGGGTGGCTTGTTCTTACCCTTCCCACTTTGTTTAGTTTTGAGAGGGACAAGCAGATATATAGGGAATTTATTTGCATAATTACTAGTTGTGTCAATATTTTGGTGTTTACAGTTTCACTTGAACTTTGAGACTTCATAATAGAATTGTAGGAAGTTTGTTGTTTTGAAGTCTCTGAATGCTTCAGTATTTGCATCTGATGGTTTAGGGAGTTTGAAAGAGAAGTCTATCAGTTTTTGGTCAGACTTGACTGGGAAAGGGTATACCAGAGGGATAGTGCATATAGATGCTATATTTACAAGGACTAGGTCAAGAACACTTTGTTCTCTAGTGGGTTGTTTGATGATTTGATCCAGGGAATTCTTGTTTATGAAATCAAGGAATTTTTCCACATAGCCTATATTTGAGGTATAGGTCTCCCAGTTTATCAATAAGTAGTTAATTAATTCAGGGTGATGGATTTTTGTATATTTGAAGTTCATCCATTGTATTTAAGGAATGGACATGGTTTTCAGGGGTCATCGAGGGGTCCTGTTATATGCTATGATCTGATAGTTGGTTTTACTTAGAGTGAGTTGAATCACAGCAAGTTTAGTTTCTGGGTCTTTGGGAATCTGCCTTGAGGTAATGGGGACTTTAACAAATATGGATTATCTACCACAGTTTCCATCAGCTGTAAAGACATGGTAGGTGCAAAACCCTGATATACGGCTATGGTGCTTTCTGTACTTTTAAACCAGGTTCAATTAATAATACATACATGAATGTACTCCAAATGCAAGAGAGCTACAAGGTTGAGCAGTTGGTTATTTAGAGTGCTAGTTTTGAGCAGCACCACATTGATATTGTCTGGTGGATTATTTGTTTTGCATTTTAGGTTGGAAGATCCATTAGCTGATCCCTGACTCTAAAAAGGCACTATGGGAAGAAAGCAAAGGCTTTAGCCAGTGTGTGGGAGCCCTGGAATGAGGTGCAAACCATCCTTGGCAAAGCAATTAGGGATGTGCTGCCGTTCATCACATGCTAATGCATACTGTATCCTCCTCGGATGACACCAGCCAAATCCGTCATATTTTCCTTGTGCCTCAAGATCATTCTTGGGGAAATTAGGATTCTGCTCAATTCCAGAGTCTTTCCTGCATTTATGACATGCATGGAGAGCTCAATAATGTCTCTCTGCATATCCCTTAGGGCATTGTGCACCAGGTCATTTATACCTACATGGACCCACCACCATGTTGTAGTCATACTTGCTCATGTTGAGAGCCCTTGAAATGTTGGAGATCTTGACACCTGCAAGACAACTCACCATCAGCCTGTTTTTGTCTTGTATTGTGAGAGTAGAGTCTATTGTCTTATTATGGAATCACCAATCTCCAATACATTTTTGAGTAGAGGGTTTAAGCATATTTGGTTTGGGTGAGTTTTTCTTGATGACTGTCAGTTTTGGGTGTGGCAGTATGTGTTGGAGTTTTTATCTCCACTGAGGCCTAGTCTGTTTAGACCTTGGAGGCTTAGGCCTTGACTGTTTCACATCCTCAGCATAGGATAATTGTCCATGTTTTGGTGCAGATCACTGTGGAGGTGTGTGGTGCTCATTTTTTTTTTTTTGTGAGACTGATGCTTGCATTTTATTTAAATATTTGCATCTTTCACAGGTAGTTTGTGATGGGGTAAGTATTAGTCCATTGTTTGTGAGCATCAGGCAGATGCTACACTGCCTGTGTATACCAAGTGCTATGAGACTAGCAACTGACAAAGGACAAGTTGGATGACCTTCCATTTAGTCCAGGAATGTAGAAAATGTGATATATTCCCACGGTGATGCAGTGGTAGCATTGTTGTCTCACAGCGAGAGGTTCTCCCGTTCGATTCTCAGCTAGTGTGCGGCGAGTGCCTTCTGTGTGGAGTCTGCATGTCCTCCCCACGGGTCGAGTGGCGTTCCGAAATACATGCATGAATGGGCATGCCTTCATTGAAGGTTGGGCGACGAGCTGGCAACTCGGCACCGTGAAAATCTACTGCCAATCATTAGCGGACCAGAGTTCCGCTGTGGCGACCCCTAACCGGGAAAAGCCGAAAGACAACAACTGACAAAGGACAAGTTGGACGAACTTCCATTTAGTCCAGGAATGTAGAAAATGTGGGATGCAAGACTCAGTAGTGGGTACCAAGAGCATCTGTAATCATTACATTGTAAAGCAGAAAAACCTTACAGTAACGTAACTTGGTATTAAATAGGTTCATAGGTTCATACTAGGCTATCTGCCCAAGGGCATTTACAAGCCTAGCCCATAGTTTTGTGGCTTACGCCACCCCTTTAGTATGGGGAACTATACCCATTATTTTGCTGTGCCTCTGTCGAGCAGTGACACTGAGGTAATCCCTGGGGTATATCTGCGATCTCCCATCCATTGGTCAAGATTTCTCTTGAACAAGGCCAGCGAGGTGCTCTGCCTCACATATACCGGGATTTTGTTCCACAGCATAGGGAGTCTTTGGGTGATGAATCTATCCCTCCAGCACGTCCTATTAATAGCCGTGTCGAGGTTTAAGTCTCCGCCTTGTGGCTCTGATCGATCTAGATTTTTTGAGGTGAAGCATATTCATCAAATCTGGGTTTGACATGGCCTTGTATGTTAGGCAAAGGTCACCTCTGAGCAACAGGTAAGCGACTGAATAGAGCTGGAGTTCTTTCAGTCGGGCAGCATAGGACAGATTTTTGAGACCCTTTATCCTTTTGGTGAGGAACTTTTGTGGCCTCTCCAGCTGCTGCAAGTGTCTGGTCAGATACATTCCGAATGGGGCATTGTACTCAATCATTGGTCTGATGAGTGATGAGTAGAGGGAGACAATGACCTCCCTTGATCTAGATGAGAATCCCTTCATGATAAGGTGGGCAATGTAGAAGGTCTTCCTAACTACTTTAGCTACATGGGTGTCGAATGACAGACTACTATCAACCTGGGTCCCCAGGTCCCTGATAACTTCTTCTGTGCTCAGTGGATTGCCACCTATTTGGTAGCTAGGGTAACCTTGTTTTTCCCGAAGGGTATGACTATGCAATTTTTGGCATTTAACTTTAGGCCATGGCTCTGGCACCAGTTATCCGTTTCTGTGAGACCCTTCTGAAGGATATCTGTGTCAGATGTGTTTTCTACTATGGCCAGTTTGCAGTCATCTGCAAACTTTGTCAGCCATAACCCTCCTGTGTTTGCTTGTACTGAGAAGTAGATGCCAAACAAGAGTGGGCCTAGGACTGAGCCCTGTGGGACACCACTTGTGACAGGCTTTGAGTCTGACATGGCGCCAGCAACTCTGACCCTGTGGGTTCTGTCACTCAGCCAGTTTGCAACCCATCTTGTGATGTATGGGTTAATATTTAAGCTGATGAGTTTTTCAATGATACCCCAGTGGGGTATTGTATCAAGGCCTTCGCCAGATCGAGGTAGGCTGTATGGACTGCCTTTCCTCATCAATGGCTTTGGTGACTGTTTCAAAAAGTCAACCAAGTTTAAAAGGCATGATCTGCCTTTGACAAAGCCAAACTGGGTTGGATCCAAAGTCTGCAAATTCCCTATGTCTTTATTTATGAGGTCCATTATGATCCTCTCCATGGCTTTGCAGATAAGGCTTGTCAAGCTAATGGGCCGGTAATTTCCAGGGTCGGTGGAGGCACCGCCTTTGTGAAGTGGGACCACAGTTGCAGTGCGCCACTCCTGGGTACGTATCCAGAGGTAAGGCTCTGATTAAACAGCTGTCCTAGCTGTGGGTTTAATTCCTCATTGAGTTCGTGGAGCACACAGCCGGGGACACCATCAGGTCCCATGGATGCTGTGTTTTTTGCTTTGGAGAGAGCAGTTCTCACTTGGGCGTTGGAGATGTTTGGGGGGCTGCAATCATTTGGTATAGATATCTCTCCTTTTGGGGAGTTTGCACTGAACCTGTCAGCCAGTATGTTGGCAATGTCCGTAGGATCAGTAATCTTCACATCATTTTGAACTAGTTCTGAGCATATCTGGGAGTTTCCTCCCAGGTTTCTAACATAGCTAAAGAAGGCCTTATGATTGTCTTTTGAGTCTTTAGCTATTTTTCTCTCAAAATTTGCTTTGGATGATTTTATGAGAGCTCTTAGTTTTTACTTATAGTGATCAAGGGTGTCTTACCTTTTAAGGATTTTGCTCTATCTTGTAGTAGCTTCCTCCTTTTGTTGTAGAGTTTGTTTATGGCTGGGGTCCACCAGACTGGACGCTTGCCTTTGGTACAGAGAGTCTTTGTTTTGCTTGGGATTGCCTTATCCATGCAGTCCTGCAGGTGCTGGTAGAAGGCATTTGTAAGTGATTCAGCGGCATGTGTACTGTTTTCCCGCTCGGGGCCTTAAAGGAGACCACACTAGTCTTTAGAAGTGTGAAGTCGGCTTTGAGAAGTTCTTTACTGTGGTCTTTTTTATTTCAGGTGGGGTGGGATGAGGACCTCCAGCAAGATTAGTTTGTGATCTGATCTCACCAGTGAGGGGTATACTTCCGGTGTTGAACATTGTGCTCCCATGTTCGTGATGATGAGGTCAAGTATGTTATCTCCTCTTGTGGGGATGGTAACTAGTTGTTCCATGGCATTTGAGTTTATGAATTCCAGGAACTTTTGGGCTAGGGTGTTTGGGCTTGAGTAGTGTTCCCAGTCTATATTAGGGTAGTTGAAGTCACCTAGTATGATGGTGTTTGGTGATACATTTATCCCTCTAGTGTTTTCAGGAAGGCCATGTGAGGTTCCTGAGTTTGTGAGGGTGGCCTGTAACATGCTACAATTTGCAGAGCAGTCTTGCCTATGGTTAATTGCACCTGGATGGTCTCCGATGCATCGTGCGTTGCAACCAGTCTTGAGGAGTGGGAGTCCTTGATGAATATGGATACACCCCCTCCTTTCTTGGTATTGTCCGGATTTTGGGGCCGGAACGCATGATATGAGGTAAAACCTGATAGTGCTGGGGTGCTCTCAGGAGCCTTGAACCAGATTTCTGTCACAGCACAGACATCGATGTTCTCCATACTGAGAAGGGCCTCGAGTGCGTGCATTTTGAGATTCAGACTTCTGGCATTGAGCAGCATTATCCTTAGTTTTTTTCCTTTTTTGTGTTCTAGGGTGGTAGGTTTAGAATTTGAGCCTTGCCTAAAAAGGCACTATGGGGTGGCAAGAGCCTTTGCCAATATCCGAATCCCAGGGTGACAGGTGCAAGCCGCCCTTGGCAGCGTGGCTTGTCCAGCATGTCATCCCAGGCAGACAGACACTGGATCCCCTTTGAATGACACCAGTGTTTAAGCCAATTGTTAAAGCTGATCATCTTATCTCTGTATTGTGGCATCATTCTTGGTGAAGGTAGGATACTGCTCAAGGTCAGGGTCATACCTGCCTGGGCTACATAATCAGAGAGCTCCTCAATGTCTCTTTTCATGTAGTCCAAGGAGGTACATCTCAGGTCGGTTACACCAGCGTGGACAATGACTGAGTCGTATTTGTACCTGCTGTTGAGAGACCTGAGTGCTTGCGTTATGTGGCGGATTCTAGCGCCCGACAGGCAGCTTACTGTGACCTTCTCCTTACTCAGTCTGGTGAGCGGGACATCAGTGTGTCTGACTATGGAGTCACCAATGACTAGTGTGTCTGGCATTTTGTTTGGCCTTAAGGGCTGTGACTGTTTGACACTCTGACTGTGAGGTCTATGTGTTGCAGGTGATGTGTTCTGAGGTGGTGGTTGTTTGGGTGTCTGCTTTGGTGGCCTCTGCTGTTTTGGTAGATTTTGATCAGAGCCTCCGAGTATGTCTTTGTGTGTTTATGTGTATGATTTGAGGTTGTGATGGTACTATGTGAGACTGGGTCTATAGTGTGTGTGGTAACCTTCTCCTCCTGACTGGTCTTGCCAGTCCTATGTTGAGAGAGCTCAGCCTCCAGTTTGGCTGTATAGTTGCATCTCTCGCATGTATTTGTGTTTTGTGGGAGGAGGAGAGGGTTGTCTGTGTACATGAGGCAATTGTAACATTGCCTCAATATTCCCAGGTTCACCAGCTGAGCAGGAGAGGACACTAGCAACTGATCCCTCGACATGCTAGAAGGAATAGACAAAAAAAACTTTAAAGAAGATTCCGGGGACGTGGATGACCGAGAAATGGGGGTTTGCCTTTTTGGGGTACTATCTATGACAAGAGCACCGTATCAAGGTAATAAGTACTGTAGGAGCAAGTGCTAGGCTTAACAGATAGAGAATAGTCTACTTGGAGTCAAGTAGAGATGATCTTTTTAGTTATAGTATACGCTGATTAGATCAGTAGTATAGTTCGAGGAAGGTAGCTTTAAGGGAAAATTTGAAGAGTGGAATTTAGGTAGCCCAAATAGTTTAAATCTGCTTAACCGGTGCTGCCCTAGTGTGCAACGGTAGCAGCTCCGCGCTAAATCGCGCTAAACCACGCAAACGCGCGTTTAGCGTTTTTTATATCAGGGGGCTGAAAGAAGCTAGGAACTGGCCCAAAACGACCAATAAACTACAAGTTGCTGGCTGAAACCTCACAAAACTGGACCAACAGGCAGCTCAATGCTTCCCACTCCCACTGGTAAGCAAGGGAACTTCCTCTGTTCCAAATTAGGTAAAGATTCAGTAACAGGAACTGCAAACAAAGCCCAGGGATCAGCAAGCTCTGAAACTGGACTATTCTAGCTTAGTAAGGCGGGAAAACAAGAGATATTTTTTTTTTTTTTTTTTTCAGAAAACAAGCAGAAACAGATACAGTAAACACTTATAAATGCTATAAATCGGCTATCACAGCCTACACAAACAATTTGCAACAGTTACAGATTTTAAAAGTAACAAATTGAGAAACAAGTGCAAAAACAGAATAAATGCAGAAAAACAGTAACATTGTATCAGCAAGCAGGCGAAATACAGTTGCTAGATAAATAGAAGTGGAAAGCCACAAAAATTATACTTAAATCAGGTAAAGTCGCTTTTTTAGCTCTCTGAAGCTTGGATTACTCTGCTGGCCACCACGAGGATCTGTGCTGAGTAGGTACAAGCCAAAAAATGCGCGTTTAGCGTTTTTTATATCAGGGGGCTGAAAGAAGCTAGGAACTGGCCCAAAACGACCAATAAACTACAAGTTGCTGGCTGAAACCTCACAAAACTGGACCAACAGGCAGCTCAATGCTTCCCACTCCCACTGGTAAGCAAGGGAACTTCCTCTGTTCCAAATTAGGTAAAGATTCAGTAACAGGAACTGCAAACAAAGCCCAGGGATCAGCAAGCTCTGAAACTGGACTATTCTAGCTTAGTAAGGCGGGAAAACAAGAGATATTTTTTTTTTGTTTTTTTTTTTTTCAGAAAACAAGCAGAAACAGATACAGTAAACACTTATAAATGCTATAAATCGGCTATCACAGCCTACACAAACAATTTGCAACAGTTACAGATTTTAAAAGTAACAAATTGAGAAACAAGTGCAAAAACAGAATAAATGCAGAAAAACAGTAACAATGTATCAGCAAGCAGGCGAAATACAGTTGCTAGATAAATAGAAGTGGAAAGCCACAAAAATTATACTTAAATCAGGTAAAGTCGCTTTTTTAGCTCTCTGAAGCTTGGATTACTCTGCTGGCCACCACGAGGATCTGTGCTGAGTAGGTACAAGCCAAAAAACGCGCGTTTAGCATTTTTTATATCAGGGGGCTGAAAGAAGCTAGGAACTGGCCCAAAACGACCAATAAACTACAAGTTGCTGGCTGAAACCTCACAAAACTGGACCAACAGGCAGCTCAATGCTTCCCACTCCCACTGGTAAGCAAGGGAACTTCCTCTGTTCCAAATTAGGTAAAGATTCAGTAACAGGAACTGCAAACAAAGCCCAGGGATCAGCAAGCTCTGAAACTGGACTATTCTAGCTTAGTAAGGCGGGAAAACAAGAGATATTTTTTTTTTTTTTTTTTTTTCAGAAAACAAGCAGAAACAGATACAGTAAACACTTATAAATGCTATAAATCGGCTATCACAGCCTACACAAACAATTTGCAACAGTTACAGATTTTAAAAGTAACAAATTGAGAAACAAGTGCAAAACAGAATAAATGCAGAAAAACAGTAACAATGTATCAGCAAGCAGGCTAAATACAGTTGCTAGATAAATAGAAGTGGAAAGCCACAAAAATTATACTTAAATCAGGTAAAGTCGCTTTTTTAGCTCTCTGAAGCTTGGATTACTCTGCTGGCCACCACGAGGATCTGTGCTGAGTAGGTACAAGCCAAAAAATGCGCGTTTAGCGTTTTTTATATCAGGGGGCTGAAAGAAGCTAGGAACTGGCCCAAAACGACCAATAAACTACAAGTTGCTGGCTGAAACCTCACAAAACTGGACCAACAGGCAGCTCAATGCTTCCCACTCCCACTGGTAAGCAAGGGAACTTCCTCTGTTCCAAATTAGGTAAAGATTCAGTAACAGGAACTGCAAACAAAGCCCAGGGATCAGCAAGCTCTGAAACTGGACTATTCTAGCTTAGTAAGGCGGGAAAACAAGAGATATTTTTTTTTTTTTTTTTTTTTCAGAAAACAAGCAGAAACAGATACAGTAAACACTTATAAATGCTATTATCACAGCCTACACAAACAATTTGCAACAGTTACAGATTTTAAAAGTAACAAATTGAGAAACAAGTGCAAAAACAGAATAAATGCAGAAAAACAGTAACAATGTATCAGCAAGCAGGCGAAATACAGTTGCTAGATAAATAGAAGTGGAAAGCCACAAAATTATACTTAAATCAGGTAAAGTCGCTTTTTAGCTCTCTGAAGCTTGGATTACTCTGCTGGCCACCACGAGGATCTGTGCTGAGTAGGTACAAGCCAAAAACGCGCATTTAGCGTTTTTTATATCAGGGCGCTGAAAGAAGCTAGGAACTGGCCCAAAACGACCAATAAACTACAAGTTGCTGGCTGAAACCTCACAAAACTGGACCAACAGGCAGCTCAATGCTTCCCACTCCCACTGGTAAGCAAGGGAACTTCCTCTGTTCCAAATTAGGTAAAGATTCAGTAACAGGAACTGCAAACAAAGCCCAGGGATCAGCAAGCTCTGAAACTGGACTATTCTAGCTTAGTAAGGCGGGAAAACAAGAGATTTTTTTTTTTTGTTTGTTTTTTTTTTCAGAAAACAAGCAGAAACAGATACAGTAAACACTTATAAATGCTATAAATCGGCTATCACAGCCTACACAAACAATTTGCAACAGTTACAGATTTTAAAAGTAACAAATTGAGAAACAAGTGCAAAAACAGAATAAATGCAGAAAAACAGTAACAATGTATCAGCAAGCAGGCGAAATACAGTTGCTAGATAAATAGAAGTGGAAAGCCACAAAATTATACTTAAATCAGGTAAAGTCGCTTTTTTAGCTCTCTGAAGCTTGGATTACTCTGCTGGCCACCACAAGGATCTGTGCTGAGTAGGTACAAGCCAAAAAACGTTTAGCGTTTTTATATCAGGGGGCTGAAAGAAGCTAGGAACTGGCCCAAAACGACCAATAAACTACAAGTTGCTGGCTGAAACCTCACAAAACTGGACCAACAGGCAGCTCAATGCTTCCCACTCCCACTGGTAAGCAAGGGAACTTCCTCTGTTCCAAATTAGGTAAAGATTCAGTAACAGGAACTGCAAACAAAGCCCAGGGATCAGCAAGCTCTGAAACTGGACTATTCTAGCTTAGTAAGGCGGAAAACAAGAGATATTTTTTTTTTTTTTTTTTTCAGAAAACAAGCAGAAACAGATACAGTAAACACTTATAAATGCTATAAATCGGCTATCACAGCCTACACAAACAATTTGCAACAGTTACAGATTTTAAAAGTAACAAATTGAGAAACAAGTGCAAAAACGGAATAAATGCAGAAAAACAGTAACAATGTATCAGCAAGCACGGCTGCTATTAGGTATGGCTCTGATTAGCTTTGCTATTTGTAAATCATCATTTGAAATGCCTACATCTGGCAAGTGCAGGTTTGCACAGCGCTGTGCAAATCACAGCTTAGTGCAGCATAGCTGAGCTAGGAATTTAAGTAAACCAATGAAAAAGCAGATTTTTGGCCTCCAGGCAGTAATTCTAGCTTCCTAGATACAGCAGTAGGTTATCCTCTCCACAGAATAATCACCACTATCTCTCAGATTGCCGACACACTTGGCTAAAACTTTTCTGTAACAGTAATTAATGTATAAATAGCAAATATGAAGAAACAGCAGATTTAGCACAGGGAAACAAATCATTAATTAATTAATTCAGTCAGGTGACTGTACAACACAACACTTCAATTTCTAGCAAGGAAAAAATGAGTAAAACTGGTTTAAATTTTATTAAAAGTGGCCAAACCAGTTAGAATGGAGGAGGTAAAACATTAAATTTAGCACAAGATTAAAAAGGAGGACAAACAGTAAATTTAGCACAGTGTGCCTGCATGGCTTACCTGCTGTGGGAGCTTCCTTTAACTTCTTGTATCATGGAAAAAACAGATGTTCCTCTGGGGAGTGCCTGATCTTAATCTGTTTAACAGTCCCATTCTAAGTGTGATACTAACTTTGCCTTAAAGGGAACAGCAAAACTTGTTTTTTGAGCTTGCTCATTCAGTCTGTCTAAAATTCTTGTCCTAGATGTGACCCCTTCTTTTGGATATTTTCTCATATAAAAATCTTTCAGTGTTTCTGACTCTTATGTGTTCACAAACCACAATACATTTCACACAGAAAGGGTACTTTTTGCTATCATTTATTCCTTTATACCTAAAGTCATGATAGACATTGTTCCGAATTAAATTATCTAGCTTCCTTCCATTTACCCTCATCAGATTACTGGTGAATGATTTTCTGTTATTTTTAAAGCCATACGACCCCAGGAAAAAAAAAAGTCAGATCAGCTTATTTTGTCTCTTTTCTGTCTGACTGGGGAAGTGATAAGGCAAACAAACCATTTCAAACTGCATTGCTATTTACATAGCTTTTGCTGTGATTTTACAAACAAGTTGATAATTCCATAAGGGGATTGGCTGCCCCCTAGATTTCTTCTGGAGAGTATTATTGGCTGCACTAGGCAGAATAACAACTTGGTATATTGCCTACACTTGTAGTAAGCATTACAAATTTTACCCCTTTTGTAAGGACAAATGTGATTTTGTCAGTGCATTCATCTAAGGGATGTTAGGTGGGATATCATGGCTTGGCTTTCTGCCCAAGCATAATTAAAACTGAAAAGAAAGATGAAATATTACTGTACAGTATTGTGAGGTACTTATCATAAAGGTAAATGACTGAATTGTCCGTATCTTTGCACTTTAAAAATGATCCTCTGTCCCTGTCTTTTCTTTGCTTCTTTCTATATTTCCTCACTGCTCTCTATTATTAATTCTACTGGTGTGCTAATGCATACATTTTTTTTTCTCAGAGGAAAGTAAAAGACTAAAACTTCCTATGGCCTTATTCAGCCAGCAGTACAAATAAATGAGTAGTTGCACTGGTAGTAGGTGTAAACACTGTTGCTAAGGCATAGGTTACCTGACGTTTTCTTGGTACTTACAGTTAGGTATATTTTTAAACCCTCCTGTTGCCACCATGGTAGTATGGTATTGTCTTCTGGGACAAGCAAGTTCTTGATTTAACGCTTACACCTGGCAGATTGGCAAACAGACCTGTTACAGCATGCTTGCCCAACCTGTGACCCATAGGTCACAATTCAGACTGGCAGAGGCTTCTCTGTGGGCCTCCAAGGTAGTAGAATTTATGAGCTACCAGAAGTTCATTACACACATACAAGTTTTAAATCACGCTACTCACTGAAAAAAGCACAACTTAAATGTTTTATCATAGAATTAGGTGTTATAGAACATGAAGTTAAGGACTATGATAATTTGAAGTTCTTTTGTAAAAGGTGCATGCAGCAAGTTTAAAATTTTAGGTGCGCCTCTTTCCCTTTCATTATTCAATCCAAAAGAGTCGGTTATGGCTTACTTGCTTTTTAGTATTTGTTAATATATACCTTTTAGGGTTATTTGTGTATTGGTTAGCACAGTTACATTCATTAATGTCTGCAATTAGAATGGTCATACATTTAGAGTATCTGAAGGGGTTATTTAGAATAGTATTTTTAGGTAATAAAAATGGGGTAATATTGTGGACCTGGTTTTAAATAATAATTTTTAATTTTTAATGTTTTTAACATTTAAGCAAACTGTTAAAGTATGCATTTTAATTGAAATGGCAGTTTGTTAATTGGATAATTGACACCCTATTTAACAGGGCAGTTATCACAAGTGGATGTCTTATTTTTGTCTGAAGAAGGGGAGATACCAATCTCTCCGAAAGTGCTTGCTTTTGGTTTAATAAAAGTTCTAACATCACAATTTCAAACAACTGTTGCTCCATCTGGATTTGGATAACGTTTATGTTATACATCGTATGACTAGAGTACGGGCTTCGTGAAACGCTATTCCTTGGTTCTTTTTGTTCTTCATAGTTTGTTTGCCTTTTTGGAATCGTAGTGTGTCATGGCTAACGAAGGAAATGCGGTCTCGCAGAGCTTGCTGTTTTCACAGGAAGGAGATGACTCGAGCAACAGTTCGGATACTCACCCAAACGGCGTCGAGGCGAAAGCTGACGGAAACCTTACAGCTCTCATTCAGGTCTTAATGGGGAGGATGGACACATTCACGCAACGTATGGATAAACTGGATAACGCTCTTAATCTAAGAGCTAACGAACAACATGTGAGACTCAATGAGGAAGCTGACCTTCGGAATCACGGAGTTGTACTAGTTCCTAGTATGGGGGCTAGAAGTCAGCAACTTGGCAGTTCAGCGTCAACAGCCTTATCGGATTTGAGCGACATTCCGGCCGGACAAGGGCATATACTAGCATCAGGAAATACTGACACACAAGGTACTGTTAATGTTTTGAACGATTCCGTTCCTACGGTATCGTTATTTCTAAATAGAAAAAACTTTTTTTCAGCTCCTGGTAACACAGGAACAGGGGCTAGTAATGCAGACAATATTGAAGATGCTAACCCTAACAACATTGCAGAGCTTATTGGAGAGTTTGATTACAAGTTATTTAGATGCAAAAAGTTGCAACTTGAAATCTCTTACTTAACTGATTGTCTTGATAAGAAAATTGTGCCTAAAGGGCTGAGGCAATGGAGATTCCCAATAGGCATAATAGAAGGCTCAGATTTTCACAAACAACTTTTAGCGTTATTCGATCAGCATAGTTTTGAATATATGGGCATGCTGATCGACCACTATGCACAACAGGTGGAGGTGTATAGAAGTGATTTAGCCAGTTTGGAGCAGGAAATAAAAAATAACTATGACTTCCTGCGTTACAAATATGACTATTCCCGAGTGTTCTCTAGTATTGATGCTACCATTAATAAACTGTGCGATAACAAGAGAAAGAAAATATTGAGAGATGTAAAGCAATACGCTGACAACAAGGCTTACCCGAAGCCACCACAGCTCAGTCAACCAAACAAAAAAGTAAGGGGAGCTGGGCCTATCCTTAATAAAAATAAGGTAGGCAATAATAATAACAACATGTACCAGTTGGATACGTTTTTGGAAGGAGGACATAATAACAACGACCCACTTAATGATGAGGATGAAGATGGAGAAGCGGATTTGGACGAAGATCAACAATTACATCAGGCACCTATTCATAAAGGGAATGATAACAGGCGTAAGCAGGGTGTATTTACTAGCAAGGCAGGACAGTCACAGGCAGAACACCAACAGGGTTTTGGACTGGCCCAGAATACTCGACAGAGGAACCTGAGGTCGAACAACAACAAGATGACATTGAGGAACAAACAGAACCAGAACAACAAATGATGATGGACTTTAGTCAGCCTGTCATTGTAAGCAGTAATGAGGGGGATTTTAGGATTTTTAATTATACCTCCCTCAATATTTCTACGGCTATGGCTGACTTCTTTTCTAAAGGGCTGTCCTTTGTACCTGACACCCATATGGATATGGTTAAAACAATTGTGGACCTGAAGCTATATGTTCGCAAGTTAAATTTGATGGCTACGTTAGGTAAAAATTCTGCACTTATTAGGCCATTTAGGATAGCTAGTTTGTTTAACCCTCCACTAGTTAATAACCTCAAAATGTTTGAAAAATCCTGTGAGCTTGATTTAAGAGCTTTGGCTGGCAGTATGGCTAATAACAAAAACAAAAGCAGTTTAAACATAACATCTGAAGAACGCGATTTCATTAAATTAATACAGGATTGTAAGGTTCGGGTTATGAAACCCGATAAAGGGAACGGGCTTATTTTTATGAATCAGGTTGATTATATCGACAAACTTACTGCGCATTTGAATAATGGCCCATATGAAGTAACTAGTATTAATGAGGTTAACACAGCACATAATAGGATTAGGTCCACACTTGAGGATTTATTTCTTGAAGACTTCATTGACATGGAAGTACATTCCTATTTAAATATGGTAGCACCGAGAATGCCCACTTTCTTCGGAGCCCCCAAAATCCATAAATCCATCATTGACCCCCCTTTTAGACCCATAGTTGATGGCAGGGGGTCTATTCTGGTTGCCTGTGCCAAGTATGTAGATAGCCTTTTAAAACCACACATAGAAAAGGAGATTCAGATCTGCAAAGACTCATGGGGGTTCCTAGACAATATTAACAGAATACCATTTGACCCTACCTTATGTTTTTTGACTGTGGATGTTAAAAACTTATATACTGTCATCCCACAGCAATTAGGGTTGAATTGGGTCAGGGAATTCCTGGAGGCTAGACAGGTGGAACAGGATACCATCTACATAATTGAGACCCTATTAGAATTGGTATTGAAATACAATTTTTTTAGTTTCAATAACTTGGTATACAGGCAAGCTTCTGGGGTGGCAATGGGTTCACCTTGTGGGGGTTCTTTCGCAAATTGCGTAATGGCCCAATGGGAAAACACCTTATTGTTCAGAAATCCTCTGTTCAAGGAGCATGTCGCTTGGTACACTAGGTACCAAGACGACATGTTCATGTTATGGAGAGGTTCCCCAGACAATGTGAACGCATTTATAGATAACATTAAATCTATGACTAACTTCTTGGATTTCACATATGAAGTAAATAATATCGAAATTAATTTTTTGGACATAAAGCTGAACAAAGATATGTATGCTGCTAGGTACATCAGTAACATCTACAGAAAGCCTACCTACTCTAATGGTTTCCTTCACTTTGGTAGCTGCCACCCTCTCCATCAAAAAAGAGCGGTTGTTAAAGGGCAGATGGTGAGGGCGGCACGCATGATTACCAAAGATGAAGATTTCCACGATGAATGCAGCAACCTGACTAGGATGTTTTCTAATAGAGGATATCCTGATTCACTTATCCTAGAGATTTCATCTGAAGTTAGGTTTAAAAGAGAATCCGGATATTTCAAGCCTATCTTGAATAGAACAGGGTCAATGGATACAATCAACCATAGCTTTGAGGTTAACCACAATAGAAGGAACCATGAACCCGATTTGGGAGTTAGGTTTTTGTGCACATTTTCTATTGACCATCATTTTATAAGGAACATCTTACAGAAAAATTGGGTGAGCATAATCGAAGACACAAACCTGCGCCATTTGTTAGGTTCAACACCTAATATTACTTTCAGAAAAGGGTTTAACTTAAAGGCTCTTCTGGAGACGAACAAACATACTACTTTTAACAAAGCTAAGGGTATGGCTAAATGCGGGTTTTGCAACCAATGCAAATCCATACAGGAAGGCAGTTTTGTCATAATAAATAATGTAAAATATAGGCTATCTGGTAATTTTTCTTGTTCCTCTAGGGCAGTGGTTTATGCAGCAATGTGTGGGCGATGCCCTGCTTTTTACATAGGAAAGACGGAAAGGGCATTGCACAAAAGAATGTATGAACACCTATATGCGATTTCTAAGAGGGACATGAATAATGCATTAGCCTATCACATTATTCAGAATAATGATCACTTTTTTAATTTTGCTGTTTTAAAGCAAATTAAGGCACTAGCTAGTTTGGGGCCATGGCAACTTCTGTTAGAAAAAGAAGAATTGCTATGGCAATTAAGGACGGCCGCACACACTTATCCGGGCCTGAATGAAGCTATATCACTCACTTGTATTTTGAAGCTTCTGACACTTAAAAGATAAGGTGTTGCTTTGTAAATAGTATAACACCGTAATGAAAATAGGGTTATAGAAACATACAGTAATATCCCTTCTTATAAAATAATTTTTAAATAAATTGACTATCGTGAACATTACATTGGGAGTTTTCATGTCAGCTTGCTTCATTTTTGGTCCAAGGGGGTCACTATTGGTTCTTAATAAAGAAGTTTCTTAGCACCATTAGTTGAATACAACAATTTTAAATTCAGTTTTAATTTTAATTTAAATTTAATGAAACTGAACATAAACTAGCTAAAGATTGGTATGTAGATTGAATGATAAAGTTTATGATATTTGTGATATGATTCTGGTTTTTGAAAGGAAACCCATTATTTATTATTTATTATTATCAATATAACAATACTAACTGACAAAGGTTTTTATTTTAAAGAGTCGGTTATGGCTTACTTGCTTTTTAGTATTTGTTAATATATACCTTTTAGGGTTATTTGTGTATTGGTTAGCACAGTTACATTCATTAATGTCTGCAATTAGAATGGTCATACATTTAGAGTATCTGAAGGGGTTATTTAGAATAGTATTTTTAGGTAATAAAAATGGGGTAATATTGTGGACCTGGTTTTAAATAATAATTTTTAATTTTTAATGTTTTTAACATTTAAGCAAACTGTTAAAGTATGCATTTTAATTGAAATGGCAGTTTGTTAATTGGATAATTGACACCCTATTTAACAGGGCAGTTATCACAAGTGGATGTCTTATTTTTGTCTGAAGAAGGGGAGATACCAATCTCTCCGAAAGTGCTTGCTTTTGGTTTAATAAAAGTTCTAACATCACAATTTCAAACAACTGTTGCTCCATCTGGATTTGGATAACGTTTATGTTATACATCGTATGACTAGAGTACGGGCTTCGTGAAACGCTATTCCTTGGTTCTTTTTGTTCTTCATTATTCAATCCAGAAAACAGCAGTGAGACGCAGATGCTATAGAAGTGGAAGGAAGTACAGTGGTTGGGCTGTAGAAGATATATTTTAAGGGTGCTTTTTTTTAATCCTGGCAGGTGGCCAAATACCATCTTTGGACAGTGGTAACAGTACTCACTGCCTACAGTAGCAACAGCATTTTATTCATCAATGTTTTTTAATTATTTATAGAGTGTGTGGAGACAAGGGGCTGTAGCAGCAAGTTTAAATACATTCTTTTGGCGATATTTCTTTCACATTTCTCACACTCTGCCATAACAGAGGTACGCAAAAGCTGTCTGTCTTTTTTGAAGGTAGGGAGGCAGGCTGTGCACGAAAGCACAGGCCATTTAATGAAATGCATTACTGTGCTTACAAATAAATTTCTTGGGTCATTAGTTCTTTCACTTTCCTTACAATCAGTCCTCAGAAGTGTACACAGAAAGTGGTCATCTTTGGGGGATAAGTGAGGAAACATGGACCCTGTGAAGACACAGGGCAAGTTACATGATCAGTGTTACATGATTATTATATCATAACATGACTTGTTGGGAAAAATCATGTGTGCTATCAGCAATAAATTAAAATGCATTACTTTAGTCATTTTTTCTTTCACTTTCCTAACAATGAAACTTCAGATGTATAAACAGAAGGTGGCTGGCTGCTTAAGATATGGATGAAGAGGCATATGCTGTATGTAAAAGCAAAGGGCAGTTACATGAACAGTGCTAAATAGCTGTTGATAAGGCTTGTAAGTGTGGCAGTATTTGTACCTGTGAGCAAATTTTGGAGAAGATTACTGTATGTCTCAGAGTAACACACTCAAATACATTACTGTGGATGTTTTTTTTTTTTGCAGTCAAAGGTGGTGTACTGTATCAAAAGGGGCACATTCCACAGGGGCAGTGCTTGTAAAAAGGATACTTTGCTGTAAGTTTTGAAGTAGCGCTCAACCTGCATTGGCTTTCAAGTTGTAACTCTGTTATTTTCATTTCATGTCCTTCATATTGCAAATATCTTTAGTCAGTTTACAACAAACATATACAGGTGTAATAGATCGTACAGGATTGGGTCATTGGCAGCTTTGTAGGCCAGGCATAAAGCATCATATAGGAATCTTTAGGAGAGACAGAAGAGAGAGAGAGGTCTTTTAAATGATCTGGGTAACATATGGAGCTCATACCAAGTGCTAATGAAGGATGAATAAAGGTGGGAATGATGACCTCTTTGGACTGAGAGGAAATGCCTTAAGTAATTAGCTGGGCAAGGAAGCAGTGGATGCGTGATGGTCACAGAAGAGCATATTACCCATGAAGTCTTCTAGGCTCTTAATGACAGTGACTCTTTTAAGAGGGTGTCATTTATATGGTAGGTGTGCAAGAGTTCTGTTTCCCAAACTATACGATGCTACATGTTTTGATGTTCAGCTTAAGACCACAATCCTACATCATGATTTTGCCCAAGATTAGCCCTCATGGAGGATCTGAGTATCTTCGGGCATAAGATGAAGACACTAAGTTTGCAGTTGACTGCAAATCTTGTCAGCCAGATTTATTTAATATCAGATTTGACATCAGAGAAGTACATGCCAAATAGAAGTGACTCCAAAACAGAATCCTGGGTACACCACTGGTAAGAAGTCTCTTGGAGAATAATGTGCAATTAGTTCTAATAAACTGGTTTACCTCAGTGAGCCAGTTAGTACTCCAGTTGGTTACATGGGGATTTGTATTGAGTTTTACCAGTTTCTTGACTCTGCTGGTCCAGGGTATACTGTCAAAAGCCTTTGATAAATCAAAGCAAATTGAGTGCTTGAAGTTACCACCATCTAGTGCTTCTGTAACTCTTTTAAAGAAGTCATCTAGGTTTAACAGGCATGATCGAAATTTTACAAAGCCAAATTGATTTGGTTCTAGGGATTGTAGGTTGCCTATGTCACTCTTTATGAGGTCCATGATGATGCATTCCATCACCTTGCAAATTAGGCAGGTGAGGCTGAGAGGTCTGTAGTTGTGAATGTCTATGATGGGAATCCTTTGTGAATGTAAACTACTATTAACTGTTACCCAGGCTTCTGGTACAAATACAGTAGAGAGAGAGAGAGAGACTCTGCTTTGAGATTAAGCGGGAGGTCTGATGGGGGGTATCATAATGAGCAGGAAATAGCCAAGTATGTTAACTGGACCTATGGAGCTGATGATTTTGGTCCTGGAGAACCTTTGGTATCAATACAGAATAGCTCAGTACAATTCAGGACAGTGCAACTCACTGCAGCTCAATACTTTAGAGCATGATGCAGCAGAGTATTGTGAGATTGTACTGAATATCAGTCACAGATGCTGCAGCACAACAAACCAAGAGATGTTCCTTGAAAAGTAGTATGAGAGTACCTGGACAGCAGGTAGAAGTATTACAATGCAATGTCAATGTATTAGTGTATGACTGAGCAGCAGGCATGTATGCCAGACTACTTGATTCCAAGAACCATAGATATAGATTTCTCCAGGACTTGATATGATGGTTAATACGATTGGCAAAATGTTACAAGAGATGTTAGGTGCAACAGGTACTGATACCACAACGCAGTACTCAAGACGTTAGCAACATGAGGAGACGGAACTAGTAACAATGACCTGAGAACATTTCAGCAAGGACGTGCAGTACCATTATATCTATTATTCACTAGATCATATAAATATGGGGAGATTCCTCAAGATTGGAGACATGCACTTATTAAACCTGTTTTTAAGAGAAAGGGGAGTAGGACAAACCTAGAGTCATACAGACCCCTTAGGTCTACTTTCATGTTGTGGAAAATAATGGAGAAGGTAATATTGGATAAGTGATTGTCAGAACTGGATAGGTTGGGACTTGAAACCATATATCAGCATGCATATTGCTGAAAACAGATCTATTACCACCTATAACATGATGTTCTATAACAACATAACAGCAGCTATGAATGAAAAATTGTGCTGTGATGTAATTTATATAGATTTAACTTCAGTATTTGACAGGGTCATACACACAACACTGATTAGTCAATTAGTACAACTAGGTATTGATGAACTCTTGATAAGATGGAAAGCTGCATGGCTTACAAATAGGACATGACAAGTATCATACAGCAACTGGACAGGCAAAATCCTTGGTTACAGCCAGGGTGTCCCACAGGGCTCTGTCCTAGGCCCTTACTTGTTTCGATTGCATCTTTCAGACCTAACTTTTTCATATGAGGTGTTCTACAGTCTATTTGCAGACAACCTGAAATTGGGTAAACAGATTACATGTGTTACTGATAAGGCGTGTCTGCAAAATAACCTGACTAAATTGACCATTTGGGCACAGGAGAATAATGTGCTGATAAATACATTGATAACTAAGCATATGAGATTTGGTAGGCATACATTGAAAGGTGAATATTTAATACAGCACACAGTGATTGAAACTGTAGACTCATTTAAGGACCTGGGTATATGGATAGATTCAGCTATGAGGTTTTCTAATCATATCAATCAGTTGGTTAATGACAGTTATAGAACTGTAGGTTGTATAAAAAGATTTATAAAGTCTAGGAAATCAAAAATAATGAAGTCTTTGTTTGTTAGTTACATTAGACCCAAACTTGAGTATGGAATAACAATATGGAAACCCTATAAGAAAACAAGCATGAGTAAACTGGAAAGAGTACAGCGGAAATATACCATGAGCATCCATGGATGTGAAAATTTAAGTTATTATGAAAGACTAACATATCTGAACTTGTACAGTGTCTCTTACAGATATCTAAGAGGAGATCTTATTCAGGTATACAGGGCATTTAGGGACAACTACCTCTGGGAATGTTTGGGGTTATCAAAAAGTACTAGAAAATCATTAGATAACCTATGTAGAAGATTCTATAGGAATGAGAAGTGTACTAACTGGTTCTCTAACTGAGTAGCCGATGCATGGAGCAGACTAACAAATTACATTAAAGCAAGTACTAGTTTAGATATGTTTAAGAACAGCCTTGGAATCTTATTATGGGAACAAGTGTTTTGGTATATTGGCAAGTTAGAAGGGCATTAATGCCCAAGCTTGAAATATTTGTATGTTTGCAAATGTACTGTATGTAGGAAGCCAGTCAGGTTTCTGCAGTAAACAGGACTCTTTTTTTATTGTTGTTGTTTTTCATTTGAAAAGTTAAGGGGGTAAATGAATGGGTAATGGGTCAGCTGGGAGCAATAAGGGTGAACCACTGGGCCACTCCTGAGGATAAAAAAGATGTTTTTTTTTAATACAATGTGAAATTGTCTCAAAGGTGCACCCTGGTACCTTACAGCCAAATTGCTATTACTAAGTTTCCATTGTGCCCGAATGTATAGCTTGTTCTCAGGGTGAAATGCAGCCTATTTCTGTTAGCTCATACAGTGTGCAGCATGATGTCCATGTACTGACAAATCAAGTGTGCTGCCTTGTAACTCAGGTTTGAGATGAATAGCATTTGTGAGAGTGTTTTATACCCAAGTACCGTGCAAATTAGCTAATCACAGTAAGGTAAGGTAAGGGGTGGAAGGGAGAGTTAACCAGGGATATGCCAACTGTCTTTTGAATTTGTAAGCAAAGAAGAATTCTTGTTTAAAAATTATAAATATTGTTTTGGTATATATTTTTTGGTATACCCCCAAAAATAAAAGAATACCAAGTCTAGCCTGTATTACAACATGCAACTTGTTTATGTCGTGATTTGAAATTTTATTAATGAGCTAAATTATCACTGCACGGTTGGCTCCACTGCTGGGGCTGGTGTGTCAGCAGCATGATACCCATAAGCCCTATTAATCATTGTTTGGGAAAACCGTGAACCAAAAATACCCCCTGGAGAAGAGCCATAACCCAAATTTCAAAAGAAATGTGAAGCCAAGAATGCCTCATTCATCTACTGTTATGGTGAGCATCACCCAGCAAATCCCCCATTTTCCCTTTGTCAAACTGCACATACATACGGAATACTGCAACACACCACTGTCATTCTGAAACCATAACTCACATTACCTTCCAATCTAAGGAAACAGCTGTACAGAAACAAAACAAAAATGTGATATGCTGTGAACTCAGTGTGTGTTTGTTGCATGCCTATGTCTAGCTGGATATTGTGTGTCTGTTGAATAGGAGATAAAAATATATTGGGGGATTGGTGGGATGGAGCTGAAAGAGGATACATTTGGTGGAGTTGGCTTTCAAATACTTGACATTATTTTCCCCACTTTTGTTGCTGTGAAGTAAACCGAAATACAGTATTAATTTTAGGGAGGGTAGAGGCTGTCCATACTCTTTGAGAGCATGCAGCTGTGTCCTGTATGAACTGAGTGAAATGATGTCCAGGGCCTTCGGTGTTGCACTTTGTAGTATGCATGCAGTAGTAGTAAGTCTTTATCTACAGCTGCTGTCTACATAAGAAATATCCTTACAAGCTGCAGTTAAAAATAAATATACAGGTTTTATTTCAGCACAGATGTGGATACAGTCATCACAATGTGGAACGTATTTTCTGCAGTAAGCAAAATTATGACTGAACCTCTATGACATTACAAGACACTATAAACTCCCTTGACAGTACAACGACATATGCAGTTCCGAAGTACAATGCAGTACGTACATTTAACTCTGAAGTGCTGGTTGCAGTTAACAATACTTCATGCTTAAAATAGCAGGCAGGCAGGCAATACAAATGAAAATCGAACTTGGTGCTTCTGTTTTGGCAGCTTTGCTTCCTTTATGGTCACTGCTGTTCTAAAAAGGAGAAACAGATAGTGATACTTCTTGTTGAATCAGCATTTTCAGATGACAGTTTTTAACTTTCTTTCCATGTTGTCAGTGTCCACACATACTGTTCAGCACTCCTATTAGGGAAGAAATGCTTTTCTCCACATCTGAAGTAGGTGTTAAAGTCCAGAAAATAATGTCTGCTTAGAGACATTGAAATGAAAGTCATATCTCAGAAAAAAATCATAAACTGTAGAAATGTCTTACATGATACTTAATACAGGAAAAAAAACACTTGTTTTCTGTTGTTTTGCATACAAATATTTTAAAAAATTGAGTCATACTCAGGTATTTTTAGTAACACAACACAAAAGCAGCAATAAATATATAACAACACCACATCTCAGCACTCAACACAACTAAAAATATACCTAGCTCATTGATGTATTCACAAGTTTTCATTCATGTAATCTCTAATACTGCTGCTGACATAATTTTTATCAACCTTCCTATAAAATTAAATAAAAAGTTCTTTATATTTTATATATATATATATATATATATATATATATATATATATATATATATATATATAGCCTATCTGTATATTGCACTTCTGCTACCATCAGTCCATCAGTCCTAAGAATATGAAACTTAAATAAAAATACAAGTCCTTTGTTGCATAGATGGGTTTTTGGGTGTGGTGGCTGTGTATATGCATAAACTGGCTCATAAAGTGCACTTATAAATTTGTAGCTGTTTTTGTTGTGAATCTACCTAAAGTTCTTTGCTGTGCAGATGTGTTTCTTGCAACAGATTATGCCAATAGTATTATATTCATATAAAATGCCTTCATTTAAAAAGAACATCACCGTGGTATTTTTACCTGTCCCAAGCCATGTGGCTTTATTAACCCACATTGCTCTAATTTTTAATTACAGTACATCTGCAGTTATGTACCACCAGAGAGATGCTTCATTTATTTTGCTAAAAGCAGATTATTACTTGCTGAGAAAAGTTTAATGCTGTTTTTTTTAATAGTATGTATGCACATAACACTGGAATCAGATGCATCATCCGTTTGTTGTTCATTCAAGTTTCAGAATTATAAAAGTTAACATATTATCAACATTGCGTTTACCTTACTTTCTGTAAGCTTGTATAGCTTATTGAAAATTCAAGATGAAGATATTCATCATACAGTTTTAAAGAAAGAGCAGACTTTTAAAAGCTAAAGGAATAGTAGGTTTTTTTAAAAGTTTGAACTGGAAGCAGATTATGCAGGAATTTGATCTAGGAGGTCAGTCTGCTTACACCAGATTGATGTGTTCTGTATGGTGTGTTGTTAGCTGCCAGGAGTGCTTGCTAATTTAGTAGTTAATGGCAGTTGTAGATGGTGTTGTTTCTGCCCCTGGAGAGGCTTTAGACACAGCTGGGGTAGATTTGCCACTATCAATTATGCACAGTTTTAAACAAGGAATGGTCAGCAGGGGCCTTTTTAACAGAGTGCAGTGTGTGCGGAATGGGAATATTACAGCTGCTGTTTCAGTGCTGCAGGGAAGATGCATGAAGTTTAAAAAATTCAGAGTGAAAAAGATATATAGTTTTCTATTTTTAAAGATGCAGTCTCAACTTTCATTAAAAAGACATGGTTAATATAGCTTGGAACCTAAAAAAAAAGAAAAAGCTAAATCTCATTTCTTGATTAAGACAGCAACTGCGTTTTGCCTCCCTGCTTAACTACATAAAATATATAGATTACAATAGGTCAATATTACTAGGAAAATTTGCCTGTCACTTTTATAACTTGTTTCACTAACTGAAATATTGGATTAGTACTTGTGAAAAAAATGTTTTAATTGAATCTACTACCAGAAAATAGTATATTAAGAATCTTATTTATAAACAGGAAGCTTATGTCACAGGCATAACTATTGTATTAGGTGTAACCAAATAAAAAGATAGATTACTGGGAAGAATTAATACTAGCTGTACCTAAAACATACAACGATAATAAACACGTGCACACATACATATGAAATAGGCAATTCATGTTCAGGTTATGAAGTAATAGTTAATCACAGAAGTTACAACCAAGGAGAAAAGTCATTAAACATTGGAAGGTTCTGCTTAGCAGCCCATGAGCTGTGGCTAGCAGAAAATTGGGAATGTGAGGGGGTGTCAACAAAATGGGGATCAGGGGGAAATAAAGCAGGACTTGTAGACCTATGTGAGATGAAAGTCTGGGAGAAGGAAGGTCAAGATGGTAAGTAATAGCAAAAGTCCAGTTTAAAGCCAAGAGAAGCAGAAAGGGTTACACAAAAAGAAAAACAGTGTAGTCTAAAATCAGTTAGTTGGAATTTAGTTGTGGCCAAGGGATCTAGATGCTGTGTCTTCTCATAGTGTAAACTGGATCAGTTTATAGTAACAGTTGCTGCAAAAACCATAAATGTTAGATTGTTAACTGAAGGGTTTGCAGTGCTGCATTGTGTTACACTTAATGAGATCAGTTGTAGTGCATTTCAGTGGGTAAAAGTCCTGCAGTAAGTCAAAACCTGGAGATAAGGAAAGTATGGATGAAACTGGATGTTGTGGTGACTATACAAAATTTTCAAGTGATGGACTTCATTGAGCCTAGTCTGAGTTTCTAAATGAGTGTGCATATTTTTACATTACTCTGGTATTGAGCTGTTGTCATTTATCCAGGCTGGCATGTGTGAATCGGTTAGCAAGCACCTGTGAAATGTTGAAAACCTCTACTTTTGTTTCAAAAAGGTGTACTGCTAATGAAGAGACTCTAGATGAGACTGATGCTTCTTTACCCTTCTAGACAGCCTTGACAGGCATTATGTTTTAATAAGAGGAGCTCATCCTCTGCATTTGATCAAACTAGTCCAACTCTTGGTCTTCTCTACTGGTCATCCATGTATGCATATGTATAGATCAGACAGTTCAGCAAACAAGACCATGCAGTATATGGTATAAATCATAAAGTGCCTTCTCCTATGCATGTAAAATCCCCAGCTGTGATTTTAGGACATTTGGAAGTAATGGGAATATCTAGATATTCAGAATGCAGCAGTGATTAAAAGAAACAGCCTACGTCATAAGAGATGGGCTTAGAATTATAACTAAGTGGACTACAGTTTTACAATAAGCTGCATCCAATGGCCACTGCTGATTTTCCAGTTCAGATTTGCCACTGCACTTGGTGTTTTTGCTATCCTTTTTTCCACTGTGCACCACCAAGCCTGTTGACTGTTTATAAAAATGATCATCCCAAGTTGGAAACTTTTTATATATATCCATGTCACTGTTAAAATTGTGATGTAATACACATTTAAAAAAAATATATGCTAGGCTGAATTGCACTGGGCATTAATTGGCAAATTCACCAGGGTACCCTACTTACTACCTTGGAGATAACCTTCCTTTCTGATGCAGATAAAACATACTCAATTACACATCGTATGGCCATAGTCTGGAGTGAACCCCAGGCCCTGAAACTGAGTGGGGGATATTATCAGTAAGCCACCATGATCCTCCAGAATTTGGTTCCACTAAAATCCGATCTCAGATCGCTAGATTCGGTGTGTAGAGCACTAGCCGTTATAGTCTGGGGCCCTTTCTGGAACCTTTAACATTACTCTGAACTCACACCATTCCTTCAGTTTTAATGGACATACAACAAAATTCCCATTACCAGTCCACCCAAAGTCTTTATCTAATCCCTTGTTTGGCTACCGAGCATCCATATTTATCCATTCATAGACAGTTGCTTGATTCAAGCCAGTGCATTGCAAGCCTTCAGCATGTTACTGCATTGGACTTTCCAGTGTGGTTCCAGGATTTGGCTAATACTTTCAGCAAATAAATTAGACTTTGTCCATAGGCAGGACCATACTGAGGCATGTACCCAAGCCGTGAAATACTGTGCCCTTGTGAGCACCCCATATACAAATTAGATGTTTTTTTTTTAATTATGGTAATCGGACAACGGGTAGCCAGTCATGTCCTGTTACTACTCAGTCTGAGATTGGTTGCACTGAAAACAGTGCTTTTTGAATCAGCAATTTCTAGTCATGTATTAATACACCTAGAGGCTACTGAGAACTGTGCAGTGTATGTGCCTGTGATTGGTTGCCCTTCACAACCTATTGTAGGGCTTTCCCAATAATCTGTAGTCAAGCAGTCATATGAAAGACTGTCGAGAACTGTAAAGCTGCAGATCTTCAGGTACTATAGTATCTTTGCAGTTATGTGTTTTTTAATGTCACAAGGTGGCAGAATGCCAACTAAAATTGTGGGCATTAATAGAAATAGATACGACCATAGTAGAATAATTTCTTTACTTTAGAATTCTGGATGTAGCCAAAAATAGAGTGACAAAAATCAGAGAAATTTTTAAATATTAGTCTAATTCACTTTAAAAACTAACAAAGCAGCTTTTTGAAACTCTAATGTCTGATATTATTGACTTAACTGTAATCCCCAGTAATTTACTAGAATCACAGCTGATTGGTAAAATTGGCTGAATGTTTGAAAAGGAGGATAGGAAGCATAGCTCTCAAATGTACATCATTATGACGAATGTTTCTTTTTCTGAATGTTTAAAATTCCATGTCCACATTGAACAGGTCTGTCACACTTTCACTGCTTTGAAAACAAATAGCCATGGTAAATAATACTGAATCATATTATCTCACCAAAAGTATGAAGAAACTGTTACTAATTATGCTGTGAACATCTAGTTGAAGTTGTTAATAAGTGTTCTTCTGTTCCACATTTTGTCCATTTCTTCCATGCTGTGTGAGAGGTACTATTCCACATTTTAGAGATGGAAGGTTGAGCATTATGGGAGGCAGTCAGGGGACCCAAGCAATGGCAGGCTGAGGCTGATCATGTTAAAGTGGTTTGTTGTGTGTGCGCTGACAGAGCTCAGCATCTCAAATCTCTACGCTGAAGTTCATTACTTTGATTTGATGTTATTTCACTTTCTCAGGTGGAAAGTCAGATAGGTCTGTGTGCAGTGGTAACAATGCACTCTGTCCACAGGCATGATACATTTTTTTATTTATTTTTATGGCAATGGATGTGTGTGATGTGCCCTGTAGCAGCAAGTAGAAATACATTATTGTGTGTTTTTCATTAGCTCCTCAATGAGATATCAGAGTTATAGAGAATGAGGGTATCATTGTTTGGTGGCAAGTGATGCATGAATGCAAATAGTTTTAGGATCACCTGGTGGGAACAGTATCTGTTGAACATCAGTATGGCCATTATACTTATGTGATGACTTTACAGTCAGAGGTAGTGTATTATCTTAAGATTACATTTCACAGGGTCTGTATGTATGTATTTTGTACCCAAGTGACTTATTAGAAGTTCTTGCACTTCTTTGTGAACTTCCATTGATATAAAGCTAATGAATCCAGCATTTCAGAGATCTTTATTTCTTGTAGTTTGGTACTATGCTTGGTTTCAGCCTAGACCCTATTTGAGCTCTCCACAAAATACCAGGTACAATTTCTATACAGAATATATATATTTATATATATATATATATATATACATATATATATATATATATATATATATATATATATATATATATATAATATACAGATCTATGCTTTAGAGTCAGATTCAGAGGTTTGCTGTAGTGGAAACTGCAAAGTATGAAATGCATTTTCTCACTGAATACCCTGTTGTTATTAACTGAACGTTTTGAAATGAAATCTCAGAGTGTGCTAAAGACATAGTCTTTCAAAAATTGGACCCTGTGGCATTAGTTTATGTGCTTTTACTGTTAATCTGACACTTTGCATTATATTTATTTTTTTTACTGTAGGTTCTGTGATGAACTTCTGCTCATTATGCTGAATATAGTAATGGCCTATAAGTACTACTTTACTAAGACATCATTACGCCTAGAAACTGGTAGACTTGGCATTGATGTGGGGTGCTGGGGGGTTGGGCAGGTAATATGATGTCCCAAGGGGGACCAAAAAATAATCCAAAAGTGAACAGAATAGGGACAGGTTGGAACATATACTTGTTTCCCCTATCCATGAGGGACATAAATGCTACACCAGGGAATAATTTGTGGATCCCCATCCATTCATCCAAATTACATTTGATAGAGTAAGAGAGGTATTTTGCTTTATGTGGAGTGGAAGACTTCCTGAGAAGCGGTATTCTGTATGGTACATTCCTGTCCAGAATACTGTGGTAAAGGCATGATTAATATAGACACAAACCACAACACTCTACATCTCTGTGTCTCTGCCCTAGCCTGTTCTAATCTTCTCACCTTAATTCCTCTCCAAATTCCAATCCCACAATTCCAGAACACTGAAATAACCGCTGGACTACTAAAATTAAACAAGCACAAAAATATTTGCTTCATGGCCCTCTATATGTCCCCTGGAAATAATATATCAATACTTGAAGAAATTCTCCTATGGGCTTCCACAAAAATCAACTATGAAACTTACATCTTAGGAGATGTAACTATTGATTGGAACAAACTTAACTGCCCCTCCCCCTCCCTATCCATCAATCTCTACAATTTCACTCAGACAATCCTCACTATCACCCGACCTAACAAAACTAATCCCCCGGGATCCACCTTAGACTGGATTCTTGTCTCTAACCCTAACAGAATAACCACCTCTGGCACAATTCCTGATACCATTAGTGACCATCTCCCTGCCTTTATCCATCACTCTACTAGCTCTTCCCCATACCAGCATCAATTTATCCAAACTCGCAACCTTAGCAACTTCAACCCCATTTATTCAAACAAATGAGCTGGCATATACTGAAAACCCTACCCCTTGATAAAGCTATAGACCATTTCAACACGGTTTTCCTTGATACTTTAAACTCTGTAGCTCCCCCAAGAAATAAAAGGATCAAAAATAACACAGCTCCATGGCTTACCAAAGAGACCAAACAAATTATGCACCAAAGGGACAAACTATGGAAACTTCACCAAATAACAACCTGCCCAACACGTTACTTCAATACAAACAGCTCCGTAACCTTGCTAAACAGATAATCAACAAAAACAAAAAAAATCTACTACACTCCAGTCTAACAACCATAATAATCCTAAACAATTCTGGAAGTCTATAAACTCACTTCTCCATCCAGGTTCAAAAACAAATCCGTGCCCCAACCCAAGCAAAACTGACCTTGAACTAGGCTCTGAATTTAATTCTTTCTTCATTGAAACCATTTTCGCCCTCACTAAATCCTTTCCCAACAATAACCCAGCTAATCCTCACCCTCTCCCACCAAACAGCCATCCTTCTCTATTCAAGCTCAAACCTGTCTCTAAAACTGTCATAAAAAAACTCCTATCCAAACTCAAGCCATGCTCTAATGCTCTTGACAGCATCCCCTTGTCCTGTCTAAAACTTGCCGCAGATAGTATCGCTCTCCCAATCAGCATCATTATAAACAGATCAATAAAAGAATCCTACGTCCCCAAACATGACCATCTCCCTGCCTTTATCCATCACTCTACTAGCTCTTCCCCATACCAGCATCAATTTATCCAAACTCGCAACCTTAGCAACTTCAACCCCATTTATTCAAACAAATGAGCTGGCATATACTGAAAACCCTACCCCTTGATAAAGCTATAGACCATTTCAACACGGTTTTCCTTGATACTTTAAACTCTGTAGCTCCCCCAAGAAATAAAAGGATCAAAAATAACACAGCTCCATGGCTTACCAAAGAGACCAAACAAATTATGCACCAAAGGGACAAACTATGGAAACTTCACCAAATAACAACCTGCCCAACACGTTACTTCAATACAAACAGCTCCGTAACCTTGCTAAACAGATAATCAACAAAAACAAAAAAAATCTACTACACTGAGCTCCAGTCTAACAACCATAATAATCCTAAACAATTCTGGAAGTCTATAAACTCACTTCTCCATCCAGGTTCAAAAACAAATCCGTGCCCCAACCCAAGCAAAACTGACCTTGAACTAGGCTCTGAATTTAATTCTTTCTTCATTGAAACCATTTTCGCCCTCACTAAATCCTTTCCCAACAATAACCCAGCTAATCCTCACCCTCTCCCACCAAACAGCCATCCTTCTCTATTCAAGCTCAAACCTGTCTCTAAAACTGTCATAAAAAAACTCCTATCCAAACTCAAGCCATGCTCTAATGCTCTTGACTGCATCCCCTTGTCCTGTCTAAAACTTGCCGCAGATAGTATCGCTCTCCCAATCAGCATCATTATAAACAGATCAATAAAAGAATCCTACGTCCCCAAACTCTGGCGCTCGGCCTTCATTCTCCCTCTCCACAAGGGAGGAAAAAATACTTGCATCTCAAACTTCCACCCTATTGCCTTACTCTCCCCTATCTCAAAAATCCTTGAAAAGTGCATCCACCTCTAACTTATGCCATTCCTGACCCAAAATAACATCCTCACACCCACCCAGCATGGCTTCTGCCCTGGCCACAGCACCAATACAGCCTTAATCTCTTTCTTAGATACTGTTAATAAAGCCCGAGACTCAGGGCAGCTAGTTTTTACTGTTCTACTTGATCTGTCCAAGGCTTTTGACACTGTCTCCCACAACCATCTTCTTTACCATCTCTCTAACCTTCACATCTCACCTAAAACTCTTTCCTGGTTCTCCATCTACCTATCGGACAGATCTCAGGCTGTTAAATGGAAAAATACCATCTCTTCCTTCTTACCCACCCCCACTGGTGTCCCACACGGATCCATCCTCGATCCTATGCTATTTAACATCTTCATCAATAACTTTCACACTGCTATTCCAGACACCAAAATCATTCAATATGCAGATGACTCAACCCTAGTCTGCTCTGCCTTAAACCTCCCTGAACTGCTGTCTAAAACCCAAACTGCCTTCTCAAAAACCTGAAAACTGGATGCACCAAAACCACCTCTCTCTTAATGCTAGCATATCCAAAATTCTTCTGTTCTCACCCTCTAAGAACTACTCCTTCAATAAAAGTGACTTCAAAATCCTCAGCCAAACAAACACACCTATTGAAGTCCTTTCCGCTAAACTTCTCTGCGTAATTGTTGATGAACAACTAAAGTCTGATATACATGTACAACACAACATAAAAAAAAAACACCAAAAGCTAGGTATGTTGTATAGGAACAACCACTTGCTCTCAAACTCAACTAGGCACACTCTGGCCTCTACTTTTCTCCTTCCCTCCTTACTATATGGTGCACCTCTCCTAACCAGCCTGTCTTCCTCTACCACCTCTAAACTAGAAATCTGCTACAATAAAAGCTCTAAATTTGCCTCCACATCCAAAAACTCCACTCATCACTGCCTCACCCTACAATCCCTGAACTGGCTAGAACTACCAAACTACTTAGATTACCTACAACTCTCCATAGCACACTCACTCATATTTTATCCTACAAAATGCCCCACTCTAACTAATATCCTTCCACTTTATATTCCCAACAGAGCCCTTAGATATGAACATCAGAACTTAATTTCTATCCACAAACCTAAACATCCTGCTGGCCAGCTGCTCCTCTCCTATGCCCTGGGCAAAAAATGTAACTCCCTCCTTTCCCCACTAAGAACCACCCCAAACACCGAAAATTTCAAGGCCCAACATTTCAAACACCTGTCTACTAAATGGAAATGGCCCTGCCTCCTCCCTACTTAATCTTAGTTCACTTCTAGTATGAGTCTCCTCATTCTGACACATTTGCCCTATCCTCCTCCTATAGACATATTCCTACAACTATATCTATCTCTCCCTGCAATCTCCTGCAGCTTTATCCCACTACTTAACTACTTCTACCCCTAGAGCTAGATTTGCTCAACAAAACTGGTAAATACTACCTAATCATTCTACTCCTACAGCTATACTTGCTCAATAAAACTTGTAAATACTAGACAATCCTTCAATTCCTAGAACTATATTTGCTTAACAAAACGTGCAAACATTGAGCACTAATTTCTATCTCTAATACATGCACTCAAAGCACTACCGTTATTTCTCCATCCCTGAATCTCTTCACTACAGGCAAATTCTATGCAACCTTAACTCTCAGTTTAGGAATCTCAAAGAATTACTTCTTTACTATGTAAATGTAATAAGCATAACTTTAATGTAAAAAGCAACATTTTAATCAATTTCAATATGAATTGTACTCTCATACTGTCTTGTATTCCTTGCAATCATATTCTGTAAACTGTTTAATGCTTTCTAAAATCTTGATTGTGTTGAAATCCTGTATGTAATATATTTTTAATGCATTCTCGGAGCTTTTATCCCTGGGCCTCCTCTGAAAATGGGCCATGTTGACCCAGTGAACTTCCCCGGTAATCAAACTGGAATAAATAAATAAAACACCACAGCAAACACGTCATGGCAAAAAAAAAAAATCAAAATCACAAAAGAGGAACCTGCAAACATCTCGTGCAAGGCAGAAGCTGAACAGTGTATTTGATGAATTGTAGGCAGCCCAAAGTAGACAATTACAAAGGGACACGTGGTAGGTCCATCAGTAAAAAAAAGTGAAGCACAAGAAGAACAGAAGGCGTATCCACGATACATTGTGTTTCACTATTTTACTGAAGTACCTTACGGACACAGTAGGTTTCTGTAATTCTCTTTGCCTACTGTGTGTCCCTTCGGTGATTGCCCAGTTTGGGTTATATACTTTATAAATATATATATATATATATATATATATATATATATATAGATTGGTAGACACAAGGAGGTCAGTTAAAAAGACAATATAAATAAACAGGATGCATACAGAAAAAAAACATAAGCCCCAGATATTGAAGTTCCCTGGTTAGCTTACTAAAAAAATACTACCCTTAGATAAATAGCTAGTACTTACAGATGGTTACTCACCAACAAGACAGCATCAACAACACTTTCTTTTGTGATTATATAAAATTTACTTTTCCAGCCCCCAATGGCCATGACATCATCATCCTGTTGCTAGGAAAACAAATTATTTTACTCATCATGTTGACCATACCCAATATACGTCTACATCTGCTTTCTTTGACTCTTGAATTACATTGAGTGTCTTACATTCCACTGACCTTTCATCTTTGTTACATTAACAAGAGGTACCAGCACATCTGGAGATTCAGCACAATTCATAGCCATTCCCTGTCCTCTGACATTCAGAAAAATAAGTCTCATATTTCTAACTATGAGAACAATACACTCCAAATGAACATGAGAGACAGAGACTGAGAAAAAAAAAGGGCTACATTATGTTCCATTTAGCCTGACATTACACCTAACTTTACAGCTGCCTTTCTTTTAGCCCGGCATTACTCCTGTTTTCAAAATATTAATTTTTGTTTGAATTTTCGTATTTACTTCATTCTCTCAGGCTTCAACTCCCACAAGTGTCTCTCAAAACTCATGATGATAAATTTCATATGAGAAAACTTTAGTAGACAACGGGTAGAATATTGTTTTGCCAGAGTCTGTACACCACATATTTAAATAATAACATTACCTGATCATGTTAGGTGCATTTTAAAACAGAAAATACTCCAATATCTGTTATATGATTATGTCACAAATACTGTATAACACTATTACCTATGAAATTAATTCATGCAAAGTAAAATCTGGCTATGCCTCCCTTGAGTCTTTAGGTGTTATGGAGCAGTTCCCTACCTATTTGTATTTAGTCTGTAGCATAAATCCATTTAACTTGTTTGCCCCTTCCATCATGGGTGGAAATAACCATTGCCATCAGGGGTGACAGTCTGGTGACACTGGCCTGTCATCAGAGGTGGCTCAGTCTTTTACAATTTTTTTTCTTGCCATATTTTCACATTTGAGTAAAGATCATAAACAGAACATCCAGTGAAGACATGCAGAGTGGTGGCAACCACCTTTCATCTCTGCAAACAGCCTGGCTTTAGTTGCCTACGCTATATCTGCTTCTAGTTGTTTTACTGTAAGAAACAAAGACTAGTGTTTATTGATAGGCTAGTGCAAAGTTCAAATACAGTTTCAAGAATACTGACTCTGAACATTGAGGATTCCTGGATGACATTGCAATGATTAAGGAAGCTAGCAACAGACTTGAGAATAGCCTGTTGGACCAGCTGAAACTAAAGCCACACAGATAAGCACGGATACTCATACCCATGAAACTGCAGCTCTGCATAATATGGTTCAACTGTTAGATCTACAGCTAGGTAACTTGAGGAATCAGAGCAGGAGGAACAACCTCGGGTTTATTGGGTTACCCATATCACTGAGAGGTACCTGATAGATTTCATTCAAAGGGAATTGGCTGCAGTTCTAAACCTTATGTCAGCCACACTAGTGAATAGGGTACACAAAATCACTCCCTAGTCAGCCCCTAGAAAGATGCCCAAACACTTCATTATTTGTTTCTGAATTATGCTGATAAGATAGTCAGTTTTACAGAAAGCAAAGGCTATGGGTTCATTATTTATTAAAGATAGAGCTCCAGTAATGGATGCACCAGATGATAGCAATAACTTGTTTTTGAAAAGAAAAGCTATGGTGCCACTAATTAAATGGATTAAAGATCTTGGAATAACCTGCCAACTATGCTTTCCTGCCATCTTATATTTTATGTATAGAGAGAGGAACTATATGTATTTGATATTCTAGGTGAGGCTGAGGACAAAGTATGTATCTAGCATTCCAAAAAGGTATGAAATTGGCAGTGCATCATTTATGCAGCAGGAGTAGACAACACCAATCTCATTGGAGTAGGGTCCACTTAACCAAAGTCAATGACTACCTCCCTGTAAACAAGTACTTTTGGATGCAGCTGCCACATCTAAACAGGAACTGTTTTCGTTTGTAATGAGCACCACAAACTGCTGTGCACCCCTGGCAGAGCTGAAGTCTTTAAAAGCAGATGGGGCCATTTTTTTTATGCCTCACCCCACTCTAGAGAGCTCCAGCTGATGGGTGCGCAGACGGGAAAGGACTCTGCATTAAATAATACAGGAAACAAAATAAAAGACTAAAGGAACTTGATGGAAGAGATAGCTGAACTGTTACTACTGTCTTAAAGTTGAGATCATACAGGATTACTTCTTCCATACCTGCTGACATTCCATAGGTATACAAACAGGGTAATGGGTGTGTTTTTGGGACTCCTGTTTGTACATCTTTTTAGGCTTTTTTACAAAGATGTAATGGTGCATCAAATAACAGGGGCGGTTAGAACTTCTACCATCTGTAATGTTAGCTGAATGGAGGACTTGTTTCTGTATGTAAGGAACATTGCTTTATATGCACAAATTCAAGGGTCAGCTTAGATAATGAGGCTTACACAGTGGAACGGGACCATTCAAATGTTTGTTACTCATGTGAGTGATGCTGGGCATGAGTGTGTTAGCTGTTTAAAAACAACATCCATAGGTGCCCCTTACTCTGGCTTATAGACTTCTAGACTTTATGGGGTACATGTACAGTCTCTTCTAGTGGTGTTTTCTGTCCCATTTAGAGTGACTTTGATAGGTGCCAACCATCGCCATTGCTGGAAGCCATATACATACCTGAACAATGAATGTATACTCCGGAGAGGATAACAATGTCACTGCAGTGGCTAAAGGGATTTGCTGCATGACATGAAGTCTGAGAGGTCTTAATACAAGGCATAAAATTGTGGCATACATGCTCGTTTTTAAAAAGGAAAAGCTTAAGGTTATTTTTCTCCAAGAGATAAAACTTAACAAAAAGCGATAAAGGCAATATTGGAGCTCTGAGTAAATGTTGGAATGGCTGGCTAGTGGCTAGTAGCATGGGTGCTATATTGGTAGAAAGTAATGTTAATTAGATTTAAAAGGCTGTTAGATCACATGCAGTTGGAGGATGGATTGTGGTGCAAGTTAGGAGTAATAGTGGGTCCTTTCTACTATGTAAGTTTTATGGTCCTTCAGAGGGCATGCAGATTTATCTTTAGAATTTTCAGGAGGCTTTGTTGGAAGTGGGTGCAGCTACATTATTTTTTATACTGTCAAGAGATTTCAGTGAGGCCTTAGGTGCTGTACTAGACAGGCAGCCTATGGGGCGAGTTTGGTTGTATTAATAATTTAAATTTCCTTCTTGTTTGCATTCCATCAGTGTATTATCAGCCTTACGGCATACTGACCTCCACATGCTGTATAGTAGTCCTGTGGTCATCATATTACTGTGCTAAGGTGGGTAATGTTGGTAACTCACGTATTCGCACATCACAGTGGTCAGCTAAGTAAAATAGCTGAATCATTTTTCACTGATTTTTGGTCATGGATGTAAGTTTCAGCATTTTCTAAATGCAAGCTGGGTGTATGTAATATTAAAACTTTTGCTGTCATTGAAAGGCTTTCCATATATATTTAATGCAGAGTATACCATACAATAATGAGGTATCGTGCATGACAGCAAGACAAAGAATGTAGGATTTGTGACAGGCTTACTGCTTCCTCAGTTAACAAATTTCCCTCTATTTTAGGGTTGTTTTCCTGGATATAACAGATGACGCTGTTATGGAGCGCTTAACTTTGAGAATGACGGATCCAGTCACAGGAGAAAGGTTAGAATTTTGAACCCATGATATTTAATAGTTTCTACTCAGACAAAAAAATACAGCTAAATGTGTGTACATAACATACGTACATGTGCGTGCACACAATATTTCTGTCACCTATAGTGAAAGCATTTCTTGCAGCAGCTTCTATGCAAAGCAGTACCATTATAGCTTGCAAAAGCAGAGTCTTGTTTCATTAGCAAGCCCTGCATTATTTGGTCATTTGGATCTAGCTAGAGAAAGTTTCTGTATTAATGGAGAATACTGGACATTGCCAATGTTATTGTATAGCTCAAAGAATGTTAAGACAGCGTAGTTTGAGAGCTGCCACCATATCGATGTGTGAGTTTCTGGAGACTGTGACAGTGGCTGATGCCCCCTTAACCTGCCCTACTGTTCATCTTTATGAAGACGTTGGTGCACAGGGGTTTAAAGGGCTGCCCATTTAAAATGTTACAAATGGAACAATTGTCACAATGTAACACTACATGATCAGCTTTGACATTTCATCCCCCCCCCCCCAGGTTACTGTTTGTGTATGCATGTGCATGTGTATGATCATTAATTACATCTCCAGTTTGTTACTAGCATAAAAATAACCACTGGTGATCAAACTCTATGGATGTGCAGCTCTGCCAGAATATGGTTATTGAGCAACACAAAACTCTGCCTGATCACTTAAGCATGTTACTCACTATTCTACGCATAGATGTACGAAAGACTGAGTGTTCTCCATAATCATCCAGAAAGTAACATGCTAAAAACTGCAATATATACTGCTGGTGAACTGGTTGTAGCAATGCAAAAGAAATATTTGTATTAGGAAATAAATCTGTTCAAACCACATATAGTGTTTTTGTGTTCTTTAGTACTGCCAGCAGGCATCTATAACCACAAGCTTCAAATACAATAAGAAAAATAATAGTTCATTGTAAATTTACTACTGATCTTTAATTTGGAGAGTATGTTAGGGTGGCACAGTGGTGCAGCGGTTAACGTTGTCGCCTCACAGCAAGAGGTTCACCGGTTCAATTCTCAGCTGGGGTGCCTTCTGTGTGGAGTTTGCATGTTCTCCCTGTGTTCGCGTGGGTTTCCTCCGGGTACTCCGGTTTCCTCCCACATTCCAAAGACATGCATCTGGAGCATTTCTCCCTGGGCCTCCGCTGAAAACAGGCTCTGTGGAACCTAGTCGGACATTCCCGGTCAACAAATGTTAAATAAAATAAAAATAAATAAATAAATGTTAGTTAATTGCTCAGTGCACAGACAAAGCCTTCTGTACCAGCTGGTGCTTTAGTGGCTCATCTAATGTTCCGTTTCGCCAGAAAGTAGCCCTCCCCAGCAGTACACCAGTGTATCAACAGTTACACGTTCAGCATAAAGAGAAATATCAGCTCATTCCTTCTGAAATCTTGCCCACCTGTGTTTTTAAAAAAGGAAGGTTTCCAGTTCGGCAAAAGCAGGCAAACAAAGTTTATAGAGGTAAACAACATGTGTCAATAGAGAGTCTGTGAATATTCAAAAACAGAAGGAATGGGAAGATGCACCTGTTTTTTTTTTCTTTTTTTTCCCCAGAGCCATTTTTGTCATTAGTATATGTAGAAAATCTAAACTGTTTACATCTCAGGGTAGTAGAAACCAGAATAACTGACTCAGAAATGGAAGGCCTACAAACTCATAAACCAGAACATTATCCAAAAATGCACTCGACTGAGATCTGTAGTAGAGGAGGACTTAGATGACATTCTACAGCCCTACAGAACTGATCTCTTAAATTCTGAAGCTGCTTTTTTCTGGACACCACAGAGAGACTGTAATGGATGACAAATGCTACACTCTGAACATCGCATCATTAGACCAACATATTTTCAACCCAGGTACTGCCTAAGTACCAAGCAGACATTCAGGTGAAATGAAGCTTGATTTTCCCAAAAGGTTATTTTTCTGCCTGTTGGAGACAGATTGTGAATGAAGTAGGCTATTCATGAAGGAAACTGTTATTTTATTTGTGTTTGTATATATGTTTTGTTAACCGAGTTGTACTACTAGGCTAAGTTTTGTGACATGCATTTACTCTCTTTCTACAGTAAAGGAAAACATGTTCTTATAATTATTAATCTGCCAAAGCATGGCACTTTGGAAATGTAATATTAAGCACTAATTTTCCCCAGATACTGGAGTACTCTCAAATGTATTAATTGGTGGGATAATCTGATTCATAAATAAGTAAGTACAACTTTGGTTGGAAAAATTGAAAACTGTGTTACTGTAAAGGATAATGCTGTTGTTGCTGTGTAAGAAAAAGAAAGTGTTGTCTTAATGACTAACGTTTGAAATTCTTTGAGAAGACATAATGGGATCGAAAAGTACATATTTTCTGAAAGAAAAAATTGAGGGTTTCCAATTAATTATGGCTAGCATCAGATCAATTTATTCATTCATTCTTTGTCTCTACTAGGGTTATCCTCAGGGTCATGGGTTTGCTGGAAAATGTACTGGCGAGCAACAAGCAATAAGGTACAGAATGAGTCCTGACTGGAGCACCATTCAGAACATCCATGAGTTTGAAGCCTATTTTAATCTAAGGACTGCGTAACCATTGCCAATACCCACCCTCAGGCTTTACCTCTTTCCTCAAGGAAGGAAAGCCAAGTTAGTCCCAAGATAAATTTGACAGCACCCACCTTAATTTGTAGGAAGATACAGAATCAGCTTGATTAATCTGCAGAGGAATTTCATTGCAGAGAAGGGGGAGTTTGGGTGATGACTGTATCTCTCCCTCACTTTATGTTTATCTGCTGATGAAGGTTCACGTTTCTTGTTCTATTGTTAGTGGACCTGTTTTTCTTATTGAGCTACGATGCAGTGATAAGCAAGGCACAGATCATCCTTCAGGAGTCTATAAGACAAAGAATATAGGAACAGGGATTTCAGTCTCTCCTGATCAGTATCTTTTTTAATTAGGAAAACAACTGTAGAGCTTTCTAAGTTTGTTGAAATGTCATGTGAGAGGCATACTGAATGGAGCACAGTACTCCATAACAGGTTTCATCAGTACTGACTGTAGGGGGTGGTAATATTTCTGGAACTAGATGAAATGCTACTAGTTCTGCCATCATTTGGTGCGTGATAAACAAAGGAGTGGGTACTGTTGACCCAAGTGCCGAGATCCCTGACTACCTTTTCATTTTGTAAAGGTGAGTTATCTGTATTGTACATTGTGGGTAACTTCTATTTTCCAAAAGAAACAATGCCACACTTTTTAGCATTCACATTATTGACTAAGGTACGCTCTTTCTGAAGAATGTAGATATATGAAAGGGTTTTAACAATTACACCTAGTTTGCAGTTATCTCCAAATCTGGTTAATCGGAGGTCTGATTATAATATCTGAGATCAAGGAGGCATCAATTAAAGGATTTACAAATCTGTTCTTAGCCTGCTTCTTTCCGTTTGTTTTTTTGTTTTTCTAGTTATAGTTTGCTTCGTTACATTTTGTGTATCATTGTGTTTATGTTTCTGTCTGTGTGTCTGAGTGAATGCATGCATAAAAGCAGAAGAGACAGTGTGTGTATATGTATGTGTGTGTGAAAACAGAAGAGACTCTGTGTGTGTGTATGAGAGAGAGAGAGTGAACAGTGATATCAATCAAGCTGTTATTCTACACTCACTAAGCAGCACTTTTGCTGTTTAGCGAGTGTAAAGTAAAAAAATAAAACTTAAAATAAAAATTGTGTGTGTTTGTGTGTATATGTCTGTGATTGACAGTGTAAGTGTGTATGAATGCAGAAGACACTGTGTGTGTGTGTGTGTGTGTGTGAGAGAGAGAGAGGGAGACTGAAGAGTGAGAGCAATCCCTGGCAGCAGAAGCAGCAGTTAAGAGGTCTGCATACTGCTCCACTTCTTACCCAAACATGCATGGATAAGCAGGCTTTTTTGGGGCCGGTACAGCATACCAGCACCTCTGCTGCCCTGTTTCTTAAAAAAAAAAAAGTTCTTTTTTAAGGGCGTTCTTCTTTAAGAATGCCCTTTGCGTCAGGTTGCATAGACAGAGAAGACCTTATGTGTCTGTGTGATGTGCAACCGATTGTTTACATCTTCCTGGTCCACACTCATGGAATTTGAATTCCTGAAGATGTTTGGACTGTGATCGGACAAGTGAATGGTAGGTGTGCGTGTGTGTTTAAGTTTTTAAGAGGAGTCAGAGTGTGTGCGCGTGTGTGCAAGAAATAGGTAGGCGGTTGTGTTTGTGTGTGTGTGTGTGTGTGTGTGTGTGTGTGTGTGTGTGTGTGTGTGTGTGTATATATAAGAAGTGGATATGTTTGCGTGTGTGTGTTTGTGTATAAGAAGTAGGTAGGTCAATGCGTGTGTTTGTGTGTGTCTGTGTGCGTGCGTGTGTGTGAGTGAATGAGTGAAATGTCCAGATTTTCACAGAATGCCAAGATTTTCATCTCACATCCGTGGTCTGTTTCTCATAAAACTGTGTTTTTTCTGGCAATCCCTGGCAAATCATTGAGGATTAAGACAGCAAATAATGGCAGACATTTAAGCTTTACACGTCATATCCTTCAGAAAGTTCATACTAATGCAAAACTTGTTCTATCAACTTTCTAAGTTTGTAAGAGCAATATTTAAAAGGTGTCCCTATTTTTGGACATGTGTCCCCCTCCCATTATGTGTGTCTTTTGTCCAGATTACTTGCTCTAAAAGATTGAGAGGTATGGAGGAGGGTCTAAGAGGGAGGTAGGGGTGCATGTCTGTGTAATACCTCTCAACTGTACAGATTTTGACAGAATGTCCATAAAATTGTTTTTTTTTTTTTTTTTGAGAAATCACCGGGATGATTTAAGGATTAAAGTTGCTATCTAATGGCATGTATTTGAGTTTAGTTTCAGACTTCATGTCTTTTAGAAAATGCATTCTAACACAAACCATGTTATTCTGGCAACTTTCTGAATTTATAAGAGCACTATTTAAAATGTGTCCCTAGTTTTGGGCCTTTGTCCTCCCATTATGACAGGCTTTGCCCAGACTTCTTGTGCTAAGAGGTTGAGAGGTATGATGTGTGTGTGTGTGTGTGTGTGTGTGTAAGAGATAGGTAGCATACCCCTCAACTGCCCAGGTGTTTGCAGAATGTTCAGATATTTGCCCCATATTTTTGTTTTTTCCTCATAAAAAGATTGAAGTTAATAAATAATGACAGAATTTGAGGTTTACACTTCATATCCTTTAGAAAAATCCATACTAACACAAATCCTGTTATTCTAGCAATTTTCTACATTCATGAGAGACATATTTATAATCTATTCCTATTTATTTTAGACATTGTCCATATTTCTTGCATTAAAAGGTTGAGGTGTGAGTGTGAGACAGTGAAATGCCCTAGTTAGGGTTAACAGGTGGTTAGTAATTTACTTCGGTTCAAGCCCTGTACCTTAGCTACAGGAAAGAAGAGCCTGAATCCTCTACCCAAAATATGCAACTGTTTTACTTAGCAAATGGTATCACTGTTGTGTGTTTAGAGTTTTAAAGCAGTGTTAGTAGCACAGCAGGTAGCATACTTTTGTTTTGATGCAGAAAGCTGTGGGTTCTATTCCCACAGCATGTAGATGGATTGCTGATACTGTGTTGGATTTTAAGAGGATGCGGTGCTGCAATCCTGAGTATGTCCTCCTTTGAATAAGATGCCTAGTAACCATGAACCTGTTTTAATCTATCATCCATTCCCTATTGCAATATTACCAGCTTATCATTCTTAATGTAACATAGGCAATTTATACTTCAAGGGCAGCAGGCAGTGAATTTGAAGATGAAATACTTAAATATAAAGTGTTTTGTTAGCAACAACCATTTCATTAGTTACAGTCAGATCTCTTTAATGTGGAATTGTTCAGATGACCTTTGCTTCTGCAGAGACTGTGCATATTGACTGATATTGGTGGGTTATAATGACAGAAGTTTGAGTGGCCTTTTATGGTTGAAATGTAATGCATTGCTCAGTTTTGGCATAATTGGTTCATATGTTTTGTTTCTTTGCTTACTGGCTATAAATTTAAAACATGCTCTAACAAGTGGTGTTGTACTATACAAGGGGATATAATTTAATTATTATATATTATAATTTAATACAATCAGAAGGTGAATCAAAGAAATTTTGCATGGTCCTAAAATGTGTGCAAGGGATCTATGATTTGAAAACAGCCCAAAGGTAAATTTAATCTGCCACTGACCAGATGCATTTTCTTTGAATGTGGGTTTCAGTGCTGTTTCAATGACTGAGAGTTTCAAAGTCACAGAAGTTTTAATGCTTAGTCTGTTTTCATTGTGAGACTGTATTGCTTTATTTAGCAAATGTATATCATTGTTTGTGCTGGAAAATTTTCAATAAAAGTTGTAAATTAAATCCAAATATCTGTAATCATTGTAGAAGTAAAGCAGAAAGCAGTATGCACACTGAAAGGTTTGAACAGTGTTTATGGCAACTAGGTAGAAATGGCCAAATAATGGGACAGTGGAATGGCTGTGTGCGTGGGGGGGCAAAGACTCAAAATAACAATATATAGAGAATTAGATTTGATGGTCTTTGTAAGATGCTTTTGTAATTAGTGCTTTTAGCAAGGTGTTATTTTATGGTAGATTTGAACTTGTAAAGAGTTTAAGTAAAGAAAGAGAACACAGAATGTAAGGCAAACGTACGAAGAAGAATAGTATGCCAAGTGAAGTATTGGACTTATAAGGTATGTGCTAGACATATAAAGTTAAAAGTAGTAGGGGATGAGAAGGTACTGGGAGATAAACCCCAAAACTTAACTTCTACAACCTGACATGGTCTACCTTTCACCCTGTAATTTCTCTGCTGTTGGCATACATGATTTACTTTTTAAAAATAGTTACTTTTTCTTTTTGCAGCAACATAGTTTGACTGTCTGTGAAAGGAACCAAACAAATGAAGTGAATGCCTGCACATTTTATTAAAGTGTTATGTTTTGGATGTAAAATGCTTCCTCCAACACCATCAACATATAGTACAGCAAGTTTGAATCGTTAGGCAGAGGAACTATTTTAGATCAAAAATATGTTAAAAAACAATACAGTACTTAAAAAAATAAGTAAGTAAAACACAACAATTTTACAAAGAGCCCATTCTCTAAGGGCAGTAACACCCTCCAGGGTGTGTGTTAATGTGTAATTAATGCCCTTCCAGGGGTGTAGAGGCCATCCCCCTGTGGCATTGAGCCTCTTAATACCCCTGGGCGAGCATTAATTACGCATTAATACACACCTTGTCAGGCATTACTGCTTGCACAATGTATTCCTTCTCTTTTCTAAAGATCCCTTTTCAAGTTATTTTATCTCTTTTGCAATATTCAGTACTTCAAATACTGTTGGTTTAGACTTTAATTTCCATTTTTCTAGTAACTGCTTTTTTGGCAGCCAGTGGAATTAAACTTGATACTATGTTTAGGCAATTCAGATCCTGTTTCCCAGTTCAAAAGAATCATCTCTTTAATTACAGCCATTTGCTCCCCCAATAATTTCTGACAAAGTATTCTGTAGGGAATTTTTAAAATATGTCATTTCATTACAATCCCAAAAACATGTTCCCACTTACTTCTTTCTTCCCCATCACACCTCCACCATTTGCTGTTTGAGGAAAAATCCTTTGCAGTATGCTTGAGGTATAAAACACCTATGCAAATACTTCCAAGCAAACATTGTAAGCCTTCTAGGCTCTGTTGCATACTTGGGAGCCATACATATATCCGTCTGTTGTTGTCTTGTAAATGTATTTTCCTGTCTATCTTTGCCATCTTTTCTAACCTCCTCTGACTGATTCTTGTACTTATCGCACAATATTTTATATGCCCCACTAATTACTCTTTTTTTAGCAGCAACTTCCATTCTTGATTTGACTAAAAAATCTACCCAAGCAAGCTCTTCACTTAGGACTCGCCTATCCCTTTCTACTTCCCTATACTTTGATATCAGTCCCTAGTAGGGAAGCAGTCTCTAACCTGCAGTTCAACCTTCTTTTTGGCCTCATCCCACTCTTAATTTTTCCCAGTACATCAGTTCCTCTGTCAGTTTCCCCTGTATATTTCACCTTCCTCTTTTCTATTTTCTACACCTAAACTTGCAGTCATCCCTGTTGGCAAAATCTCCTTTCTTCATTCCCATGTTGGCTTAGTAAGAATCTTAGAATAATTTCTCCAACATTATGAATATAATATTCTGTATGGTTGTTGGCATTCTCCTCAAGAATCTGTATAAAAAAATTCACTCTCTCCTTATTTCTTGAAATCTACCTCCCCGATTCATCATCCCTTTCCACTTTGAGTTATAACCTTCTACTTGTGTTATGTATATGAGCTTTAACTGTGTAGCTCTAAAATATCCCTTCAAAACAGCTAATCATTTCTCTTATTGGGGAATGAGGGGAGTCAACTTAACCTGCGTAACTCTTGCCCTCTTCCCCTTCCAGATAAATTCCTTCAACTCTTTATTAATTATTGATGCTATGTTCTCCCATCCCACCTTCATTCTTGCTAGTTGGGTTCAGAACCGAGCATCGGTTCTGACACGGCCTATTACTTCAGTTTTCACTAAAAACTTTTTACTATCTTTGACGAACCCATTTAAGTTAGAGGGTTCGCCTTTTCTTCCTTGCCTGTTTAAATTAGAGGGCTCCCCTTCTACTTACTTCCCCTTCCTAAGGAGGCTTCATCATTTAAATTAGAGACGTCTCCTCTGGCTAGAGGAGATCATCGTTTTAGTTAGAGACCTCTCCTCTAGCCTTTTTCTCTTCCCCGTGTGACTGTTTAAAAAAAAAAAAAAAAAAAAAAAAAAAAGTGAAGTAGAAGATATATATTTACAGTTATTCTCTTACTAGTGTGCTGTGCTAAATAGTTTTGATAGTTTGATATTTTTTCATAGTTAACCATGTTATTGTTATTAATCTAGTTCCCTGGACAGTGTTTGTTGTTACTGTTGGTTACTATTATGTCCAAGGAAGGAAAAGAAGTGAAGCTGTCAGGCTTCAAAAAGTGTGATTCCTGTTCACAAAAAAATGTCATTAATCGAAGGGCACACTAGTGTCTAGTGTTTGGGTGCAGTACACCTTCTAGACTCATGCTCCATTTCTCACGGTTTTAGTTCCAGGGTTCTGCAGGAATGCAAAAACAAGCTTATACTCAGGGGATTGCTTAAAGTTCCATTTCTGCGGCACTGGAAGGGAACCAGACCTCCTCTAAATCTTCTCAATCACCAAAACTGGACAAGTCAATCAAAAGAGCGTCTTCTACGGCTCCTACTTCTGAGCCGGTAAAGAAGCTAGCAAAAGACACAACTTTGGACCCGAAGGCTATCAGGCCCGAAAAGAAACTCCTTTGGTTCCACCAGTTTCTTCGGAACCGACTAGGAGCCATAGATGGAGCCAGTCTCCAACTTTGGAGCCAGTCTCTTCAGTTCCACAGTCACCTATTTTGCAGTCAGTAGCTGGAAGCATCAAATCTTCGACCCTGTCCTCAAAATCCTCCAGGAATCTGTCAGATGACGACGTGGAGTGGGTGGTCAGGAGGTTGCTTCGGACTCCGATGCTAGCCAAGATCCTTTTAAGTTCAGCCCAGAAGGAATTGGAACCAACAACTGCCACTGCCCCTTCTTCTATTCCTCCTCTGACCCAAGTGGTTTTGGAGCCGGAGTGCTTGGATGTGTTTGTGGTGGAACTGTCAGGTCTGAGACCTACCCCAGGTTTTTTCAGTCCCAACTTCCGCTCTGACCTCTTCAATGCCATCTTCTGTCGAAGGGTCTGGGAGACGACGCTCCCCCGTCAGGTCCGGGGAGGAAAGTCATATTGGACCTTTGTCGGGTCCGAATCTGCCTCTCGGGGCATCGGTGCAGGTAAGCTCGGCATCTACATTGGCCTTGGAGCCCACCTCTTTGGTACGGGAGGAGTCTCCTGGCTCTTCGGAGCCGGAGGCTCCCTCAGGCCCAGGTCATGGTGCCTTCAAGGTCATGAGGAATGTGCTGTCACCCCTGATGGCTCCACTCTTGGATCCAAGCACTCTTCCCCCAAAAGTGCTGGTGTCTGCCTCTCTGCCATCCCTCCCCCCTAGGCGTAGACAACCGATGCCCCAGGATGCCCCATTGGGTGAATCACTCTCTTCTGGAACCTCCCCAGAGTACCCCTCTGGAGAGGTCCCTCGGAAGAAAACATGTAAGAGGAAACATCTAGACTCCCCTCAGGAGTCTGTCACTTCAGATACAGACTTAGATGATTCAAAAGGGTCCCCACGGTCATGCTCTAAGGATGTCTCCTTCTCAGACATCCTAAAGATCCTGAAGCAGAGAGGTGGCTGGAAGACCCTTACCCCTTCTGAGGATGAGTCTGTATACCTGGAGGCATTTCATTCTCAACCCTCCACCTCTTGGGTGTCTCTGCCCTTCAACCACCTCCTCAACTGTATTAGTCAAAAGGCATGGGGCTCTCCAGAATCCATGGAACCTGTTCTGAGGAGGCCCAACAAATTCATAACCGTGCCATCGGACAAAGATTTCATAACCAAAGGTGTCCCAGTAGATGCTATGGTGATGGCGGCAGCCACCAAAAAGGAGTTAGCTGAGACTTCATCTGTCCATCCACCGAATAAGGAATCTCAAATGATGGACAGGTATGGGACGCGTACTTTTTTGTCAGTGGCCTTTACTCTCAGGTCGCTGAACTGTTTGACTCATTTTACCATACTTCAGAGGGATCTCCTAAGTGATACCCTCCAAGGTTCCACAGCTGGAAGGGTTCAAGACAAGGTGACCACCCAGCTTGCTACCTTAAATTCAGTAGTCAACTCCTCTACACGGCTCTTTTCTTATGCAGCCAGTGGTGCGAGTAGGGCAGCTGGTACAGGAATCGCTCTGAGGAGGCATTCCTGGATGCACCTTTGCAAGTTTGCTGAGCCCTTCAAGTCTTCCTTCACTAACGCCCCTTTTGATGGCTTGTCCTTGTCCAGGCCAAACGTAAAAGAGACTCTAACCAGGTGCGAACAAGAAGACAAAACTCTGTCTGCCATGGGAATACGTTTTTCCCTCCCTACCAGGCCTTATCCCAAAGGCCAGAAGGGCGGGAAAATGTGGTTCCATAAATCCCAAAGAGCTTCGCCAGACGCATGTGGTGAATCTTCCCCCAGAGGCAGAGGGGGAAATAACAATAGAAGATGCCGACTTCACAGCAGAGGGGATCCGCAAAATCAGGGTGACAGAGATATGTTCTCTGGCAGACCCTTCTAGGGCTCCTGATAGGAGGCCCGCCTGTCCACCACTGGAGGCAGTCAGGGGCAGACTATCACTGCATCCAAAAGCCTAGATAAACATCACTCAAGACAAATTAGTACAGTCAATAATATCCAGGAGATACAACATACCCTTCTCCACCTCACCCTTCTCTACCTCACCCCCACAAACAAGATCAGTCCCAGACATTCCACCCAGTCAAAGGGATCAAGCAACCCGTGAGATACAAAGGTTGCTAAGAAAAAGTGTCATCCAAGACGTCCTCTCATACCAAATCAGATCCAGAACTTACTCAAGGTTCTTTTTAGTTCCAAAGAAAACAGGGAACTGGAGACCCATTTTGGATCTCAGCAGGCTGAACAAGTCAGTAAAAAAAATCAAAGTTCCAGCTGGTGACACTGTAGTCTATACTCCTTTTCTGGGACAAGACAATTGGATGTCCTCAATTGATCTTCAGGATGTGTACTACCATATTAAAGTGGACAGGTGATCCAGGAGACATCTACGCTTCTGGCTGGGAGACAGTCATTACCAATTCTGAGCTCTGCCCTTTGGTCTCACTACAGCCCCCAGAGTGTTTACCAAATGCATGGCAGTAGTCATGGCTCACCTGAGGTGTCTAGGATTCTGGGTGTTTCCATACTTAGACGACTGGCTTCTGACCACCACCACCAAGCATCTAATAACCAAAGCAAGAGACACCGCCATTCATCTTTGCTCAGAACTGGGAATTACCATAAATTTTGAAAAATCTGCCTTGTTGCCATCACAGCATATTACATTCATAGGAGCAGACTTGAATACAGAAGACATGGTAGCAAAACTGACAGGGTAGAGACACTGAGCCATCAAGTGTCCATCTTGCTCTTGAAAAAGAAAGTACAGGCGAAGTGTGTTGCAAAGGTCTTAGGCACCATGGCAGCTGCTATAACATTAGTACCTCTGGCACATCTACATATGAGAGTCCTACAGTCGCTACTCTTTGCTCAGTGGTATATGCAGGAGCTACCCATGTCCCACAAGATATTCATTACAGACTCCTGCAAGAAAGACCTATGCTGGTGGCTTCAATCCATGCAGGTAACTCCAGATAGGCCCTTCACTCTCCATCAACCAGTAGCCACAGGGACCACGGACACTTCCCAGATAGAGTGTGGGGGGGGGGCATTATCTGGGAAGGACCATCCAAGGAACTTGGCAGGAACATGAGTACCACTTGCACATCAGTGCCCTAGAGATGACAGCAATGCTTCTGGCATTGCAGGCATTCCAGAACTCTCTTCCATCAGACACAATTGCAATACAGACTGACAATATGTCAATAGTGGGGTATATCAACAAACAAGACAGAACCAGATCCTACCCCCTGTGTCGAGAGGCTCAAAGAGTATGGCAATGGGCAGTCTCTTCTCAACATTTTCTGACTGCAGCGCATATTCTAGGGTGATTCTAATGCCTCACGAGTGGTCCCTAAAACAGGAAATTGCAAACTAGATTTTTTGCAAGTGGGGCCAGCCTTGCTGCAACCTGTTTGCCGCATCCATGAATACCAAATGCAGCAGCTACCTTGCCCTAATCTCCCCTTCGGGGGAGTCACCAAGGGATGCACTCATTCACAATTGGCCCCTGGGACTCCTTTATGCCTTTCCCCATTTCCACTTATCCCCAAGTTTCTACAGAAAGCCACATCATTGAGTTGCAGGTTAATACTCATTGCTCCGTACTGGCCTCATCAAATCTGGTTTAATTTCCTATGGCCCCATCTCCAAGAAGAGCCGTAGATTCCGGACCCGGTACCAGATCTTCTGACTCATCAGTCAGGAATGCTCCAGCCTTCTATCCAAACCCTCAAACTGATAGCCAGGCTTCCATTCTAGTTTCGTCTCATAAGACAACAGCTAGAAAGCTTTTTGCTAGCAAATAGAAAAGGTTTTCTTGTTGGGCTTCCAAGAACCACATAGACCCCCTTCACAGCTCCCCATAAGTACAATTTTAGATTTCTTAATGGAAGTTTTTAATGAAGGCACAGCAGCAGCTACCATATGAGTACAATTATCCCCCATATCTAACAACCACATAGGAGACATTGGATCAGAAATAATGTCTCACAGATTATGCAAAGCTTTCCTGAGAGGTACATTTCTTCTAAGGCCTCCAATAAGGGAACCACCACCTCCTTGGGACCTCAGTTTGATACTGACTACATTGATTCTCCCATCATTCGAACCAGCTTCCTCAAGCCAACTAAAATTTCTAACCTGGAAAACAGTCTTTTTGGTAGCCATTACTTCAGATAGGAGGGTTTCAGAACTTCAAGCTCTGTCCATACGCCCTCTCTATTTAGTCTTTCACAAAGACAGAGTTTCTCTTAGAACAAATCCTTCATTCCTTCCCAAAGTATGTTCTGAGACAAATTTGAATCAGTCCATTGACCTGCCTGTTTTTTTTCTGAACTATGGCAACAAGGCAGAATATAAGCTACACCAATTGGATATCTGCAGGCAGTTATGCTTCTACTTACATAGAAGAAAGGAATTTAGAAAATCTGACCAGTTGTTTGTCTCCTTCTCAGATAACAGGAAAGGTGCACCAATATCAAAAGTTACCTTGTCAAAATGGCTTACTGACACTATTACCTACGCATATGATGCTCAGCATAAATAACTGCCAGGAAAGATTAGAGGCCACTCAGCAAGAGCTATGTCAACTTCGGCCGCCTTTCAGGCCAGATTACTTATGGACTCAATCTGTGCTGCCACATGGGCCAAACCTCATATCTTTACCACTCATTACAAAGTAGACGTGGCCTCCCGGTACAGGGCTTCCTTTGGTTCCACTGTTCTGAAGAGTTTATTCCCTTGAGCCACCCAAGAAAGGAGGTGCTAGGGACACTGTCCCAACCAGCAAGAATGAAGGTGAGATGGGACAACATAACATTAAGACGTTATGTACTTACCATAACGTTCCATGTTTGTCGTCCATAATCTCGCCTTCATTCTTGCATCCCACTCTCCTTCCCCCAACCTTCACTGCTGGAAGATTGAGAGCAATTTTTTATTGGTTGTGAATTGTGTTCTCTGCTTCCCTTCTTGTCTCATGAGACATAGGCTAATAACTATCACCACTGGGATTTTGTATATGATTTCAAAATGTGTTAGTAATTTGCAAACAAGATCTGGGTAACCTTCCCTAAATATGATGGGATAGGGTATAGCCTCGAGCCAGTGGAAGCTCTCGAGCTTTAGTAATAGGCCAAGTTGGAACCGATGCTCTGTTCCAAACCCAACCAGCAAGAATGAAGACGAGATTATGGACAACAAACATGGAACATTATGGTGAGTACATAACTTCTTATTCACAGCTTCTCTGGTTGATAAAAATATGCCTGATGTGTATATAAAACTAAAGGGACTAACTGTTTATATCTTACCTTTCATATCGGGTCTATATCAGAACATCAAAGATTTAAAACTTCGAATGTTCTAATATCGACCCGTTTTGAACGCTAAAAATAGCTTGTTGAGAACACTGAATTCTTTCCTAGGGAAAGAATTCAGTTGGCCGGTTCTGTGGCTTTGCTATTTTCAGCGCTGTGGTGGAAATTTACGGGTCAGGTTCAGGTAAGTGTGCGATTGTGTGGTTGTTAGGATTAGGGTGCAGGTTAGGTGAGTTAGGGTTAGGGCGCAGGTTAGGTGAATTAGGATTAGGGGTGGGTTAAGTGAGTTAGGGTTAGGGTGTGGTTTAGGTGAGTGTGCGACAGTGACAGACCTTAGGGTTAGGGTTTGGGTTAAGGTAAGTGGATAGATAGTGTATGTATAGTTTAGTGTAGGGTTAACTGTAGGATTATAAGTGTATGTGTGTGGATTGATGTTTTTTAGGTGTGCTTGTGTTGTGTGTATGTGTTTCGGAATAACAAATTTTTTCCCCAAGGAAAAAATTTGCTGTTCTGAATGTTCGATATTATGTGGTTTAGATATTTTAGGGTTGAGGAAATAGCATTCACTATTTTCATCTTTCGATAACGAGATATAAATGCTTCATGTCCATAAACAAGAGCTTCTATTTTCCCAGTTTTTGTATTATCTTTTAATTAGCCCCTTCCCACCTATCCTTAGCTGCCATAACAGAAGCCTTTTCAGTCCATACTCCTAAAGACTTCTTATCTCATCCTCGTAAATATGGATATTGGTGAACCAATTCATGCAAGGATACATAATTTATGGCTGTAGCACTTGTTTTATCTTCTTTAATTTTATATCCTGTAAAGACCTGAAACTGCCTCATAATATTCCACAACACCAACGTCCTTTTTTTAATTTATCAAGTAGAAAATAATATCATCTGCAAATAAATCCAACATTTCTTGATTACCATCCCAGTTATATCCTTGAATTTCAGAATATTTTCTTTGTCAATGGCTGTAAATGTAAAACAAAGGGGAAAGAGGACCCCCCTGCCTGGTTTCTCTGCTCAAACACAACTTATCAAAGAGGAACTCTCACACTTTAATTTTTGCCGCTGATCCTTCATATATCCTCCTGATTTATCTTATTATTATATCAGAGAATGCAAATGCTTCTATTGCCGTACTCGTAAAATCCCAGCTGACTCTGTCAAATGCTTTCTCTGCATTGAGTCATCAACAACAGGGGTATTTTCTTACATTCTGTTTCCCTTTGGATCATTAATGTTCTGTTAATGTTGTCAAATGTTTGCCTTCTCTCCACAAAACCACACTGATCCGTATCTATCAATTTGGGAATACCTTTGCCTTTCTTTTATGTAGTATAGGCATAAACACTTTATAATCATGGTTAGAATTGAAATGGGGTCTATATAAACTTGGATCTGATGGATCTTTACCCTCTTTGAGTAATACAGCCACCACAGCTTTCTTCCAAGATTCTGGTGCTTCCCCTCTTTTAAAATACTTTTAAACAAAATCTTACAGATCTTTATCACTTTCTTCCCACCTAACTTCCACAGGGATACCATCTATTCCTGGAGTCTTCCTGGCAGATTGATTGTACATCACTGTTTTATCTCATCTCCTCCATTCTTAACTATTAGATCTGATGCTGTCCTTTTCATTCTTCCTCAAGGTATGGACTTGGATCCAACTCGACTGTATATTTCAGCCTTATGATCCAGCACTCAAGCTCCTCCCTATACCCATAATGCTCTGCTGTATCCCCAAAGCCTCAGATCTCATTTGCCACCTTTGTGAACAAATGCACGTTTGAATTTCTTGTGAGTAGTATCAAAACTTTTTTTAACCTTTTTCTCTTAAATTTAATTTTCCTCCCTTTTTTTCGTTTCTTGCTGGCATTAGGTGTTTTGCCTTCCTTCCTTCTATTTAGTAGTACTCTTTAATACCATTGTTGGTATTCCATTTTTACCCTTCTTATAAGGGTATTTTCGCCTTACCATTGTGGTAGCTTGATTTTTCTTTTGTCAAAAAAAAAAAAAAAAAAAAGTCTTACTGGTTTTCCTTGCTGTCACTGTATTCCTTTTGTTGTTATATTGCTGTGGGCATTTTTTTCTGTCACCATGTCAGTGAAGCCCACAGGGTTTAAAAAGTGTACTTCTTGTGGGCATAAAATTTCAAATATCAGATGCCCACAAAAAGTGCGTGTATTGTTTAGGAGATGAACATCATGACACTAACTGTAAAATTTGTTCTACCTTTATTCCCAGGGCCTTAGCAGATTGGCACAATAAACTCATTTTGAGAGGACTTCTGCCATCTTTTTCTTCTTTGAGGGCTCAAACCCCCTCCAAACATAGTAAATCAGCTCCCCTAGAACACAGGAAGCACTTACCTCTGAAGTACCACAGGTGGTCTTTGGAGCCCCCTACAAAATCTAGGAAAACATCAGGTCCCACGCTTTTGGATCCTAAGTCCATACCATCAGATCCTAAAGCGTCTGTCATCACAATACGTCAGAGTACTATACCCTTGGATCCTAGAGTCTCAGATCCTGAACAAGGTTTTGTGTACAGGAGTAGTACTTCTGACTATTCATTTAAACCTATTTCTCCTACCCCCACCTTTGAGGTTGCTTCAGACAGCCAAGAAGCACTCTATGTCTCCTTCCACCACTTCTTCTAGGTCATCCAGGAACTTGTCAGAAGCAGACATGGATAAGATGATGCAAAAGTTTCTCAGAGTGCAGATCCAGATGGGGATCTTACAGCTCCGTCCCCTACTGGATCCCTGAGTAAGCCTACAACTTCTGCAGCCATATTTTCTCCTTCTATAATCCATCCTGTAGTTTCAGAGTCCCAGGATCTGAAATCCTCGAGGGGTCCAGTGTTGGATCCAAGGAAAGCTTCTTCCTCCACTCTGACAACTTCCGTGACCAATTCTGCTCTGATGTGGTCAGATCAGAATGGGCCTCTGAGCTAAAGTGTCAACATCGGATCCAAGGGGATGGGCTCAGCTCCAATTTTATCTGATCCTCCCTTCCTCTCGGAGCCGCCGACCTAGATAGTTCAGATCTGGTTCTGTCCCCAAGGCTCAGATCCAGGGAGGTTCCGGATCTGCCTTTCTGCAGAGTTTTGGCTCTGAGGGGATGGATTGGAGTTTGTCTGGGACCATCTGCCTTCGAGGTGGTGGAAAGGGCCTTTTCTGTCCACATAGAACCTACTTCTTTCCCTCAGTCGGTTTCTAGCTCCGAGTCACACAAACTTGTTCCACAGGGACAACCAGAATCAATAAGTGTCACCAGTTCCTATGGATGAACTTCCCCCTCTCTTGCGAGACTTCACCTGAGCATCCCACAGAGGAGGTTCAACTGAAGAGAAAGTCTATGACACATTGACTCCTCTTTGGAGTCTCTCAGAGGGGATACTAATTTTGATGAAGGAGAGGCGTTCCCCAGATCACCAGCAGATGACATCTCCTTTGGAGATATTTTAAAGATCCTAAAACAGAAAGGAGGTGGCTGGTCTCCCCAAAAATCTTCACCAGAAGAATCAATGTGTTTGGAGGTTTTTGGTTCTGGTCCATCTACGTCTTGGGTTACCCCCCCACACACACACACACACACACACACACACACACATACACACACAGATGAATTTATTGATTTAGTTGCCTGTCAGACTTGGAAGGAGTCAGACACTGTAGAATCCATTTCAAACAGACTCAACAAGTTTTTGGCTCCCCCTAGGCAGACCATACTGGAGCAAAGGGGTCCTGCTAGATAATATGTTGGTGGCAGCAGCCACCAAGAAGGAGGTAGTGGAACAGAGCTCTACTATTCATCTAACTATTAGGGAATCTGGAACATTGGACAGGTTTATAAAGTGAGTTTTCACCTCAGCAACCTTTGCCCTGAGGTCACTGAATTACCTGGCACATTTCACTCAACTTCAGAGAGATTTGACCAAGGAACTTTCAAATAGTCTCTCAGTGTCTATGTCTGTTGAGGACTTCAATAGAACATGATGTCAACTGGACACTCTCTTGTCCATATCTAACGCTTTGATGGGGTTGATCTCTCACACAGCCTAAAGCACCTCATGAGCTGCCGGTTCCGGCATTGCCATAAGGATACATGCCTGGATGCAGCTTTGCGACTTCATGGAACCTTTTAAAACGTATTTTATTAATTCCCCCTTTGATGGCATGTTCCTGTTTGGGCCATCTGTTAAAGAGATGCATACCCACAGTGAACAAGGGGGAAAGACTCTGTCTGCCAGTGGAATCAAATTTTCTATGCTTCAGCAAACCTTTTCTAGAAATCAGAGAGGTGGCAAGAAGATGTGGTTCTTCAGATTTCAGGGTCCTTTCCAAAATGCATGTGGTGACATTTCCTCTAGAGGCAGAGGAGGAAATTGTAATGACAGACATCACCCTAGAGGCAAAATCAGAGCTTTCAAGATTCTTTCTTGCACAGTCCTTTCCAGCACTCCTGAAGAGCTGCCCAACTGTCCAACGCTGCAGGCAGTCGGGGATTGATTGTCTTTGCACCCAGATACCGGGGCAAATATAACACAAGATACTTGGGTGCTAAGCATAATATCCAAGGGTTATTACATACCGTTTTCCCTCCTTCCTCCTCCCAAAAGGAAGAAACTTTCCAACATTCCACCCAGTCAGAGGAAGGCAGCAGCTCTTGAAGCTGCTATACAAATGAGTCATCCAAAAGGTCCTCCCAATACCAGATAGGATTTGGAACTTATTCATGCTTCTTTTTAATGCCAAAGAAAACAGGGGATCTGAGACCTATTCTGGATCTAAGCAATTTAAATCAGTTTGTAAAGAAAGCAAAGTTCCGAATGATCACGATCCAGTCCATTCTGCCATTTCTTCGCAATGACAACTGGATGTGCTGTATAGATCTTCAGGATGTGTACTATCATATCAAAATAGACAAGCGATCCAGAAGACATCTTCGCTTTCAGCTGGGAGCCAGTCATTACCAATTCAGAGTCTGCCCTTTGGACTCACCACAGCCCCCAATGTGTTTACCAAATCCATGGCAGTGGTGGCAGCTCACTTGAGACTAAAAGGATTGCAGATGTTTCCACATCTAGATGACTGGCTTCTTACCACTCCTCCAAGCATCTACTTCTACACTCCAAGGACTATTTGCTCCAAATTTGCAATTCTTTGGGCATAACTATAAATCATGCCAAGTTGAATATAAACCTAGTACAGAATCTGGAGTTCATTGGCACTCTCCTAGAGACTAAGAAACAAGTAGTATAGCAAAAAAAAACAAGGCAGCAGTCACCCAAAACACAACTAAAACCAAAGAAACAATATGACCGGGATACAAGTATGGACAAAGCCAGGAACTGCACAGATATCAAGCAGTATATAGAATTTATTCATAAAAATTGAGCACTTTCATCCTTTTCTGTTTAGGACTTCATCCATGACCATGTAAAACCTTTTATGTGCTCAAATAAAGCAATACACCAATCAGAAGCACCATACAATAAAAAGTAATTAATCCCTAAAGGGGTAGTAACAATACACACTCTCATAGGCTAAAAAGCTAACAGCCCATACTGTTGAACCTCAAAAAAGCTTATGTTTAAAAGTAAATATAATAATATGAATAATATCTTATAAAATTGTTAACAGTTCAAAATCTGGTAGATGAACTTAAAAAGTATACAGACATTATTGATAAATATTTAACCAGCATGTGTTATAATTTAGCAGCTCTTTGTTTCAGTACTGGTTGTAGGGAAATGTAATCATTTAAACCAGGAAACATTAAGGCATTGAGACTGAATTGCCATTATAGCTCTTTATATTCTAAAATATTTTCCCAGTCCCCTAGGGCTGTTAGCTTTTTAGCCTATGAGAGTGTTTACTGTTACAAGCCCTTTAAGGATTAATTATTTAATTTACTTCTTATTGTATGATGATTTTTATTGGTGTATTGCTTTATTTGAGCATATAAAAGGCTTTACTTGGTCATGAATTTTTATTCTGATGAAGTCCTGAACAGAACAGGACAAAAATTATTATTAATAAATTTGATTTACTGCTTGATATCCATGCAGTTCCTGGCTTTGGTCATTGAAACAGATAGTATCCTTACCTCAGCATTGTATCTCTGTGATAAGGACTCACGTTTACTTTTTCCTTACTCACTCATTTCCTTTGGCAAGGTCAGTACTGCAAGCATTAGGTTCAGTGGCAGTGGTCATTGTATTACTTCCTTTGGCATGCTTTTTTATGCGGGTTCTACAATGGACACTAGCTGCGCAATGGTCCATTGTATACCAACCCCTATTCTATCCAGTCAGGTTCACCTCAGTTTGTAGAGGACACATCGGTTGGTGGGTGCAGTCTGACAATCTACATTTAGGTAGGCCCTCTGTCGTTCCAGCCCCTATAGCCACAGTGACCATGGATGCTTCTCAGTTGGGGTGGGTGGCATTTCTTGGGAAGAATGGTCCAAAGCACATGGTCCCCCCCAAGACAGCAAGTTGCATATCAACATCCTGGAGCTGAGAGCAGTCATATTAGCATTGCAGGACTTTCAAGATGCTCTTCCTTTCAGGACTATTGCAATTCAGACTGACAACATGCATGTAGTCTGGTACATCAACTAAAAAGAAGGAACTTGATCTTACCCCCTTTGCAGAGAGGCATGAGAGTTTGGGAATGGGTGATCTCTTCAGACTATTTTCCAGTTGTGACGCACATTCCAGGGAAAACCAATGTGTCAGCAGACAAGCTAAGCAAATCCATGCTGAAGCCCCATAAGTGGTTTCTCAATCAATCAATCTGTGGCGGAGATGATCTTCCGGCATGGGGCCAACCTGGCTGCGACCTAGTTGCCACTCCCCTCAACAAGTGCAGCAGGTGCTTTGTTCTGATCCCCCCTAAAGGGGAGTCACTGAGAGATGCTCTGATTCATGATTAGTCCCCGGGTCTCCTTTATGCTTACCTCCCTCTTCCCCTAATTCCCAAATTCTTACAGAAATCATGCAGACTGAAGAGCTCATTGCCCCTTTCTGGCCTCAGCAGGTATAGTTCCCCTTCCTACGGTCTCATCTTCGCTATCCTCCATGGATACTGGAGCCAGCTTTGGATCTCCTGTCTCATCTTCACAGATCCAACATCCCGACATTTGAGCCCCAAGACTTACCTCATGGTTTCTCCACTTCCAGTAATATTTACACAGCCCAGGCTTTATTCCTCTGTGTGCAGTATTATTTTTGGCTTCTCAAAAAGAATCACCCAAAAAGGTATACAAAAGCAAATGGAAAAGAGTCACTCTTTGGGTTTTGAATAATGATGTTCATCCCTTTTCTTCCCCAATTTCTATGATACTACAATTCTTGACAATGCTGTTTGAGGAGGGAGATTGTTTTTCCTACAGTTAAATGCCAACTGGCAGCTATTTCCAGTTTTCATACAGGCAACAGATGTTTCTTTGACTTCTTCTATACCATGCAAAGCTTTCTGAAAGGAATATTTCTTTTAAGGCCTCCACCTTGGGACCTGACACTTGAGCTACAAAGCCTAACACAGAAACCCTTTAAGCCTTCAGCTAAATCAGATCTGAAGTTTCTATCATGGAAAACAGTTTTCTTGGTATCCATCATTTCTGTAAAGAGAATATCTGAACTCCAAGCTCTCTCTTCCAAATCTCCATACGTTATTTTTCATAGGGACAGGGTTTCCTTACAAATTAACCTGTCCTTTTTACTGAAATTGGCCTTTGAGAATAACATTAACCAATCCATTCATTTACCAGTCTTCTTTCCAAAATTTACCAGTGAAGGAGAATACATGCTACACCTCCTGGATGTGCACAGAAAGTTACATTTTTATCTTCATAGGATAAAACACTTCCGAAAATCAGACTAACTTTTTGTTTCTTTTTCCTCAAAAAAGACTGGGTTATCCAGTACCCAAAGTCAATCTTGCTAAATGAATAACAGACTGTATTTCCTGGATTTACTCACAAAAATGCATGCTAATACCAAAGCCTCACAAGACTCAATCAATCAGATCCATGGCCACATCATCTGCTTTTTGGTCCAGGACATCTGTTGTCAACATTTGTGCTGCAGCTACATGGTCCAGTGCTCATACCTGTGTTTCTCATTATAGATTGGATATTATTTCTAGAAACAGAGCCGGCTTTGGTTCAGTGGTGCTCCTGAATATCCTTCCATAAGGGCCACCCAAGAGCAATGTAACTGGGGACTCTTTCCCATTTATTCAGAAAGAATGTAAATGACAACATTTTTAAAAGTTATGTTCTTACCATAATTAGGCATATGTGTTGCCCATTTTCATTCTTCTTCAACTTCCCTCCCATCCATCTCTCATCCAAAACTCCTGGAAAGACCTGTTGGACTGTATTGGAACCTACAGTTCCAGGTGTGAGGCCTGTCTTTCTTCTTCATCTCCTGTTTCTACTATAGGGATTGGGCAACAAACTCAATCTGAGGCATTGGGGATACAGCAGACCATTATGGAGGAGAGTGACAGCTGGATCCTAAGTCCAAAATAAGCGGCCGAGTCGGATCCGAGGATTGGATCCAAACCCATATGTTGAGGAAGAATGAAAATTGACAACACAGATGCCTAGTTATGGTAAGAACATAACATTTAATTATTAAACCCCATCTTCTTCTATCCCAGGCATTATTAAGTCTTCTATAAATATTTCCATTTGTGCTTTTTCTTGGTTTCCACATTCCACTGCTTTATACAAATGTTCATAAAATTTCTAAAATAATTGTAATAACTCTATAGGGCATCAAGTTATTTTTCTCGTGATAGGGTTCCCTATGTTTGGTGACAACCCTTTATGCCTGCTGTTGCCCAAGCCATTCTTCCAAAATTATTTTGTACTGTGGAGGAGTTATCAGAAAATAATTGCTCAACAACAGTCTTTCTGAACTCATGCATATTATTCAAATACTCCCCTACTTTCTCTTTATCACTCTGCTGTTCCTCCTCTTCTTGTTCTATTAGATTCCCCTTCTGCAATACTCTTTAACATTTGTGAGTCCCTATAAATTATTCCTATTACTTCTTAATCATTTTGCTTTCTGTTTTATTTTTACCTTATTTTCAAGTCCATGTTCATTTTATCCCATTCACTAGCTTTCCCTTCTGAAGAAATTTCCATCTTCCCTAATATCTCTTGAATAATTTCCAATACCCAATTCCTTACATTTTATTTTTTAAATTTAAATTGTCTTTTTAACAGGTAAGTGCCAGTGTCTCATTTTAAATTCATTACCATACATTTTTTATCTTAGTTTTTATTGTTATATGATCTGAAATATCAGGTGTGTGCCAAAGCTTTCAGTTAAGTGCACATGCTCTTGTGAAACCAAATTTCTATATTCAGTCTGGTCCAGTCATTGTACCTTGGGGAACAATATGTAATTTCTGTCCCAAGTATATACTACTGAATTCACATCTTTCATACCAAATATTTTCATAAATTTCTTTGGAAATCTGTTCTCTTTTGTTATATTTCCCTCTTAGGTCCCATTGATACAGCCTCATTATTGCAAATCAAGTTTCATTCCCTGCCAGTGAGTAATATTCACTGCTGAAAGCTGATTATTTCTCCCCAAAATTTCTTAAGCTCTATAACAGCAGTTTTGATGGAATATAAATACATGCTAGCATAAATCTTCTCCTTGCCAATATCCCCTTTACTACCCTACCATAAATTTACCACTATTGTCTTTACTCCTCTATCACTGTTGGATATCCTCTAGCAATCAGTATTATCAACCCCCCCCCCACTATTTTCCTTTGTCCCTGATTTTTTTCTGAATATCCATTGCAAAAACCCTTTCTTTGTCAAATTAATGTGCTCATTTCTTTCAAAATATGTCCCCTGCAGCATTGCAATTTGCTGAATTTGCTGTCTGATTTCTTAATATAATTCATTGCTCATTCATTTTTTTCTGTACTTGTAAGACCATTTACATTACAAGATAATATGGACAGAGTAGCCATTATGTTAAAAATCTACTGTTCCCACCTATTATATATGACTGCTTTTTTTTCTGAATGTTAAGGTCCAACTTTTGTCTTGCATGCACACACTGTTTGACAGGTTGATCTTTTATACAGTTGTTTTTTTCTCATCTCCATTTGAGCCTATGTCATATTTTCAAGACTTTTTGCTGTCTGAAATAAAAAAAAAACTAAATACATTTTAAGAACCCCCATTCCCTATTTCCATTCTTATTATCTTGATCTTGCCAAAGCAAGGTAAGCTGTATGAACAGTATGACCAATATCAATAGTTTATGCATCCTTCTTAAAGAAATTAACTAGGTTTAACAAGTATGATCTCTTTTTGACAAAGCTTGGTCACATTTTAATATAATCATTAATGACATCAATTATGATATGCTTCTTGGCTTTACAGTTTAAACCCATAAGGCTAAGGCTAATTTTCTTGTGATTCCCAGGGTCAGTAGTAGTGCCACCCTTGTATTGGGACTACACTACAGCAGTGTGCCAGGATTTGGGTACTTGGCCTGTGGCTGGGCTTAAGCTAAATAGTTTAAAGAATGTTTTTTGAGAGCCTGTTTGACACTGTTTAATAAACACCCAGGTATTTTATCAGAACACATGGAGGAAATGCTTTTGGTTTTAGATAATATCTTGTGGTTATGTACTTTAGTAATATTATATTTATTTTTATTTTACATTTGTTTGCAATTGTAGAAGAGTTTAGGGGATCTGGGATGAGTGATGTTGGAATAAGTGTTTCCTGGGTGAAGGTTACAGAGAACTTGTTTGCTGATATCTCTGCCATATTATTTGAGTCAGAGTGGCAGATCCCATTAAAAAGAAATACTGAGCAATGATGAATGTTAGTCTTTATTTTTCTAAAAAAGCAAAAGAAGGTTTGCTTCAGTAGATAATCTCCATTCAAAGATTGCTTTATTAGTCCTTATAGTACTTTTCATTTTCATGGTAATATTTTTATACTATAATGTCCTTCTTTTATAGTTTAAATTAGATGCACGCAGTCTTTAGGCCATGAATATAGCCTTCCTGTTGCCATATCTATACTTGTTTTCCCTTTTCCTTATTCTGAGGAGATAAGGCTTTACTTTTCAGTTTAAGGAGTTTTTTTTCTTGCTCTAAGGTTTGTGACTATTGAGGTGGATTTATTTATTTATTTTTTAATTTCCCATTACATTTGTCTCTAGTTGAGACTATTAGATTTATGTGTTTGTTTAAATGAACTTAAAAGTCCTTAGTGAAGTTGGCTGCCATATTGTAATCGATGGCTGTGATGTCATGGGCAAATATAGAGATTTTTATCAAGTAATGATCTAAGTTCACCCTTTAAACTCCTTAAGTAAAGAAAAACTGGTTACAAGGTAGATGGTGGTTTAAGAGTAAATGTTACAAGTTTATGGTCCAACTTAACTAGAGAAGGAGAGACAGAGGGATGGAACAGGTAGAGACAATATTATTGAAGATCAGATTCAGAATATTTTACCCCTAGTAGGTTCCCTAACTGTTTGTTGTATGGAATTTCAATTTATCAAATCCAGAAATTTTGAAGTATATCCTAATTTGAGGTATAGAAGCTTCAGCTTATGGCTGGGTTTTTGAAATTACCTAGGGTTATGGAGTTATTGCTCATAGGAATTTCTTCTAAAACTTTCAAGAATCTCACACGTTCATCTTGGGTAATGCAGGGATTCTGTATTATGCTATAAGATGGTAGCTTGTCTTGTCCATAATAAACTAAACTTCTAGGAGTTATGTTTGTGGGTCTCTGGGTATCAGTCTAGATGAAATGTAGTCCTTTGGAAACACCATCAAAATGTCCACCAGGATTGAATGCATGGTAAGCGCAGTTATGGAGAAATACTTACTTTATATTTAATCCATATCCCTGTAACTATAAATACATGGACATGTCAAGATGCAGAAGCACTTTAAGATCAGGCAGTCTGTTATCGAGACTCCTGGCATTGAGAAGAGCCACCTTAATGTGGTCCAGCTTAGGGTTTGAAGAATTTACTAAGTTGGGATGTCCATTAGATGCATGCTGCCTAAAAAGGCACTATAGAAGTAGGAAGGGCTTTTACCAGTATACAGAAACCTTTGAATGATGGATGCAGACCATTCCTTTCAAAACAAGTAGGACTGTATATCATGTCATCGCAGGTTGATACATATATAATTCACCATGGAATGACACCAGCTAATTTGCCAAATGTTAGTCAACCCTCTTCTCTTTATATTGCATAATATAAATGTCTACTGTGGCTTAGTGGTACTTCATGCAGTCTAGTGTGTCCAAGGTCTGGGGTTCAAGACTGACAGAGGTGTTATATCGCCGGGCGTGTGGCGAACGCCTGTAATCCTAGCAGACTGGGAGGCGGAGGTTGATGGATCGAATCATACCAGTTCGTGAGAGACCATATCTTCCTGAATATAGGGGAGTGACTAACCCCACAGGACACAATTAAATATAAGGCGAAACAAGCCAGATAAATATAAGGCGAAACAAGCCAGATTTGTGAAACGTCCTCACAGAGACACAACCTTATAGGGAGGGGTAGGCCTAATGGTTAAGGTGTTTGCCTTACAAACACAAGGTGCAGGGTTTGAGTCTCACAAGGATAATTGGCTAAGCTTAAAATGGCTCGCAAGGGCAGTTAGCTTAGTACTAACCTATGAACCTATGAACCTATAATCATTCTTGATTAAGGAAGGATTCTACATAGGAACAGATTCTTAACTGTGTCTGCCACATGCCTGGAGTTTTGAGATGTCTCTCTGTATGTCCCTCAGGGTCTTGCTTGTCCGGCCTAAAGAGTGAGGAATTGGAATGCCTAACATTTCTAACAAATGAGTCAACAATTACTAATACATTCTTATGATAAGCTTGTTTAGCATTACTTGACAGGGCACAACTATGCTGCTAGTGACTTATTTTAGGTGTGCATGGAGTAGTTGAGTTGAGCGACTTATACTGAGATCTGTTCTTTCAAGTTCTAGGAGGCTTTGTAAGGATATTTTTATGGAATCAGTGTATGACATTTAGTGTTTTCTATTTAAAATGTTGTAGTGGTTGAGAAGAAGGTGTGCTTGTGTGATGCCCATTGTGTATTGATGTTTTTGAGAGGAATGCCTCCATATTAGCTAAGTATTTACACCTTTCTCAGAAGACTGACACACGCCCATGTGAACACATGAACACATACATAGGCACTCGCATGCATGAACACATGCATTCAAACACCACCATCATAACTATGAGCAATTTAGACACACCACACACACGCACACGCACACACACACACACACACACACACACACACACACACACACACACACACACACACACACACACACACACACACACACACACACACACCACCTGCACAGCTATGAGCAATTTAGAGAATTATCCACTCACCTAATGGCACATCTTTAAATGTGGAAAGAAGTTGGAACACCCAATAAAAATCTCTAAGGGCACAAGGAAGACAGGCAAGTGTTGGGATCTGAACCTGAGAACCATGAACTGTGTCGTAGCAATGTTAAAAACTGCATCACTGTGCTTCCAGTCTTTCCAAGGCAAAATTCAAGATTTCAGTTTGGAGGTCTTCTGCAGTGGGTAAATGCTAACATTTCCTCTTCTAATATCTCTGTCATGGCATAAGATCGACATTTCTGTTATCCCTATGCTCAAGGGAATTAGTTCCTTTGAATAACACAAGTCATGATGTCAAGCATCTGGCTAGAAGGCTGTGATTGGCTCCTGCATTTCTCCTTTCCTTTTTTGTTTGGGTCACAGTCCTTATGGTTATCTTCAGGTAAGTTACTTTGTTCAGCAACTAGAATCCCACAATCCCAAAAATCCAAGTGTTACTGCATTTGTCAAATCACTAGAATGTCACACACTGTATTGCCTAGAGAGAGCAGAGTGGAAATTACTAGATCTCTGAACTGTACAGATTTTTGCAGAATGTCCAGATTTTTGCCTCATACTTTTGGTGTGTTCCTCCTAAAATCAGCACCTTTCTGGCAAATAGCACTACCTTCTTAGCCTGATCCACCCACAGGGAATAAAGTAAGGAAAAAGAAGCCCATCTGCACCTTGGAGATAACAAATATGGAAGGTACTTAATGCAGGATTGGGCAGCTGATTCCTTCTGCAGTGATAGGCTGGTCTGCATTGATGGGAGTGGTAAGGGAGATGAAGGCCAGGTTTCCTCATGAGGTGAGTTCCCCCTTAGACAGTAAGGGTACATCATATACCAAATGTCAACTGATGACAAGAGGAGCACAATAGCTGCATATCTGTGGCTCTGCATAGAACCAATAAGATTTTCCCGTCTGTCACTCTGAAAATTAGATTCTTTATTTATTTGTCTTATCAGCCAGCTCTGTTGGCACAGGGGGATAAAGTCCTGATTATGGCTTAACATCATCCTCATTATATTTTTACTATTTCTTTCAAGCTCCTTTTTGGGGCACTAAATTATTTTTATTTATTTGTTGATGGGGTGCATACACTGCACACAAATGCACGTTTTCAAGGGTAATGTGGGAACACTGTCTGATTAAGTGACTTGCTAAGAGCCACATAGTAGGCAAATGGAGGTGAAAGGAATCAAAGCCTGTATCCTGGCCCAAAGATAACAGTTTCTACAGCTCAGAACCTTAATCCTCTGTGCTAATTGCCATACTAATTATGCACGACAAGTTCCCCATTCTATTAGCCATGTTCTCATTTTGGCCAGAGGTTTAAATTATCCTTCCACATTCAGGGATTGAATTCCACCTGCAGAAAAATATCCTCTGATTACGCACTTTACTCAGTTCAGAGTCCAGGGGGAACAGGACTCTATCCAGGTACTGGTGGACACAAGGCAGGAAACGTCAGCCCATGTAAGATGTACACATGACACATCTTTGGAGTGTGGAAAGAAGTCAGAGGAGCCAGAAAAATCACACAAATACATGGAAGATATGCAGCTTCTGCAGAGAAGGCACTCCAACAGGAAATGAGCTGAATAACCAAGTGCTATGAAGTGAAAGTTTTGGTCTACACTCTGCCATCCTCATCTAAGACAGAGACTCCATATTTGTAATTTCTGAGCAGTGATCCTGTTTTTGAATTTCTGCTGTTATGAGCACTTCACACAGGTCTGCTGTCCAAACACACAAGTGCAGTGGATTATTTTAGCCTTGCAGGTCTTACTTTCAGCCATAAAAATGTAAACATGCAGGTCAGGCCACACAACACCACTACTGTGTCTTATAGCAACAAGGAAGGTGCTAGAAGTTTCAAATTCTTGTTTCTACACATAAACCAGTATTGGTGGCATATGCCTTAAAGTGATCGGCAGCTCAGGTGAAAAAAAAAATAATCTCAGTTTTTTCTTAGTGGGACACTCCAAATGTAATCTTTTAATACTGGTTTCCTTTAATACAAATCTCTTACCTTGAGTGGACAGGGAAACTTCTGTAAAACGGTAGTATGCAAGATCATACTGTCCAGGTTTCCCTATTATCACACATCCAGAGACAAGAGGATTCCTTAGAAAACTTGTATGACCACCCCCACCCCCCCACCCCCCCACACACAAACGCAAAAAGGAATAGAGCCCAGATCTTCATCTGGAATATTTAGCTATTATGCTATAACATGGATCCTGGCAACATACAGGTCCCTAATCTTTGGTTGTTTTTTTCAAGGTGGTGAGCTATTCTACAGCTGGTGTGCTAAAAAGATATGGCCTTTTCCTGTGCTGTAGTTCCTATAGTCCTAAGCTCCACAGTGAATTTGTTTGGCACATGATTGTATATATATCTACAGTTAAAGTTCATTCATTAACAATATCTGCTCTCCTAGTAGCATTTACCATTTCATACATCCTCTCTCACTTCTTTTGACCGATAAGCTTCCTTTACCATGAATTGCCCAGATGGTTTGATTGGTATATTAACTTTTGTTAGCAGGTGCCTAAAAGGTATGAAGTTCTTTACCAGCTGGTATCAAGGCATAGTATATCAGTGATACAGCAGTTTGTGTTCCTGCTATTAGATCTATTCTCATTTTAGATATCTACAAATATGCCACATTAGACTATTTCATATTTTTCTAAAACATAACTCTTTGGACACACGGACCAGATTAAGATCCAGGTTTGACACCAAGGGATCCCAGAGGTCCATGTATTAGTTAATAGCACAACCCAGATGGCACAGTGGTGCAACAGTTAGCATTGTCCCCTCACAACAGGAGGTTCTTCAGTTCAATTCTTGGCTGAGGTGCCTTCTGTGTGAAGTCTGCATGCCCTCCCTATGTTCGCATTTCCTCCGGTTTCCTCCCACATTCCAAAGACATGAGTCTGTAGCCTTTCTTCCCAGGTCTCTGCTGAAAATGGACTCTGTCCGAGTCAGACTTTGCCAGAAAACAAATGTTAAATAAATAAAAAATAAATAAAGCACTAGCTAGTATTTCTTTTGCTTGCATTTTGAAGAAAATCCTAGGACTTCTTTGCTGATTTTCAAACCATTCAGTATAGACGCAAAATATATTAGCCATATTGTTCTGAAATATCTACAAGTATCTCAAGAGCTGTACTGCAAGGTAATTAAAATTGCACATACAAACTCACACACACACACACACACACACACACACACACACACACACAAAATTCCATCAGTCTGAGGAATGGAAGATGACTAAGCTGTGAAATATGGAAAAATAGCCATGCAAAATGTGTGTGTGTGTGTGTATATATATATATATATATATATATATATATATATATATATATAAACACGACACTTCCTGGAGGCACTGCACAAGTCCGGAGAATTAAAATGCACCACGATGCAGATTTAGCACTTTCATTCCATTTTATTTGTAATACTATGTTTACTTAGAGCATTGAGCATATTCCTGCCTTTAACTGTCTTAATATGCTTTCTCACTGTAATTTTTAAAGGTCTTACACGTTTACCATTATAAAAATCATGACATGTACGACTAATTCCTACATATACTATATTTTTACTAAGAGAAATGTAGTAACCTCTAGTTTCAAAGGTTTTGTTTAAGTGAGGAAAATGTATTATATTGCTATTGCTCATATATCTACATTGTCTACAATGGCCACAAACATAAGTACCCATCTTAAATGTACCTAAACTAACATCTCCTTGTGGGTGAAACTCTAACAATGCCTTTAAGTTTGTTGGTCTTTCAACCACAAACTCCGGTCTTTCACCCAGAATTTTCACCAATTATGGGTTCCCTGTAATAATCTTCCAATTATTCTTTATAATGTTTTTGATAGATACATTGTCACTTGAGATAGCTACAGGAAAATCATGTATTCTTTTACTAGTGTAGTCATTATTACTTCTTCCTAAAACAGATGTTAAACCATTTTTTCAATATTGGGGAAAACTTGTCATTCCTCTTGCTAATTACTTCCTTACTTATTCTTCTTTCACCTGTTCCATTTGGAGTCGCCACAGCAGATCAACTGTTTCCATTTCTTCCTGTCCTCTGCATCTTGCTCTGTCACACCAACCACCTGCATGTCCACTCTCACCACATCCATAAACCTTATCTTAGGCCTTCCTCTTTTCCTGTTACCTGGCAGCTTCATCCTTAGCATCTTTTTCCCAATATACTCTGCATCCTTCCTCAGCACATGTCCAAACCAACGTAATCTTGTCTCTCTGGCTTTGTCTCCAAACCTTCCAACCTGGGCTGACCCTCTAATATACTTATTCCTAATCCTGTCCACCCTCGTCACACCCAGTGCAAATCTTAACATCTTTAACTCTGCCACATCCAGCTCTGACTCCTGCCTTTTTGTCAATGCCACTGTCTCCAATCCATATAACATAGCTGATCTCACCACCCTCTTGTAGAACTTCCCTTTCACTCTTACTGGTACTCATCTGTCACAAATCACTCCAGACACTCTTCTCCACCCACTCCATCCTGCCTGTACTCTCTTCTTCACCTCTCTTCCACACTCACCATTACTCTGAACTGTTGATCCCACGTATTTAAACTCATCCACCTTCGTCACATCTACTCCCTGCATCCTCACCATTCCTCTAGCCTCCCTCTCATTCACACACACATATTCTGTCTTAGTCATGCTGACCTTCATTCCTCTTCTCTTTAGAGCAAATCTCCACCTCTCCAGGGTCTCCTCCACCTGTTCCCTACTCTCTCTACAGATCACAATGTCATCTGCAAACATCATAGTCCATGGTGACTCCTGTCTGATCTCGTTTGTCAACCTGTCCATCACCATTGCAAATAAATAAGGGCTCAGAGCTGATCCTTGATGTAAACCCACCTCCACCTTAAATGCATCCGTCACTCCCACTGTAGACCTCACCGCTGTCACACTACCCTCATACATATCCTGTACTACTCTTACATACTTCTCTGACACTCCCGACTTCCTCATACAATACCACAACTCCTCTCTAGGCACCCTGTCATATGCTTTCTCTAAGTCCACAAAGACACAGTGCAACTCCTTCTGACCTTCTCTGTACTTCTCCATCAACACTCTCAGAGCAGACATTGCATTTTACTAATGTCCACTAATTTATTTAATGGATAGCCTGTCTCCACAAATAAACTAGTAATAAATTCAACCTCTTTCAAAAAGTGGTCATCCGTGCTAATAATCCGACTGGCTCTAATCAATTGGCCTCTAAAAATGTTAAATTTCATATGTATAGGATGTCCACTATGAAAGTATAAATAATTGTTCTTAAATGTATCTTTTCTAAAAATATAACTGTAAAAACTTTTCTGATCTATATCCATTTCTATTGAAAGATTAAAAAAAATAATGTATTCCCACCAACATATTAGCAAATGGTGCCACATGGGCCCCAGTGGCTACTCCATTCTTTTGATTCTTTTGTCTATATATATATATATATATATATATATATATATATATATATATATATATATATATATATTCATTCCAAACATAAAATAATTATTTTCCAAAGCCATTCACATCATTTATTGGTAATCTCATGTACCTTAGACATTTCTTTTAAATGTGCCTTCATAAAATGAATTCCATCAGTATTCTTAGTGTCAGTATGCAATGACACCACATCTATAACACATAATAACTTTTCATTGCCTTTAAACTCATATGACCTCAGTTGGTCCAAAAAGGACCACAAATCTTTTGCATAATATTTATTATGCTGTACAATAAGGTTCAAAATTTTATCCAAATAAAAAGAGATAGTCATAGTTTTGCATCTAGGACTAGACACCACAGGCCTAGATGGTGAACAAGTTTTGTTTTTATGAATTTTGGGAATACCAAATATTTCCCCCAGTTCTGGCTCATCTACTGTGAAAAATTAAAATAATGCATAATCAGTATATATTTGTGGTTAAATAGTTGAAAAATCTTACTATCAATTTTATTAAAGTTCTTACTTACTTCCATTTTATTCACTTTTTCATAAAAAGTCTCATCTGTTAACACTTTAATCATCTCTTCTTGATATTTGACTTCATTCATAATTACCATCCCACATCCATTATCTTCCTCCATGTATCTTAAATGCTTATAAGTTCTTAACTTCTTCAAAGCTTCATTTTGTGCCTTATTTAGGTTAAAAAGCTTTACTACAGCTTTATTCCTGTTTAAAGTATCGAAGTCTGCTTCACATGACTTTGCAAAGGCATTTAATGTTAAATTTAAGCTAGGATTATAAGTGCTCGGCTTTCTTGTTGTATCTTCTAAATTGCATTCATTCACATGATGGAACAAATATTTCAGATTTAATTTTCTGATATAAACCTTAAAAATCAGTAATGAAATCAGTATAGCTTGCACATTTAATGGGTGCAAAGGAAAATCCTTTTGACAAAATGTTTCTTTCATCATCAGAAAACTCTTGCCCTGATAAATTAAATATTGGGCACACAACCTCTTTTAATGTCCCTTTCCTCTGTCTCCCTTTTGTTCCCTGTCTTTTTTATTGTGACTTCTGTTTATGATCTGGCTCCTAGCCGAAAAAAACACATTTTGTCTTGTCATATTCTCACTAACAACCTGTTGTGTACTTTTATTTATTTCCATTTTCCACATTAACTTCATTGCTTACAGCTTGCAAAGAATTTTCTGTTGGTACTACAAAGTTATCTAACTGGGACACATTGCTACCTATTTGTTTGTTGTTTTCATTCTGAATAACTTTCTCTTCATCTATTGATAGTTTTACATTTTTAATAATGTACGCTGTATTGTTAGCATATGCCTTTATATCACAATTTAACCTTTTAGTTTTTATAGTGACAATAACAGAAATTTATTTTTTAACTTAATCAATTTTTTATTTATTTTATTTTTATTTTATTTTACATTTGTTGACCGGGCTAGTCCAGCTGGATATATGTCCATTTTCAGTGGAGGCCCGGGGAGAAAAGCTCCACAAATTACAACAACATAAAAGGTCAAGACAAAGACAATAACAGTATAATTTGGTACATAAGTTTTAACAATTATAGTACAAGCCTAAGATTATATATTTTATATTTCAGTAGGAAAAAGGAAAAATGTATCTAAGAATAGATGAATAAGACTAATACATTTGTATTAGAAATGGTGTAGTACAAATCTTTATAACATATTACAAAATTAGATACACCAAGTAATTTATGATAAGAGATACTAAGGTCTCACAAAAACCTAAGAAAGAAAAACACTAGCGATCAATAGATAGAGTATAGACGAACAGCAAACAAGGATGGAATTCTAGTGTTATTTAACACATAGGTTGTGATACTATATGAAGGTGTTTGATCATTCCACAGTATATACTTATTTACATGAGAAAAAATCCTAGGGAAGGTTAAGCTCACTAAAAATTAGTGAGACAACACAAGATCATGATAGGCTAGGAATTGTGGGAGTCTAGTTAATAGTTAGGTACTTAGTCTGGGTTAACACAGGGGCATAGCCAGTGTGATTTGAGGTAGGGTTTAAGCTTGCTTTTAAATAAGCTGACAGAGGATATTGAGGTTAGCTGGCTTGGGAGGATGTTCCAGGCTTTACCTACTGTATTGGAGAACAAGGTGTTATCAGCTAAGTTGTTGGATTTTGATATTTGTACAAGTAGGTTATTAGCTGAGCGTAAGGTCTTGAGGTTATTATAGGGGATGACTACGGATGTAAGTATGGGTGTATTTTGAGGTAAATACAGGATCTTATGGGCTACTATTAATTGACTGAAAAGTATTACATTTGGCAGCTCTAACCATCCTAACTGATTCAGATTGATACAGTGATGAGTTCTATGGGAGGACCCAGCTGCAAATCTGGCAATATTGTAGGATGATGTAAGTTTACTCAGATTACTTCTACATATTTTGGTATAGATAGGGGAGTCATAGAGCAAGGTAGAGATGAGGTGGGTACGAGCAATAGTAACCCTGGCTGGAGGTGTAAGAAAGGGTTTTATTCTATAGAGGGAACCTAGTTTCTTGTTTACTATTTTTATGGTGTTATTAATGTGAGGTTCAAAGGACAAGTTGTTATCTATTAGTACCCCGAGTAGTTTGGTGGTTGGTTCAGGAGATGATATAGTTCCATCATTTGAAGTAATAGTAAAGTTAAGTGGGGAGGTTCTGCGGGTGGGGGTAAATAGTAGCATTTTTGTTTTTTGGGGTTAAGGATAAGACGTCTTTGTAGGAGCCAGTTTTCAACTGTACTAAAGGTCATTTGGGTTAGTGACTGAAGTTCTGATTGAGAAGCAGCAGTGCATATGAGTGTGGAGTCGTCAGCGTATTGGATACAGTCAGCTTGAGGAATTACAGAATGAAGGTCATTTGTAAAGATGGAGAAGAGTAATGGGCCTAATATAGATCCTTGCGGGACCCCTAGAGCAACTGGGAGGTGGGAAGATAAAGTATTTTCCCATAGTACAGCCTGTTGCCTGTTATGTAGGTATGATTGGAACCACTGTATAGTATGGTTGTCCAATGACAGGTTTTTGAGTGTGTCTATAAGGAGGTGGTGATTCACCATGTCAAATGCTTTGGACAGGTCAATAAAAACAGCTGAGGATAGAGCATCAATATTACGATTGCTGTTAATATGGTTAGTGAAGGATAAGAGAGCAGAGGTGGTGCTATGAAATGGGCTAAAGCCATGTTGACAGGGTGCTAATAAATTGTGATCGAGTAGGTAGGTTAACAGTTGTATGTGTATACATTTCTCCATTATTTTTGCCAAAGGAGATAGAATAGCTATGGGCCTATAATTGGACAACTCTTTGGAGTTACTGCCCTTATGCAGGGGAGTTATGTGAGAGACTTTCCAGATTAGGGGAATAGATCCTTCAGAAATAGTTCTGTTAATGAGGATGGATATGGGGTAGGCTATGACTTTAGCAGCTATTTGCAGGCATTCTGCAGGTAATTTATCAGCAGAGAGAGTAGTGGGTTTAAGTTTCTGTATGAGGTTACAGATAAGTGAAGTGGGCACTGGCTGAAAATGAAATTGATGAGAATTATTGGTAAAGGTTGTGGCAGAGCCTGGGATGCTAGGGGATAGCTGGTTGGCTAGGGATTGTATGGTTTCAGTGAAAAAAGTATTAAATGAGTCAGCTATTTGGATGGGATTGTTGTGATCAGAGCCAGAGGGAGAGGGAGTACTTGAGCATCCAGGGTGTAGGAGGTTATTGATACCTCGCCAGAATTTGTGGGGATTATTTTGGTTGGTTTGTTGTAGTTGGTAGTAGTAGTTTCTTTTATCGGCTAATATGGCTATAAATGCCTTTACAAAATGAAAAACATGAATGAGTTATCACAAAAGCATCTAATTGTTCAGTGTCCTTTTTTAATCTATCCAAAACAGTCACATTGTGTAGTATTAACTGTTTCAGCACTTCAAGTCCCATTCTATTGTATATCCCCAACAGTTCTTTGAAAGTTCTGTCCTTATAAGTTATCCTATTTGGAAAATGATGCACTCTTTATCCTAATGGCACAATGTTCAACTCTGCATACTACTCTCTGCAATTTGAATATAGATGACTTACATTCTGCAGTAGTGTGAATGGGGTCTGTATTAGAACACCGGACATTTGAAATGTCGGGTGTTCTAATATCGACCCATTTTCAGTGAATGCTGAAAATATCGAAGTAACAGGAAACCGAATTCTTTCCTAGGGAAAGAATTCGGTTGTCTGTTTCTGTTGCTTTGGTATTTTCAGCGCTCTGGTGGAAAGTTATGGGTCAGGTTCAGGTAAGTGTGCGATTGTGTGGATGTGTGCGTTAGGGCGGGTTCGGTGAGTTAGGGTTAGGACGCGGGTCAGGTAGGTGTGTGATTGTGTGGACATTTGGGTTAGGTGAGTTAGGGTTAGGGCACGGGTGAGGTGACTGTGCGATAGTAACGGACCTTAGGGTTTGAGTTAAGGTAAGTGGATAGTTAGTGGTGTATGTATAGTTTAGTGTAGGGTTAGGTGTACGAGTTTAGGCTCCAGAGAGCACCCCTGCAATACCAGGCTACAACTCTTACCACACTTTTCGGCCACCAAACCAGGACCGAAACACTAAAGGTGGAGGAGTGTCAGTATTCACCAAGGATATTCACACCACCAGGCTAGTTGGCCAACACAATGTGTCTGAAATTCTCCAAGTGCAACTAACACTAGGTAAGACTGCAGTCCAAATTGTAGCTTGCTACAGATCCCCCACCATACCCCAAGATTCTCACTACACCTTTCTAAACATACTGGAAAATATTAAGATAGAACCAAACACCCTAATACTGGGTGATTTTAACTACCCTGCCATTAACTGGGAAAACTACTCATGTCCCAACACCTTTGCGCAACGGTTCTTGGAATTCATAACTTCCAACGCCTGGATCAACTAATCCATAGTCCCACCAGAGGCTCCAATATCCTAGACCTGGTCATTACCAACATGGGAAATCAATGCTCCATACCTATGGTCACCCCCTCGTTAGTCAGGTCTGACCATAAGCTAATCACCCTTAACATCCACAACCCAGTAAAGAAACCACCATAAAAAACTTCTCCAAAGCCAACTTCATGCTACTCAAGTCAGAAGTGACAAACTTCATGACACCCATGCAGACGGGAACTGAAAGTTCGACTGCTGAATCCTACACTAAGGCACTGTACGAGCACATCCACTCATGCATGAATCGTGCCATCCCAAATAGAACCAAAATGCTCTCAGCCAAAAAAGGAAGCCAATCTGGTGGTCCCCTGCCATAAACAAACTTTACAACAAAAGGAAGAAACTTTTGCAGAAAAGAGGAAAATCCCAGGATGCAAAAACTCCTTACTAGCCTCAGTAAGAAACTGAGATGCCTCATAAAATCCTCCAAAGCTAGTCACGAAAATAAAATTGCCAAAGATTCCAAAGACAACCACAAAGCATTCTATAACTATGTCAAGAATCTAAATGGCAATGCTCAGATCTGCTCTGAGCTAAAACAGAATGGCATTAAATATACTGATCCGAAGGATATTGCCAATATCCTGGAAGATTGATTCAGTGCCAACTTCACCCCCCTCTCACCCCCTAAATGGCCCATCTCAATACCGGAAGATTGCCAAATTCCAGTAATAACGGCCACACAGGTACAAAACGCACTCTCTAAAGCCAAGAATACAGCATCCATGGGACCAGATGACATCCCGGGCTGTGTACTACATGAACTACAATATGAACTGGCACCTCACCTAAGTGTCATGTTTAATCATAGCCTCACCTCAGGTTTCGTGCCCACTGAGTGGCGCAGAGCTACAGTTATCCCAATCCACAAGGGGGGGATCCTCCTTGGATCCCGGAAACTACCGTCCCATCAGTCTGACAAGCCTTATCTGCAAGGCCATGGAGCGTATTATCATGGAACTTATAAACAAAGACATTGGCAACCTTCAAACACTGGACCCCACCCAGTTTGGGTTTGTGAAGGGCCGATCTTGTCTCCTGAACCTGATTGACTTCTTTGAATCAGTCTCCAGAGCCATGGACAAGGGTAAGGTGGTCCACACAGCCTATCTAGACCTTGCCAAGGCCTTTGACACCATCCCCCACTCTGGAATCATAGATAAACTTACTAAGTTGGGCATTAATCCCTATGTCACCCAATGGGTTGCTAAATGGCTTACTGATAGAACCCAAAAAGTAAAAAAAAAAAGTAAAAGTAAAAGTAGCCGACTCCAAATCCAGCTCCAGACAAGTGACAAGTGGAGTACCTCAGGGTTCAGTCCTGGGGCCGCTCTTGTTTGGCATCTACTTCTCTGAAGTACAGGTCAACACTAAGGGACTCTGGCTAACAAAGTTTGCAGATGACTGCAAACTGGGAGCCATTATTGAATCCCCAAATGATGTGGATACTCTACAAAAGGGCCTTACAGAAACAGATGCTTGCTGCCAGAGCCATGGGCTCAAGCTCAATGCCAAGAAATGTATTGTTATCCCCTTTGGGAAAAACATGTATCCATGAATTACCATATAGGTGGCAGTACACTAAACACAGAAAGTGTGATAAGAGACTTAGGGACACAGGTGGACAGTGGTCTCACCTTCGATAACCACATCGCCACAACAGTCAGGAAATCCTTCTATGTGGCACACCTCATCACAAAGGGATTTTCATCCAGAAAAAAGGAGGTCATTGTCCCACTGTACTCATCCCTTATTAGACCCATTATAGAATACAACGCCCCATTTGGTAAGTACCTCTCAAGACATCTGCAACAACTGGAAAGGCCTCAGAAATACCTCACTAAAAGAATCACAGGCCTAAAGCAGATGTCCTACGCTGACCGCCTTAAAAAACTCCAGCTATACTCTGTCGCATATCGTCTACTCAGAGGCGATCTCTGCTTAACATACAAGGCCATGTCAAACCCAGAGCTGTTGGACATGCTACACATAAAAAAATCCCAATCCCTCAGAGCTACACGCTCCAGGGATCTAAACCTTGTCATCACAATAAACAAAACATGCTGGAGGGTTAGGTTCCTGACCCAGAGACTCCCCAGACTCTGGAATAGATTGCCCATACATGTCAAGCAGAGTGCCTCTTTGGACCTCTTCAAGAGGAACCTTGACGATTGGATGGGAGAAAGGAAATTCACCCCAGGGATCATGTCAGTCGCCCTGCTAGACAGGGGTCCAAGAAAGTAAATAATGTGGGAAGAAATAGCCAGGGAATTGTTATGGCTAGGCTTGTATAGGCCCTAGGGCTGATAGCCTAGTACCAACCTATGAACCTATTTAGGTGTATGTGTGTGGATTGCTGTTTGTTTGGTGTGCTTATGTTGTGTGTATGTGTTTTGGAACAGCAAATTTTTTCCCTAGGAAAATATTTGCTGTTCCGAATGTTCAGTGGTTTTTTTTCGATTGCTAGGGTTCGATATTAGAACACTCGACATTTTGAATGTTTGGTGTTCTAATACAGACTCTGTGAATGTTGGTTTCCATATTTACAGCATTTTCTGTTCCTTTATGATATAACACTTAATTTCCTTCTTTAAATGGGTTGGTATCTTTAATATTTACTAATCCCAACACAAAACCTGGCTCCATACCACGCTCTTCAGTGACCAGCATTGTATCCATTATATCACTTCCATTGCTGAGAATGCATTCCTCTTGCTTCTTAAAGGGACCTCCACTCACCGTATTAGTAACATTTCCCAAGGACATACACACTTTACTGAATACTGCATTAAAGTCACAGCAAGCCTGATGAAAAGTTTCAGACAAAGTACATAAATCACCTGGAGTGGGATACTCAAATTAGTACATTCATGTCGATCATTCACTGTAGCCTGTGTATTAAGAAAACCCACCTGGTTCATGTCCTCATCTCCAGCACTCAATGAAGCCATGCCGAGCTGTAGTTGATAAACTCAATAACTTCTAAACAGCAAACCCAAGAATTCCAAAAACTAAAAACGACACTTCCTGGAGACACTGCTCGAGTCCGGAGAATTAAAATACACCACAACACAAATTTAGCACTTTCATTCCATTTTATTTGCAATACTATGTTTATTGTACTATGTGAAAAACTGGAGTTTGTAGTTAAAAGACCAACAAACTTAAAGGCATTGTTAGAGTTTCACCCCCAAGGAGATGTTAGTTTAGGTACATTTAAGATGGGTACTTATGCTTATGGCCATTGTAGACAATGTAGATATATGAGCAATAGCAATATAATACATTTTCTTCACTTAAACAAAACCTTTGAAACTAGAGGTTACTACAATTGTCTTAGTAAAAATGCAGTATATGTAGGAAATGGTCATGCATGTCATGATTTTTATATTGGTAAACGTGTAAGACCTTTAAAAATTAGAGTGAGAGAGCATATTAAGGCAATTAAAGACAGGAATATGCTCAATGCTCTAAGTAAACATAGTATTACAAATAAAATGGAATGAAAGCACTAGCATAGCGAACGTTCATAATCGCGAATTTGACGTATGTCGAAAATATGTCAAATTTGCGGTTATGAAGTTGCGCTATGTAATGTCCGGGTTTGTGTTTTGTTGGTGCGCGGTGCCGTGTTTGGATGTAGGTGTTATGTCAGGTAAGTGAGTGTTTTGTAAGGGTTTTGAGTGGGAGTTAGAGTGTGTGTGAGGGATTGGAGAATGTGCGTGTGTGAGTGAGCTTTTGTGTTGTGTTTGTGCGATCTTGGAGTTAGTATATATAAGTAGGGGTGGGGGTGCAGCCCCATGGGGGTGCATGGGGCTTGCCCTGCTTATGTGTGTGTGAGTTGTGTATGTGTGTTGTTTTTTTGTTTATGTTGTGATGTGGGTGTTGTGTTGTATGTTTAGTGTAGTGTGTGCAGTGTTTTCGGTTATGTGGTTTCGCGGTTTTTGTTTGTCGGTGTTTTGTGGATTCGGTTTTATAGTCTCGAGATACTGAAATTCGATATTTCAGCATTTCGAGGTTATAAAGTGAATCCATATACACACACACACACACACACACACACACACACACACACACACACAAGCAGACTTTGGTGAAACACATCTGGGACACCTGACAGCATATTGTTTGTGCAGACAACCCACTGTGAGGAGTGGTTTAATGCTCATGCCACTATAAAACAAACCAATGAGTTAGAAGTCTCTTCTACACCTTGTCCCTACAAAGTACTGACAACACAGCAGCACTAGTAGTAGAGATGCCCTAAAGATATGCCAGAAAAGCAGTACCATTTTTATTTGCATCAAGACAGCATTAAAAACTTTAGATGCATGCAACTGGTACTTTTTCTTCTAAAATATAGTTAATGTCAGGTATTCTCAGAACCCTGCATCACGCACATTTCTGTTTGTATTATACACATTAGCATTTGCTTTGATTATCCAGCATTTTTAAGTAATAGAAGATGGAGGTACTGTGAAAATAAAATCAAATGTTCTTTCTTTTTCCAAAACTGTTTAATTTTCGTTAACTCATCCACAGTAATAAAACTTGGATAGAAGAAAATAATTTAAAAACATATAGCATATTTACAATAAGGATAAGAGAGTAAGAAATCATGAAGTACAAAGAATAATTTTGGAAATGATAAGCTACGTAATTGATTTCATTCAGCATTTGAAATTTAAAAGAAATATACTTGCCTCCTACAATTATTAATATAGTACTAAAAACAAAATGTATACCAGAAGTAGAAACCTTAAAATAAGAAAACATGGAGTTACTATGTCAAGTAATCTCTGTTTAAACATTATAATTTTTTTAACTCTGCTAACTCTTAAAGGTAATCTGAACCTTGGTTCTACTTTACATCAAAGTTGATGTGCCGTACACCATCCAGGGAGATTTTAGAAAATGTTCCACTAAAGTTTTTGTGAAAGTATTTTATGGGGTAATACGGCTATGAAGTTTAGTACTTTACAGGCTATGGCACTGAGGTTTACACAGTATGAGAATCATTCATTTTGCTTAATCTGGGTATATTCCCTTATTTATTCTAGTAAGAGAAGCAGAACAGATCAGTCTGGGTGTGTTCCCTTATTTATTCTAGTAAGAGAAGCAGAACAGATCAATCTGGGTGTGTTCCCTTATTTATTCCAGTAAGAGAAGCAGAACAGATCAATCTGGGTGTTCTCTTATTTATTGTAGTAAGAGAAGCAGAACAGATAAATCTGGGTGTTCTCTTATTTATTCTAGTAAGAGAAGCAGAACAGATCAGTTTGGGTGTGTTCTCTTATTTATTCTAGTAAGAGAAGCAGAACAGATCAATCTGGGTGTTCTCTTATTTATTCTAGTAAGAGAAGCAGAACAGATCAATCTGGGTGTTCTCTTATTTATTCTAGTAAGAGAACAGAACAGATCAATCTGGGTGTGTTCTCTTATTTATTCTAGTAAGAGAACAGAACAGATCAATCTGGGTGTGTTCTCTTATTTATTCTAGTAAGAGAAGCAGAACAGATCAATCTGGGTGTGTTCTCTTATTTATTGTAGTAAGAGAACAGAACAGATCAATCTGGGTGTGTTCTCTTATTTATTCTAGTAAGAGAACAGAACAAATCAATCTGGGTGTGTTCCCTTATTTATTCTAGTAAGAGAAGCAGAACAGATCAGTCTGGGTGTGTTCTCTTATTTATTCTAGTAGGAGAAGCAGAACAGATCAATCTGGGTGTGTTCTCTTATTTATTCTAGTAAGAGAAGCAGAACAGATCAATCTGGGTGTGTTCTCTTATTTATTCTAGTAAGAGAACAGAACAGATCAATCTGGGTGTGTTCTCTTATTTATTCTAGTAGGAGAAGCAGAAGATATCAACTCCCTACTTCCTTATGGCTTCACTGTGCAGTTATTGTGCCAAAGGTCTTTTCTTATCACATTCCCTGTCCTTTAAAGTGAACATCATAATTTCCCAAAAACATATGCTGAGATGATATTGGAATAACCGATATGTGATACAAATATGTCTGAACACTAAGTGTAGGCAAGTTATTGACAATGGAATGTGTTATACTGTGTGTTTTGCTCATCTCATTTTGACACGTTTTGATTTTGCCTCCACAGATATCATTCAGTCTACAAACCGCCCCCCAACCCAAAGGTACAGTCTCGTCTTCAGCGGAACCCAAAGGATTCGGAAGATAATGTACAGCACCACCTGGATGTGTATCATGCCAGTGTGTGGGAAATGGAGAAATTTTATGATAATGTCATTCATATCAATGCTGACCAAGACCCTCACACAGTTTTTGAATACATTGAAAGCTGCATTGTAAACCCCATCCCTAAGAAAATACAGAAGCCAAAAACAGCAGAGCTTCATGTTTAAAGTGCTGGACTGTGATACCTTGAGAACTAGGTTTGGATCTCCCCAGCTCTCTCTTGTGTACTATGCAACCCTGAACAAATCATTTAAATTTCTTGTACTCCCAGGTATCCCTTATAAGTGCAATAAAACTATTACTGCAGAATAGAATAAATAGTTGCATCATAAAACTTTTTAATGTGAAAACTGCATACCAAACAACCTACATTAATTACCAAGATAAGTTGCATAATGCTTTATTTGTATTAGTTTTATTCACTTCCAAATAAATTTTTCATCTGTTTTTCAGTTGTCTTATTTCTCGTGAGTTCGAGTACTTAATATTATCTAAACAGCACAGCTGTCTGAGCTGTAACGACAGGAAAAATCACAGTCTTATTTTTTTATTAGAAAAATTCTAGGTTAACTGCACATACTGCTTATAAGATGAAACAATATAGATTTGTTATTAGCAACACAGAATATATACATTTTGTTAATAATTATTTCACTGGTTGGACATTGCAGACACGCAAGATTTACTAAGCATTTTTTATTATATTAGGCCTGATGTTCATCTCCATTCTAATAGCCACATGTAGGCAAGCATCCAGCTATAGACTCTTATAAGAATTCATTTTCTGCCGAAGCCAAACTTACACTTAGATTGCAGTGCCTTTCAGTTTTCTTTAATTTGCAAAGTTTATCAAACAAACTGTGTTTCGCAGCAAACATGCATTGAACATGCATGGTGCTGAAATTCAGCATACTTAACTAAATCATAACATAACTTTTTTAAATCATAAGAGAACTCTTTTTTTAAATCATAAGATAACTCTTGTTCTACTCCTAAATTCTCTCCTGAGCTGCTTTGGGAGGTGAGGGACTTATGTATGGTGACCTTTGAATTTCCTGATTATAATGACAGATCCCTTTAAGATTAGCATGAGCAGGACTATGCACACCATTACACGACCTGTACATATGAGTTCTGTGGCCATATGCTCACTTATTCATGTATACATGCATGTATTTATTTATTTGCATCTTCATGGATGAGAATGGCAGTTCCACTGAACTTTGTTTCTAGCTTCTCATGTGCATTGCTTAACCTTTACCTTTCATCTGCTGACTACAGGAGTGCTATCAGAAGGCAATGAATTACATTTGCTGTCTGCTCTATAAAAGTAAATGAAAACTGTTTGTCAGCCACATGTTAGTTGGGGCTGGGGGCTTTCATGGGCCCTGTTAGTGAATCACAGTGCAAGTCCTATTGTTTTTTTTTCAGACACCTTTATTGAACTATCACTTGTGACACAGGCAAATTTACATTCATATAAAAAGTAATCAAACTATATTAACATAACAAACATTATACTTCACTTGTACTGCTATGGATGAATGCACTACTTCCTGACATGAGCACTTCAGCTCTGACAGCTGTCTCATTCCTTATCTGCAGTGATTCTGCTACTTTTATGCAGCTTACAGAGAGCTATACTGGAAGCAGCTGGTGGAAGGCCATTCAGCCACAGAGAGGTGGATGGGGAGTGGTCCTGGCCTGTCACGCAAGGTTCTCTAAAACATCCAGTGCTAAAGAAAGACAGAGAGATGAATGGGAAGTACTCCTAACTTGTTACACAGGGTTCTGTAAAACATTAATTGCTATAGTAACACAGAGAGGTGGATGGGGATGCTCCTGACCTGTTACACGGGGTTCTCTAAAACATACACTGTTACAGTAACACAGAGAGCTGGATGGGGAGAGTACTCCTGACCTGTCACGCAGGGTTATCAAAAATAACCACTGCTACAGTAACACAGAGTGGTGGATGGGAAGTGCCCCTGTCCTGTCATGCAGGGTTCTCTAAAACATTCACTGCTACTGTAACACGAGAGCTGGATGGGGAATGCTCCTGGTGTATCATGCAGGTTCTCTAAAACATCCACTGCTACAGCAGGGTCTACTTTACATCAATGAAATGACATTTACCTGAAACCCAATTTACCAAGATGAAAACACCAACAGTAGCAAAACACTGACGTCCTAGAACACTGACTGTTCACTCTAGGTAAGTAACTGCTCGGCCATCCGAAACAAACACGTAAATGAAAGAAAACCAAACCCACCCATTTGCGGAGGCTTTGCCCCCCCCACCCCCCACACACACACCTCCCCTAACTAAATATACCAACTCCAAGATCACACTACTATGGGGTAAGGGGCAAAGTTCAACAGAATGGCTGAGTGGTTACTTACCTGGAGTGAACAGTCAGTGTTCCAGGATGTAGGTATTTTGCTGCTGTTGGTTGCTTTGTCTCGGTGAATCAGGTTTCGGGTAAGTGGCATTTCATTGATGTAAAGCAGACCCTTACAGTAACACAGAGAGGTTGATGAGAGTAGCTCTTGGCCTGTCAAGGAGGGTTTCCTAAAACATCCACTGCTACAGTAACACAGCTGGATGGGGATTGCTCCTCTTCTGTCACTCGGGATTCTGTTATGCATCCACTGCTACAGTAACACAGAGAGATGGATGGGAAGTGCTCCAAACCTGTCACTCAGGGTTCTATAAAACAACCACTGCTACAATACAACAGAGAGGTAGATGGGAAGTGCTCCTGACCTATCAATAAGGGTTCCCTAAAACATTCACTGCTACAGTAACACAGAGTGGTGGATGGGGATTGTTCCTGTCCTGTCACACAGTGTTCTCTAAAATGTCCATTGCTACATTAACACAAAGAGGTGGATGGAGAGTGTTCCTGACCTATCGTGCAGGGTTCTGTAAAATATGAACTGCTACAACATGTCTGTTATGAAAAAACACTGAGGAGAGAACAGTTATGCATAAGTTTACTTACCACAGCAGTAGTTTTTTGGGTGAAGATCCATTTGAAAAATTAAACATAACATTTGGATTTGGCTGCCTTATTTGCATCTTCTCTTAACCACATATTGTAAAAGTAGTGGCACCTTCCATGTGAAGAACCAGTGCAGGTGTTAATGCTGGTTATGCACTGATGTAAGATACCATGAGGCTCCCATAATGCATTCTGCATTGTTCAATGTCCTCCTCTGTGTTTCTTCAAGCCAATATTCCCCATAGGGATAGCACTACCTATGACAAAACAAAGTGCATGCAATTACATGAAATCAAATTGTAAAAGTGTGTTGAAAAACCAAAGTGTATAATGTCTTGCAAGCATATGAGCTCCAGCAAAAATATGGAATTTAAAATAATGTAGAGAGACCTTTTTATTTGTTTATTACTCTTCAGCTCTCAGAATTTACGCAGTATAATAAAGTAAGGTAAGGATAACGAAAATGTGTAAAGACAGCTACGTAATACAAATAAATATCCCTAAAAAGGGCAAGATTGGTACAGGAGTTTGCGGAAACTTTGTCAACACTACTTTCACCAACAGTAGAGTTTTCATCTTTCTCCATTGATGTGAACATTGGAGTTTGCTTATATAAATTCATTGGGTGTCCCACAACATGTGAGATGCTTGCTGCCTTTAAAAAAAGGATTACATGGAGGTTCCTCGAAATCAGTTTTGGCAAATTTTTTTCAAGTTTTTTTTTTACATTCAAGAAAACTGATTTTGATGGATCCAGTTGTACAATGGAGTAAACTATTCTAATGTTATCTTAAGAACATCATTTTCATAGGGACTGAAAGTAGTAAAATATTTTGTGTAAAAATTAAACTATGCAGTAAATAAATAATTCAGTAGCATTTCCTGAGTAATAGGACAATGTTTGAAATTAAATAAGTGGCAAGAGCTACAGAACTTAATCAGTACCACTTTATCTCCATATCAACAATAAAGCAGTTTTATTTGAAAAAAAAACTAGCATTAGAAGTAACAGGACTGTCACTTGAACAATAAATAAATTTACTAATCTGGTAAGGGTACGAATGATAGAATACTATTGTAACTGAATTTTTCACCACTGATGTAGTAGCACATCAGAAATACCAAATAAGCTTCCTGAATTCTATAAATAAATATATAACAGGCAGAAAACTCATCTACACAAGAAATTGGATGACATTAGGAATCTTTTCTGTTAGCGTGATCTCTCCTCAAAGATCTACTGTTATGGTAAGTACACTTACATACAACTGTATTGTCTTCTTCAGGAAAGTCACTGTAGCAGTAGGTTATAACATTTGGGTAGATTCCCAAGCAGTATTACTATACCCATAGGAAGTGATGCTTATAGGATCCCCTATAGCACAGCAGTTCCAAAAGTCTGTTTTAATTACAGATCATACCACTGACTTGAAGTGTTACAAGGATGTGGGACAGTAGTTTAATTGGCAGTTTCTCTTGTGTGGAAACATTTCTAAAGTAAATTGCTGAATTTGCTGATGAACTAGCGGCATCTGCCCTAATACTGCCTTTTAAAGTTTTCTAGTACTTGTTTCCAAAGAACGTGCTGTGAGCAACAACTGACAAGGACTGGTTGCTCACAGGGAAGTTTCGCTTTTTAAAAGAGACAGACATTTGATGTTTTTTTCTGAAGACTGGAGTTGCTCTGATGTAGTATCTAGGTTGCCTGTGTACAACCAGCATATACAGGAGATGCTTCCCTGCTTCCCTTCATTTTTGGGGTTTACATAGAAAAGATGGAGCTCAAAGGCCTGGTATCCTGAAATGGCAATAAAGCAAACACTTATTATGATATTCCCTGACAAATGCATTTACACTACATTTTTTTCATTTGGCAGATTACTGGCATAATATCCCAATAAAATATTTGCCAAAAGAATATTTAAAAGAGGCATTGTTATACAAAAACACTATAAATCACTGCAGCCACTGAACAATCCACTTAACAGTATGCGCATCATAGGTTTAGACTAGACGATGTAGAATAAACTATATTTCCTACATCCAGGATACTTTAAGAGGACCACTTCAGGTGTCTGGCTTGGTGCTATCTATATATATATATATATATATATATATATATATATATGTGTGTGTGTGTATATATATATATATATATATATATATATATATATATAATTTAAAATTCAAATAATAAACTGTTATCACAACAAAGGATAACATCATTGCACTTATATGTTCAGAGAAGTGAAAAATTAGAGGCCACGCTCCTTGCATAATATTGAAAATCTTTCTGTTCTTGAATTACTGCATGGATAAATAAAGTGTATATATATATATATATAGGTCTTAACTGTTTAACCTATAAATTGTGCAATCTTGCTTAAGATACATTTGTTGGTTGAAGATTTTTTTTGTTTTATTTTACTAGACAGGTATGCTAGACAAGATAGTTTTTTTTTTTGTTATACAACTTTATTAAATGTATCACTTAAGACATAGGCAAACATACATTAACAGAAAAGAAAACCAGCCATATTAACATTTTTCCATTTACATACAGTATGCATCACCTATCTTTTCTTTCTTTGAAACTATCATCAGTCCAATATTATATCAACTGCTGAATTCCTGCCTTCCCTTAAACCTCACTCCTCCTCTTCCTGAACACTATTCTGAATGTATTGCCCCCACAATCTGCATTTATTTCTGTGCAATTTCCTCATTCCCTTTTCTAGAACCCCTCTTCAAGTTCTTTTATATCTTTTATAATATTTAATACTTCAAATACAATTGATTTAGACTTTGATTTCAATTTTCTAGAAATTGCTTTTTTGGCAGCCAACAAAATTAAACTTAATAATACCTTGCTATATGTAGGCAATTCAGATCCTGTGTTCCAGCTGAAAACACAATCATTTCCTTAGTTAGAACTGTCTACTCACATAGTAGTTCTAACAGAGTACTTTGTAAAGAATCCTTAAAATCTTCCAGCTCATTACATTCCCAAAAAGTATGTTGCCAGTTATCTCTTTTTCCCCATCACACCTTCAACATTTATCTATCTAAGGACAATTTCTTTAAAGTCTACTTGAGATATAAAAATATCAATGCAAATACTTCCAAGCAAAGATCCTAAACCTTCTGGACTTTGTTGCATACTTGGAAGATGTAGAAATGTTGTCTCATGATTCTCATGTAAATTGTGTTTCCAGTCTGTTTTCACAATCTTTTCTAGCCTCCTCTGATTGATTCTTATAGTTAACATGCAGTGTTGTACATGCCTTACTAATTATCCACTTTTTTAACAGCGGTGTCTGCTCTAGATTCAACTAAGAACTATAGCAGGCCTTACAATTAAGATTTTCATATCCATAGGACTTCCAAGATGGCTGTACACTAATCAGCAGCTTAATTTCAACACTCCCAGTGTGAAAAAGAAACTCAGAGTTAAGGTCCAGTAATTCTGCCTGTTTCAGTAAATTCAGTTACTGACTAGTAGGTATACTGCCTGGGTGCCAGCAAAGAAGAAACTTAGAGAGCCTGAAAGAAAATCAACTAGAAAAGGTGAAGAAAAAACACTGACTTGAAAGACTTCTGCAGCTGTTAAGCAAAAAAGCATTTCATGCTCCAACTAGAGGAAAAATAGATCAAATTTGCTCAGAGCTGAATAAAATAAATGACATATTGAAGGAGTATTTCAACTCCAGTAACAAAAGTCTGAAAAAATGAAAGAAAGGTTTAAACAGTTATTCAGATGAACTGATAAAAACTGGGAAAATCAGTGATCAAAATAAAGAAAAGGCCGGCTGAGTATGAGACTGCTCAAGAAGAGCTGTTTCAAAAAATGGTAGAGTTAGAGGACAGAGCATGCGTGGAAAACCTGAGATTTTCTACTGTGCCAAAGAAACTGGAAATAAAAGAATGTATTAATTGTATGAAAATGCAATTAAGCAATTGGACTGGTATTCCACCGTAGGATATGCTAATTGAAAGGGAACATCATGTGTATGCTACTAAACTAGCCATGAGAAAGCAGCCAAAAACTGTATTAGTAAAGATGCAATCATACCAGCAGAAAGAGTTGATCCTTACAAAACTGTGGCAAATGGACAAAGTATTAAAAAATTACAGACAGTAGTGTGTCTGTGGAAAATGATTATTCACTGTACACCAGAAAAAAGAGAAGCAGATTTATCAGGGAATGTCAAGAGGCAGGTGTAAGATTCAAGCTGGTGTATCCAGTTATCTTCAAAATATTTTTCATGGAGATCAAAGTCATTTTTATGCAGAAAGGGCTAAGGAGGAAATAAAAAGTTTGTCTAACAAAAAGTAAACCAGCAAACAGAAGGGTACTCTGTTTCTCATTCTTCTGATAATAAAGCTCATAGAGAGATTCTTCCAGTAAAACCTTTTCAAATTTACAAAGGAAAACAATTGAGAGACAGAAAAAAGGCACGAGAGTTAACTAAAAGAATCAGGAGTACCTTGAACTTGAACTGGAGTCTGGGATTAGGATATAGAGGTGAACAGCAAGACCAGCAAAACTGAAATTAGTGAATAAATGTGTGATTATAAAGCATCAATCATATTTGTGAAAATGGCTTTACAAGAAAAAGTTGAAAGACTGGACTTTTGTTGACTTAGTTAAACTTGTAGGGGGACTGAAAAGTGTATACCCTACTTCATATCATTAATATTTGGAAGGACACTAAGGAGAGGGGAAAAATAACTGCAAGTAAAACATTTTTTGTTCTTAACAGTATTTGTATAAAAATTTATATAAATTGAATGCCATATAGTAAAGTATTTTCAGTTATTGTATGTGATAAAGATACTAAAACAAACACATACCTTTCTCTCCCTTTCGTCTTTATTAGTATTAAGAAATGTAGGCATTGCAGTGTAAAAGGAGAAGAAAGGCTGGACAAAAGCACATTTAAGTTAACGGACTGAAATCTTGGCTTTTTGAGGTGGGGATAGGGTGTAAAACTGCATAGATTATAATTAATGTAGGCTTGAGATGTTTTCTTTTAATTGTTGCATAGGTGAATGTCTAGGTTAAGGCTCTTGAATTAATCTAACAAAATGTTTTTGTAAGCAAGTAAGAGTACACTGAATGTAATGAAAAGTATTCCTTTGGCAAATAAATGTTCAATGTGAGTTGAGAAGTCTGCAGTTAAGTTGTCATGGAGACAAGATGACTACAGGTGCAGGTAATAAAAGCCAGTGCACATTTTTAAGGCTAAAAGTTAATGCTTTCTGAAAGCATACAAGCTGTTTCTGACATCTGGGAGGGGAAAAGAGGGTAATGAGGACACCCCTAACTGTTTCCTCTATTCAAACCCAACTTATCAGAGAGGCACCCTCTCATTTTAATTTTTGCCTCTGATCCCTCATATGTCCTCCTAATTAACCTTATTAATGTACCAGGGAATGCAAATGCTTCCATTGCCCTACTCTTAAAATTCCAGCTTACTCTGTCAAATGCTATCTCTGCATCACGACCCACCAAAAAAGTGGTATTTTTTTTACATTCTGCTTCCCTCTGCATCATCACTGTTCTATTAATCTTGTCAAATGTTTCCCTCCCCTCAAAAAAACTACATTGATCCATATCTGTCAATTCTGTCAGCACATTTGCCATTCTTTTAGCTATTCTAGACATAAACACTTTATAATCATGGTTTAAAATTGAAATGGGCCTATTTGAAGCTAGATCTGATGGGTCTTTACCATCTTTAGGTATTACACCCCAAAAAAACAGTTGCTCTACAACAATCTTTCTAAACTCATAGTTATTATCTCAGATGCTCACATATTTTCTGTTTAGTACTCTCCAGTTAGGCACGATCTTGTTCTGTGAGATTAACCTTATTCTGCAAAACTTTAACCTTTGTCAGCACCTCTAAATAATTCTTGTTACTTCTTAATCCTATCTCTTTTACTTCTACACTATTTTAACTTCTCTTTCATTTTATCACACTCACTACATTTAACTTCTGAAGAAATGTCTATCTTTCTTAATAGTTCTCAAATAATTTCCACCACCTATTCCTTAAAGTTCTCTCTTTTTAACAGGTGGGTGAGAAGATGCCAGTGTTCCATTTTTGCTTCATTGCCTTATATTTTTACCTTGGGTGTTATTGGTGCATGATCTGAAATAATTATTGGATATGTGTCAAAGGTTTTCATTTTTGTTTAGTGTAGCCCAGTTATTGTACCTTGGGGAATAATATGCAAATTATGTTTGAGTTCCCACTATTGGATTCACATCTTCCATACCAGATATTTTCACAACTTTCTTTGGAAATCTTCCATCTTTTGTTATATTTTCCCTTTTAGGTCCCCCTGATACCATCCTCATTATTGCAATCAAGTTCCAGTCCCCAACTATAAATAATACTCCCTGCTGAAAGTTGATTATTTCTCCCAATTTTTTTAAACTTCATAATGGCAGTTTTTGGTGTAATATAAATGCATGCCAGCATAATCATCCTCCCTTGCTAGTAGCCCATTCCTACTGAAAATCTACCATTATTGGCTTTTTCCCCTTCTATCACTATTGGGAACCCTCTAGCAATTAGAATAATTACTCCCCTTTTCCTTTGTCCCTGATATTCTGCTGAATATCCATCCTGAAATCATTTCTTTGTCAAAATCACATGCTCATTTCTTTCTAAATGTATCTCCTGCAGCATTGCCATTTGCACTTTTGCACTTCTCAATATAATTCAATACTCATATCATTTTTGTCTCTAACTACAAGGCCATTTACATTCCAAGATAATATTAATAGTGTAGGCATTATGATAAAAAGCTATTGTTCCCACCTATTATACATGTCAGTTTTTAATGTGTATTTACAACTTTTGTGTTACATGCACACATTAATGTTTGGCAGGCTGATAGTTTATACATGTATTCCTTCTCATCTCTGAACCTGTGTCACATTTTTTAACAATTTTTTGTTTTAATGAAAACCCTCAAACAAAACAACTACATTTTCATAACATCCCATCCCCTATTAACTTAGAACCAACACACAAAACAATGTACATCTTCAAAAAATTAAGTTTAATCTTCCAGATAGGAAAAACTGCCCCAAATCAACAGCTGTACCCATGGGCAGTACCTGACTTAAAACTGAGGTTGCCCATGCTAAAACACATGCTACACCCTGTGTTCCCTCATACACCAATTGCTGTCTTTCTTTTCTTATCTCTGTTCCTGTCCCAGATGTGAAAAACTGCTTGTATGCTTTTGGAAGAAATTAACTTTTTGCCCTAGAAAAAGTGCACTGGCTGTCTTTAAATATAACTAAAATCTGATTTTGTCCTTTTCATTCTTTCTCACTACTGGGTTATGGATGCAATCCTTATATTTGACATGGATGCATTTTTCAGACTTGGATCCTAGTCTCGAGCTCCTCCCTCTACCCACAGTGCCCTACACTTTGTATAACTCCTCTGATCTCATTTGCCACCTATCGGGTATAGACTCAGATTTTTGGTCTCAAGTGAAAACTGCTTCCTGAAGTCTTCATTAAGTAAAGTTTCCCTATTTTTTTTTCTATTAGGTCTAAAATATTCTTTATTTTTCCTCCCCCCCCCTTCCCATTAGTTTCCACAGGTGTCAGGGACTCTATTCTATCCCTTTCATCCCTGCTTCTGTCTTCCAGAAAGGTTGACTTTTCTGTCTTCTGTTTCTCGTTTTCTCAACCTTTCTTTCCGTTTGAAAAATAAAACTCTTACTATTTGTTAGTATTGAGGTTTCCTCTAACCTCTTGAATCATTTTGTATATGTGTGTGTGTGTGTGTGTGTGTGTGTTTGCTGTATTTTCAGCTTTACAGTTTCTTTTCAGTTATATCTGACAAACCGGCTGGTTTCAACCACTGCTCTAATTGTGAGCTTAAAATCTCTCAATCTGATGCACACAGTAAATGTGTGTGTGTGTGTGTGTGTGTGTGTGTGTGTGTGTGTGTGTGTGTGTGTGTGTACTGTTTAGGTCCAGACCATCTGGCTTGTATCATTTGTGAGGGTTTTAACCCTTGGGTCATCACTGATCACAGGAACAAGCTGATTCTGAAAGGTCTCTTACCTGCTTCTTAATCCTCTGGGTTGTCAGAGCTGAGAAAATGTCCTCATAAGACCTTGAGGGCTTCTTCAGAGCCTCTGATTAATTCAGCCAAGACCTCAGATCCAGGGGAGGGATCAGCTCCTACCTTCTCGAATCCAACCCTTCCTCTCAGTGTTTTGGCCCTCAACAGCTCAGGTACAATTCTGTCTGGAGGCCACAGATTAGAAGTTGTTCCTGCCCTCTCTTCCTCATCTGTTTTGGCTCCATGGGAGATAGTGGCAGTATCTCTAGGTCCATTGGCTTTCCAGATTGCTGAAATGGCTCTCTCTTTTCACAGACCTCTCTTACCTCTGATTCTCCCTTCATCCTTCTCTGGATCCGAGTGCTGATTCCATCAATTCTGTCCAAGGTCAGCCTGCCTCAAGAAGCCTCCAGGTTCTTCCCCCTGCGGAAGTACCCCTTTCTTCTGATACCTCACCTGATCATCCCACAGATAAGGTTCCTCAGAAGAAAACATGCAAAAGGATGCACATCGACTCCACAATTGCGTCACTCACTGAAGGCACAGACTTTGATGAGGGAGAAGGATCCTCACAATCATCACTGTATCCTTTGGGGAAATCTTGGAGATCCTTAGAAAGATTCACGGTCGGGTCAGCCTCCTTCTTCTGGAGATTCTTTGCTCTTAAAAACTTTTGGGAAGCCCCATCTTTGTCTTGGGTGACCCCCCTCAGTGGATGAACTCATTGATTTGGTTTCCTGCCAGGCATGGAAGGAGCCAGACACAATGGAACCAATTCTCAAGCTCCCAGACAAATGTTTAGTACCCCCCCCCTAAAACAGACTGCACTGGACCAAAGGTATACCTGTTGATGCCATTGTTGTGGCAGCAGCCACCAAGAAGGAGCTAGTTGTGCAGAGCTCCTCTGTCCATCTGCCAAATAGGGAGTCCTGAGCAATGGACAGGTTTGGTAAGTGCATCTACACCTTGGCTACTTTTGTGCTGGGCTCATTGAATTATCTGGCCCATTTCACTTGATTGCAAAGAGATTTGGTTAAGGAAGTTGACAGTTCTCTTGTAGAGACCATGTCAGATGAGGACTTGAAAAAGTGTCTCTCCAATTGGCTCCTCTTGTTTCTCTCACTAATTCCTCCATGTGGCTCGTCTCCCAAACTACGGAGGGTACCTTGTGGGTAGCTGGCTCAGGCATTGCTGTTAGAAGACATGTGTGGATGAGGCTTTGTGACTTTTCAGAACCCTTTAAGGTAGGTGTCATTTATCAGTGCCCCATTTGATGGCTTTTCCTTGTTAGGGCCATCTATCAAAGATACTCTTGGCCACAATGAGCAGGAAGGAAAGACCCTGTCTGCTGTTGGAATCAGGTTTTCTACCCCTCCACTTACTCACCTTTTCCAGAAATCAGTGAGGTGGTAAGAAGACTTGGTTTCAAAAGCCTCAAGGGTCCATCAATGCTGGAATTCTTCCTTCAGAAGCAGAGGAGAAAGTTTCAATGGTGGATGCCACCCTAGAGGCAGAGGGGGTCTGCAAAATCAGGGCTTCAGAGAGCCTTTTTCTGACAGGTCCTATCATCACTCTTGAATTCTGCCTGGCTGTTCATCTCTGGAGCCACTCGGGGTTGATGTTCCCTGCACCTAGACACCTGGACCAATCTGGCAATTAATGCCTGGGTGCTAAGCATAATATCCAGAGGTTATTACATTCCTTTTTACCTTCCATCTGATGTGGAACAAATGAAAGTCTCTGATTTGCCATATAGTCAGAAGGAGCATGCAGTACTGGAAATTTAACAAATTACTGCAAAAAAGAGTCATCCAATAGGTCCCAACTGAACAAAGAGGATTCAGAACTTACTCACATTTCTTTTTAGTGCCAAAGAAAATTGGGGACCTGAGATTCATTCTGGATCTAAGCAATTTAAATCAATATATAAAGAAGTCAAGGTTCTAGATGGTTACGGTTTAAGTCATTCTACCGCTGTTGTGCAAGGATGATTGGATGTGCTCTCTAGACCTTCAGGATGTGTACTGTCACATCAAAATAGACAGGCACTCCAGAAGCCATCTGCACTTCAGGCTGGGAACCAGTCATTGCCAATTTAGAGCTCTGCCATTTGGACTTACGACAGCCCCCAGGATGTTTCCAAATACTTGGCAGTAGTCACAGCTCACCTGAGACTGCAAGGATTCAAGTTGTTTCCATACCTGGATGACTGGCTTCTCACTGCCCCAACTCGGCATCAGTACTTAAAGCCAGGGATTATTTGTTCCAAATATTCAACTCCCTGGGCATCATCATAAACCTTGCCAAATCCATCCTGTCACCCATTCAGAGGTTAGAATTCATCTGAACCCTTCTTGATACATCACACCAAATAGCCTCTTTGCCTTCACATTGCATAATCTCTTTGAGACACCAAGTAAGAGGTATACTTTTCTTACTGTCTCCGTCAGCAAGATTGATACTCCAGGCTCTTGGCTGTTCGTCAGTTGCAATCATTCTAGTGCCCTTACCAAGGTTTTTTTATGCAAACCCTCCAATGGACAGTGGCTGTTCAGTGGTCTATTCTTTACCATCCCTTACCTGTACCTATCAAGTTAACTTTGATTTGCAGGTGACATCTTCAATGGTGGGTTCTTTCAGATGATCTGTTCATGGGCAGGCTGTTCCCTCTTCATCCCCTCCCATGGCCACAGTGACTATGGATGCTTCCTAGCTAGGGTGGGGTGGCATTTCAAGGGAAAGATGGTCCAAGGTATGTGGTCTTCCCTGGAGACCAGACTGCATATCAACATCCTAGAGATGAGAGCAGTTATTCTAATGTTGAAAGCCTCCCCTTTAGTACTATTGCATTGCATACTGGCAACATGTTAGTAGTCTGGTATATCAACAAACAAGGAGGAACCCGATCTTACCCGTTATGCAGAGAGGCCATGAGGGTCTGGGAATGGGCAATATCTTCAAACCGCTTTCTACTTGCAACACATATACTGGAGAAATCCAACGTTCTTGCTGACGGACTCAGCAGGTCCATTCTGACTCTACACAAGTGGTCCCTCAGTCAGGAGTGAATCTGATTTTCAGCCATTGAGGCCAACCTTGCTGTGACTTCTTTGCTTCCCCTCAAAACAATAAATGCAGCAAGTACTTCAGTCTGATTCCCTTTCTGGGGGAGTCCCTTAGGGATGCTCTAGTTCACAATTAGCCCTCTGGTCTCCTTTATGCCTTCTCCCTCTACCATTGATCTCAAAATTTCTGCAGAAAGCCAGAAGGCTGAACAGTTCAGTGATCATCATTACACCCTACTGGCCTCATCAGGTATGGTTCCCATTTCTCTGGTCTCATCGGAAATACCCTCCGTTGATTTTGGAGCCCAGACAGGACCTCCTATCTCATCCATGGAAGAGTCAGCATCCCAGTCTGCTTACCCTCAAACTCACCACCTGGTATCTCCAGTTCGCAGTAATTGTACAAAGGTCCAGGCTTGCTTCCCCTGTTCGAGACATAGTTTTACCTTCCCAGAAAGCTTCTACTAAAAAGGTGTACCGAAGCAAATGTAAAAGATTCATCACTTGGGATTCAGAAGAGAATATCAGTCCTTTCTCCTCCCCGATTTCAGCCATTCTTCTTTTTTTTACTTCTCCCTTCAAGGAAGTGGCTAGTGTTTCAACTATAAAAATTCAGCTAGCAGTCCTTGTCAGGTTCCCTTGCTACATTAGATTATGTAAGGCATTCATGAAAGGGATTGTTCTGCACAGACCACCAGTTAAAGACCCTTCCCCACCATGGGATGTCACTATTATTCTTCAAGGCCTAACTCTAAAACCATTTGAACCAGCTAACAATTGTGAAATGAAATTCCTTTTGTGGAAAAACATCTTTTGGTGGCCATCACGTCAGCCAAAAGAACTTCCAAACTACAAGCCTTATCATCTAAACTGCCTTACATTATTTTTTTATAAATATAGAGTACCCCTTCATACCAAACCATCCTTTAAACCTAAAGTAGCCACATAGACTAATATTAACCAGACTATACAGTTGACACTCTTTTTACAAAATTTTCTAACAGAAATGAATATATTTTGCATCTGCTTGATGTTCACAGACAACTATGATTCTGTCTTCATAGAACTAAACAGTATAGAAAATCGGACCCGTTATTTCTGCCCTTTTCACCAAATCATCTTGGCCGACCAGTATCCAAAGTTACTTTAGCCAGATGGATCACAGACTGTATTTCACTAATCTGTTCAAGAAATGGTTTGAATTTACCTCAACCTCTTAAAGCACATTCTTCTAGATCTATGGCTACATCACTTGCATTCTTCTCTAGAGCATTGATCGATGATATTTGTGCTGTAGCCACCTGGTCAAAAACTCATACCTTTGTGACACATTATAAATTGGATATTGTCTCCAGAAGTAGAGCTTCCTTTGGTTTGACAGTGCTCTAGCATATCCTTCCTTGAGGCCACCTGGGAGTAATGTAGCTAGGGACTCTGACCCACTAGTGAGGAAGATTGAAAAGGACATCAGATTTAGAAGTTATGTACTTACCATAACTTGGCATCTGTGTTGTCCATTTTCATTCTTCCTCTCCTTCCCTCCCAGCCATCCCCCAACCTAATGGCTTCTAGAGGAGCTATTGGATATGTAGGAACATTTATGTTACCGGTTTGAGCCTCTGATTTCTTCTGTCTATACTATTTCATTATATAGTAGACATTAAAGCAGCAAACTCGATCTGGGGAAGTTATACAAAGTGTAGAGCATTGTGGGTAGAGGGAGGAGCTTGAGACTAGGATTAAAGTCTGAAAAATGAGGCTGAGTTGGATCTGAGGATCAGATTCATAACCCAGTAGTGAGGAAGAATAAAAATGGACAACAGAAATGTCAGGTTATGGTAAGTACATAACTTCTAATTGTACACTGTTTTATTTATTAAATACATTAATGTATTGAGACTTCTGTCTCTTATTCACTTCCCATAATTTCAGACTTAATTCTTCACTGGTCTGCTTGTCATTATAAGTTTTGCATAATGCTCAGAACTCAAGATTAATTACTTGCACCCTCAGACAGCTCATCTGCATGTAAAAGTAGGCAGTAGTGAATATTTGTAAATTTCATTCAGAACTGAATATACAACTACCTTCAGCTGCAGACTTCTCAAGTCCTACTGAGCATTTGCTAATGGAAAATAAAAGCTAATATCTTTGCAGACATAAGAAACTTAATATTTTTTGTGGCTTTAATCATTTTGTTTTTTAAGCCTACTTGCTTACAAAAAATACTTGTTTATAGCTTAAGCCAAGGACACATTGACCTACGTACAAATATCAGAAATACAATCAGTGCACTTTTACAGTCTAGTACAGTCAAATGTGATTGATGCTTTATATTCTCCCATTTATTCACTAATTTCAGTGTTGCTGGTCTTTTTCTTATTTATTTCTAACACCAGACTCTGGTTCAAGTCCAAGGAACTCCCGATTCCTCAAGTCAACTCCTGTCCTTTTTTCTGTTTCTCTAGAATTTTTCTTTGGAATGTTGTAAAAGGTTTCACTGACAAAGTCTCTCTGAGCTTTATTGTCAGAAGAATGAGAATCAGTGTTTGCTGGCTCATTTTTTGTTGGATAAACTTTTTTTTTATTTCCTCCTTAGCCTGTTCTGTGTCACAAAAAATTACTTTGATCTTTCAGAAAAAATATTCTGAAGACAGCTGGGCATGACATCTTGAAACTCACACCTACCTCTTGACATTCCTTGATTGCTAGGATAATTTTGCTTCTCTTTTGCCTGGTGTACAGCAAATAATCGTTTTACACAAACACTCTGCCGTCTCCAATTTTTAATATTTTCCCCTCCACCACAGTTTTTTTTTCAGCATCAACTCTTTCTTCTGGTAAGATTGCATCTTTAGTAATACAGGTCTTGGCTGCTTTCTCATGGCCAGGTTTGGAGCATATACTTGATGTGGTGCCCTTTTCAATTAACAAATCCTGCTGCAGAATACTAGTCCATTTGCTTATTTGTGCTCTGATAAAATTAATAGTCTGTTTCTTCCTGCTTCTGAGTACAGCAAAAAAATCTCAGGTTTTCTCTGCTTGTTCTGTCTTCTAACTCCACCATTGTTTTGAAACAGTTGTTCTTGAGAAGTCTCACAGTCAGCCAGGCTTTTCTTCATTTCAGCCTCTGATTTTTGCAGACTTATCAATTCACCTTAGGTTCATAGGTTTTTACTAGGCTTATGACCACAAGGGCCTTTTTAGGCATAGCCATACATCCCAAATCTCTGACAAGTTCTGGTACCTTTGATAAGTGTAAACAGGGTCTTGGGAAATGAAACATTTATAAGCAGAGGTCTGGTAGAAGAACCATTCACAGCCTGCCTGTGTCAGAGACATAGGTGCCAAACCAGTGATGAATTTATTGTTCCTCATCCAGTTGTCCAAGTTACACTTACATTGGGTTAGAGAGGAACTCTGTTTCACATGGCGGGGAGCCTGTTTCAGAGAAAGTGTGGTCTTTGGAATACATACCTGGCTGTTCAGTAAGTCCTATTTATATCATAGGCAAGGTTTTTCTAGTGCTGTTTGTTTTGTGGATATGCAGGAGGTCCATCAGAGTGGGGTCTGTCAATGCCTTGTATGCCAGCCATAAATCTCCCTTCAACAGCCTGTAGGAAACAGAATACAAGGATAGAGTCTTGAGGCAGTCTTCATAGGACATGTTACTTATGCCCTGTACTCTTTTAGTGAGGAACCTCTGTGAATATTCCAGTTGTTGGATACACCTCGTTAGGTACATACCAAAGGGGGAATTGTACTCTATTATAGGTCTGATGAATGCCAAATACAGTGGAACAATGAATTCCTTAGACATAGATGCCATACCTTTGTTTATAAGTTGCACAACATAGAACAATTTCCTCACTAATGTAGGCATGTGTTGGTCAAATGTTAGGTTATTGTCTGTGTGTGTCTCCAAGTCCCTGACTACTGGGTCAACTCTTAGGGATGTGTTGTCAGTGTGGTAGGTACCAGGGGTGAATGACCTCTTGAAGGATACTATTATGTATTTTTTTGGCATTTAGCTTTAGTCCTTGGCTCTGACACCAGTTATTTGTCTGTGTTAGCCCTTCCTGGAGAACATTTGTGTCAGTAATTCAATGACAGTTCCTAATTTGCAATAATTTGCAAATTTAGTCAGCCAGATGCCATTGACATTGGTCTTGACTTGCTCAACAAATTCATCTCCAACTTTACCCCTCTCTCCCCCTCAAATTTCCCTCAAGAAATATCATCAAATATAACTCCCCTGGTATCACTAGGGTACAGGTTCTTAATGCTGTCTCTTAGGCCAAGAACATTGCATCAATGGACCCAGACAATATCTCAGGATGCCTTCTAAATAGCATGAAACATGAACTATCAGGCCCTCTGAAATTGCTGTTTAACTGTAGCCCCCAAACAGGCTTCATGCCTCATGAATGGAGAACAGCAACAGTCATTCCTCTGCACAAAAGTGGGCTGACTACAGATCCATAAGTCTCACTAGTCTCAAATGCAAATCCATGGAAAGAATTATCATGGAAATGATCAATAACGACATAGAAAACATCCAGACACTGGCTATTACCCTAGTGTGACTAACCAGGTCAACAAAGGATAAATAAAATCTGGCCATTCTTAAGGCATATTTTCCAAGTACTGTTTCCACTACAGCTTACAATAACATCAGTGTGGTCTGAAACTTACAGTATACAGTCTAGAGTTTTGATAAAGATTATAGTAAATCTTGTCAACATGATTTTCTCCCAGTGTAAAATATTGGGAATCATTAGTGGTTTATAGTGTTTTACTAAAGCATTTTTAACAGGTGTAGTGAAGGACACCTTGTGGTATACAAGAAAATGAAATAGTTCTTCCACTGTTTAAATCTTAGGAGTGAATTATTCTTGGGAGCCCCACAACATGTTTCAGGAAGTTTTGTATTTCAAATGAAAATCCAGATATTTCTATCCATAGATGTGACATTGCAAAAACTGCCCCTCTGGCTCCAAGCACTTAGCTATTTCACTATCAGAACCATCTTGGATAGCTTCAGGGGATTGGGAAGCTGCATACATCTTTTATTTCATTTAAGGTACCTGTGTACATGCCTTCAGGTACTGTAATCTGTAATTTCTATTAGAATATTAAAAAGACTTTAGAATACCTCTCAACTGTCTAGATTTTCACAGAATGTTCAGATTTTTTCATCATATTTTTGGTCTTTTTCAAATAAAATTTGTGTTTTTTCTGGCAAATCAGTGAGGACTGAAGTCACTAAATAATGGTATACATTTGAGTTTCAGACTTCATATCCTTCAGGAAATGCATGGTAACACAAATGCAGTTATTCTAGCAACTTTCTAAGTTTATATGCTCAGTATTTAAAATTTGTCCCTATTTTTTGTCCTTTGTCCCATCCCCCCCGCCAATTATTTTAGGCTTTGTCCAGATTTCTTGCTCTAAGAGGTTGAGAGGTATGGACTCCATTGATACATTGTGTTCGTGCACATGTAGGAACACCTTGTACATACGCTGTACTCAAGGGAGCCTGCAGGATTTTTTGCAGTGGGGAGCAAACCCACAACCCCCCACTCAGCACCCCCTCATGCAGCCCCCCCCCCATGCCAGCCATTCCAGTGTCCCATTACTTGGCTATTTCTCCCCAGTTGCCATAAACACTGTTCAAAACTCAGTGTGCATACTGTTTTATGCTTTACTTCTACAATGATTACAGATATTTGAATTTAAATTTACAACTTTTATTTCAAATTTTATAGCACAAACACTGATAGACATTTGCTAAGCAAAGCAATAGCCTTACAATGAAAACAGACTTAGCATTAAAACTTGTCTACCTTTGAAACTCACATTCACTGAAACAGCATTGCAACCCACATTCAAAGAAAATGGATCTGGCCAGTGGCTGATTATGTTTACCTTTGAGCCGTTTTCAAATCATAGGCCTTTTGCACACATTGTAGGACCATGCAAAAGTTCTTTGATTCACCTTCCTGAGGGTATTAATTATAATATATAATCAAATTATATCCCTTGTATAATACAGCACCACTTGTTAAAGTGTGTTCTAAATGTATAGTTTTCAATGTTTTTTCCAGTAAACAATGAAATAAAACATGAACCAATAATGACAAACTGCCCAATTCAGAACATTTCAACCATGAAAGGCCACTCAAACTTCTGTCATTACAATCAAAAGTCAATATGCACAATCTCTGCAGAAGTAAAAGCCATCTGAATAATTCCACATTAAATAGATCTGAAACTAAAGAAGAGGTTGTTGCTAGAAAGCAACTTTATATTTCAGTGTTTCATCTACAAATTCAGTGCCTGCTTCCCTTAAAGAATACATTGCCTATGCTATATTAAAAAAATGGTAAGCTGGTATACTACAATAGGGAATGAGTGGCAAGCTGAAAAACAGATTAATAGTTACTAGGCATCTCATCCAAAGGAGGACATACTCAGGACTGCAGCACCCCACCCCCTTAAAATACAAACCTATATGCTGTGGGAGTAGAATCCACAGCCCCCTACTTCAAGATTGAAGTATGCTAACTAGTGATACCATTTGCTAAACAAAACAGTTGCATATTTTAAGCGGAGTTAACTTGAGCAGCAGTAAACTTCTCTCCCCTTGAAGCTCAATTCCTTGAAAATACACTTGAAAATAAATTCCACCTGCACCTAAAGTAAATGGGAACAGATTATAAATATTGCTCTCATGAACTTAGAAATTACTAGAATAACTGGATTTGTGTTTGTATGCATTTTTCTAAAGGATATGATGTCAAAAACTCAAGTGTCTGTTATTATTTAGCAACTTCAATCCTTTTAGGAGGAATATAGGGTAAAAATCGGGACATTCTGCAAAAACCTGGACAGCTGAGGGGTATGCTACCATCCCCTTATACATGCACACACACACACACATTCACATACATACATAAACACATACACACACCTGTACGAGTACACGTATGATGTATGCCATAAAACAGGAGATCACCACGTCAGAATTTTTTCACACCTTCCCAGCTTGTTGCATAACAGTTATCGCACACATCCCCATTTCTTTAACTATTTTAAATAAAAAGCATTTCTACACACACACATGGTTCTTTATTAAATTTAATAGAGCACTTTAAACAGTGACAGTTGTTCACCTTTTAATAATGCTATTGAACCTGTTGACTCCACTAGTGTAGCAACCAGACCTCCAGTTGTGACAGTGATGACCCACATTTAAGAACAAATTCTATAAGCCACACTCTCTGGCTTGAGAGGGCATGAACCAAGTGTCTTGTAAAAAAAGTTTGATTCCCTAGAACAGGATGCATCAATGGGTTGCAAGCTGCAAGTCACAGTACACCACTGATGCCATTTTACAGATGAGGAATGACAACAAGCATAAAAGGAAATATGGATAATACCTTTTATGCCACCAAATGGACTGCTCTCACAACTAGGAAATGACAAAAATGAAAGACGTTTCTCTGACTGGTTAGTATTATAGCCACTAGGAATTCACCATCACTAAAGAAACATAGACAAAAAGTCTGAGATGCTTGAAAAATCACCTTTCACTGCAGCTTTACTTCTCAATGGAAGAAATCACAGCCATGGGGAAATAAAGAAGCCAAGTAAAGAGTAAATATAGCCTATAAACAAAATGAATACTGCTAAAGAGTTTATAGTCTATAGTGGGCAATATAGCCAAAGTGAAAAATGTTTGCTGGGAAGGGCAGGATGAAAAAAAACTGCACAAACAAAATAAAAGCTATAACATTTTGCATTGCAAAATTTGCCAACAGTATTGCTACAAAAAAGTGGTGATGAAATGTATGCAGGGTAAACACAATTTGATAATAGTATTGCTACAAAAAAAGAAGTGGTTGATGAAATGTATGCAGGGTGAACACAATTTGATAACAGTATTGCTACAAAAAAGAAGTGATTGATGAAATGTATGCAGTGTGAACAAGTTCAGCAGGACTGCTCATGGTGCATAAACAACACATGATAGTGTTACATCCAGTGCATCATAAAGTACAATCAAATCCACATTTCTTACAACTATAAAACATAAGCAACTTATTCACACATTTCTCAAAAGTTAATTTAAATTGTGGTATTTAGTATTTAATATCATGATCATCTACAGACATTAATAAAAGCCTGGAGTAAAAAAACAAAAAAAAAATGAAACAATATACACACGTGTACATATACATGTATGCATTCTATAGGCACTTCTATCACAACAACCACCTGTGACTATTTCTGGGACATCTTATTTGGTATTTATACTGAGTAGGAGAAATTTAGATAAGTCCGTGTGAAAATGTCACCACGCCTTGCAGACAGGATTGAAAGATGGCATTAATATTCACATGAACTATGTATGAAAGGCCTCAGTTTATGATAATTAGGGGCAGAAAAAAAATGTCAGTGATCTACAGAGTCTGTTACTGTATTGCAACAAGCCCCAGTGCAGCAACCTTGCCCACAGTTTAGTCCCATCCATTTACTGGAATATCCTAAGCAACTATGAACTCCTCTGATGAGTTAATGCTGTATCATCACTTCAACCAACATAATCAAGGGGCACACCACCCTCTCTGTGGAACATTATTTTCTCAAATCTAACTGGTAAGGCAGGTGCATCTTACTCCAGATTTACAAAACATGCACATGTACATACACGAAGCTACTGACACTGTCTTCTGTTTATCAAAAAAATGCCTGGCAACTTCAGTATGTCATACAGCAGTGTGTTTTAACCAATTCCATTCAGTAATGAACTCTGCAACAACAATGAGAATGAATTCATCAAAAAGGGTTCATAATACTAGCCTGAAATGTTGGGACGAGAAGAAAACATTTTGTTTCTGTTTCATAGTGCAAGTGCCCCAGGACAGGTTTTTGTCATGAAACAATATTTACACCTTCATCATAACTTTTAGTAAACCAGATGACCATATCATACATTCAAAGAAAAGCAATGCTATCATTTAATAACCAAGCACACACACACCAAGGGTTCACTTTACGAAACTACAGTTCTATCAGACAGAACGATATTTCATACTAGAAAAAAAAAACAATACATGCAGTTTAGTGAATCAGTGTTTTGACAAAACTGTACAAGTCAAAACCATCTACATGGGAGATTTTACTTAAAAGTTTTATTACTTTGTGAAGTGTTCTACATAAAGCACAAACACCCAACACATGTAAATGACACCATTTTATAAACACCACACCAAGACTTAACAGACCTCACATTCAATCACACTCCTGAAGCTGATACACCGACTTACAGTTCCTAATTGTATTTAAATCTTTGAACACACCATCCCCATTCCTGCTGCATTTATGTTTTATTTAAACATACAGCACACATGCAGTTAGCACACATCTATTTAAGCCAGACATATGACACGTAAACAACATAATGCATGCGTGCGTGGAGAAATAGATTCATGCCAAAGTCACACTAACTTTGCTTCGCTGTTTTATGTTAACGACTGCTAGCATAACGACCCAAATCGCCATGGTGAGCAGTACCTTTAAAACTTCCCAAGTAGTAATGAGATGGAGTTGAAACTCACCCATGTCAATGTGTGTTTAAGGAACAGCTTTCACTTCAAGCACCATACAGCAGAAAGGGTTATGTTGGACTTCACTAAGGACGGGCGGGGTCGATAACAATCCCTTATTTCTCAGGCTAATTCTTCTTTCCTATTTCCTGGCAGTGTGTGGGGAGCTGTAATTCCCAAAACTCAAAAAAAAAAACCCAGCAGAGAGCCACAGAGAATGTAAAGTTTAGGGGGTGGAATGCATCAGAAGGTGCTGCTTACTATTTCATTAACAGACTTACTGTATGAGACTCATAAAAAAAGACAGAAGCACCCACAGCAAGCGAGGAAATTAGAGAGATAATACCACAAAACAACAGACACACTGTCTCTCTCTGAGACTGAGACACCGCAGCAGCCAGTGACCTCCTAGGGAAAAAAATCAACCACTGACCTTAACTGTGTACATTCCGGGCTCGCTCCGCTTCCCCTCCCCGACACACTACAAACAGCACCAGCGCCATTTAGAAATGTATGCAGATGATACTTAGATGCTTTGCATCCCTTCCCCCACCGATTAGTCAGGAATGACCACCTTCAAAACAGCAGTAGTTATGTGCATAATGTATAGGCATATAGAAAAATAGACATCTGACTGTACAGGCAACATCCATTCATGTAAACACACACACACATGTGCCACAACTTGGAAATGGCGCATAATTGATTGAATAAAGCAAATGTGAACACTTACTCTCCAACTCCCGGTCGTGCTTCCTTAAATGATTAAAGCAAAACTCATTCTCCACGAACAGGCAAATCAGCAAGCAAAACATGAAGACTTATTCTCCTGCAAAGTGAATACCAAACACCACTTGTATTTCATATTGAGCACGGATGACAACGCACACACAGACGTGATGCATTATGGGACTGGGACCTTTCTTAAAGAAGAACACCAACGTATTCTTTTTTTCTTTATTAAAAGAAAATTAATCTCCTGGCCAGCCGGTTCCGGGGGGGGGGGGTGCAAGTGCATCCCTTTGCACCTGCCTGCGGGCACCCTTGGCTGTACTGGACAGGCAGTAGCTGAGATAACAGAGATATTTACACTTAATAATACTTCCTCAGTAAAAGCAATGTTGCTGGCATGGGGTGGGGTAGTTTTGGAACTGGTTCACATGTTAAGCTGAACAAAACTTTACTGGGTTGGAGACCCTTAGCACATACCCAAGTGTTTTCTCATCTACACAGCTAATGAAGGCTCAGAACTGATTGTTCCCTTTTGCAAACTGATATACATACATGCATACACAAATATTTCAAGCAAGGGCATTAATGCCTTTCTAGCGTGCCAATATACCAAAACCCTTGTTCCCATAATAAGTATCCAGGCTGTTCTTAAAAATGTCAGCTAGTACTTGCTTTAATGTAATTTGATAGTCTGTTCCATGCATCAGCTACTCTGTCAGAGAGCCAATTAGTACAATTCTCATTCCTATAGAATATCCTACATAGGCTGTCTGATGATTCTGTAGTACTTGTTGTTAACCCCAATCATTCCCAGAGGTAGTTGTCACTAAATGCCCTATATACCTGAATAAGATCTCCTCTTAGATATCTGTAAGAGACACTGTACAAGTTCAGATATTTTAGTCATTCATAATAACGTAAATTTTCACATCCATGGATGCCCTTGGTATATTTCTGCTTTACCCTTTCCAGTTTACTCATGCTTGTTTTCTTATATGGTTTCCATATTGTTATTCCATACTCAACTTTGGGTCTAATGCAACTAACAAACAATGACTTTTATTATTTTTGATTTCCTAGACTGTATAAATTTTTGTATACACCCTATAGTTCTATAACTATCATTTACCAATTGGTTGATATAATTAGAAAAACTCATAGCTGAATCTACCCATATACCCAAGTCCTTAAATGAGTCTACAGTTTCAATCACTGGGTGCTGTATTAAATATTCACCTTTCGATTTATGCCTACCAAATCTCATATGCTTAGTTTTTGATGTATTTATCAGCATATTATTTTCCTGTGCCCAAATGGTTAATTTAGTCAAGTTATTTTGCAGATATGCCTTATCTGTAACACATGTAATCAGTTTACCCAATTTCAGGTCGTCTGCATATAGACTGTAGAACACCTCAGATGAAAAAGTTAGGTCTGAAAGATACAATCTAAACAAGTAAGGGCCTAGGACAGAGCCCCGTGGGATACCCTGGCTGTAACCAAGGATTATGTCTGTCCAGTTGCTGTATGATACTTGCCATGTCCTATTTGTAAGCCATCCAGCTATCCATCTTATCAAGAGTGCATCAATACCTAGTTGTACTAATTTATTGATCAGTGTTATGTGTATGACCCTGTCAAATGCTGAAGTTAAATCTTTATAAATTACATCACAGCGCAATTTTTCATTCATAGCTGTTATATTGTTATAGAACATCATGTTACAGGTGGTAATAGATCTATTTTCAACATACGCATGCTGATATATGGTTTCAAGTCCCAGCCTATCCAGTTCTGACAATCACTTATCCAACATTACCTTCTCCATTACTTTTCCACAAAATGAAAGTAGACTTAAGGGTCTATATAACTCTGGGTGTGTCCTACTCCCCTTTCCCTTAAAAACAGCATGTCTCCAGTCTTGAGGAATCTCCCCATATTTATGTGACCTAATGAATAACATATATAATGGTACTGTAAGTTCTTGCTGAAGTGTTCTCAGGTCATTGTTACTAATTCCGTCTCCTCCCTGCACTTTGTTTGGATCCAGTTTGAGCAGTTCTTTTTCATTATAATCTAATTTGATTCCAGTAGCTGGTGTTACCTGGACGTCACTAGGACAATTTACCAACCCTTTTGTGGCGCCAAACTGTTTTGCATAAGATTTTGTAAATATATCTATAATCTGTTGTGTCTGAGAATAAATTTTAGAATCTGCACACAGTTTATCAATTTGTGTGTCTACTCCTTCCACATCTGATTTATCTATAAAAAGGTTTCCTATAATTCTCGATATCTTTATATAAATTTTCTTGATCTTGTCTTACACTATGCTTAATCTGTTTGTCCAGCTTGTTTATTTCAGTTTTCAAAGCTGTAATTTGACCTCTCTTCCATTTCTTATATTTTTGTCTCTCCCCTTAATCAGATATCTTGTTCTTATGGAAATACATCCGCCTGATGTTGTATGCCTAGATCCTTATGTTAAACATTTTTTTTTATTTTTTGCACTCAAACAAGTTCTCTTTCAAAACTTTCCACATTCCATCTGCACTTTTTCCACTGAACACCTCACTCCAGTTAGTTTTACATAGTGACTGTTTTGTTTCCATATAATCTGTAATTAACCTTCTGTGCATTGGCATATATTTCAGTTTGGCAAATTATCTAGCAACAAATTAACCTTTATAACCCCATGATTGCTGCACATCAATGGTGGTAAAACTTGACTTGAAGTTACACACAATGTCTAGTATGTTCCATCCCCTGGTAGGTTTTTTACAGTCTGAAGCAATTGTTGTTCCTGAATATACACTGTGAATAATTTCCTTACTAACGTTGTTGAATCCATATTATTCCAGTCTGTTTCTGGTAAATTTAAGTCTCCAGCTAATATTATTCTTCCCTCCTGTGTTTCATGTAAGAAATGTATGAATTCCTCTAGGTCATCTGCACTTGACTTTGGTGGTCTATACACTTCAACAATTGTTATAAGTTCTATGGTTGTCTTTATTGTTACAGTTACACAGTCTGTAGTGTTGGTGTTATCATTGTACATGTAATAATCACAAGCCTCATAGCTATCTTTAATCCCTATCATAACACCTCCACCTGATTTTTTTGTTAGAATGTCTGTGTCTGTTACAGTAAAAACATTTATACTCTGACAGAACTGGTTTCCAGTCATTGTTCTTTAACCATGTTTCACAAACAATAACAACATCAATCTTGTGGGAACTTAGCAAATTTTCCAATAAAAAAAACTTTATTATTAATGCTCCTAGCATTAACAACCATCAGAAAGGCATCAAATGTTGCTATCTGTGGGCTGTTAAATTTTCGACACAGCAATTATCCTGCCTAATGTTTGTCAAATATTGATATGATGGTGGTGCAACGGTAGCATTGTCGCCTCACAGCAACAGGCTCTCCAGTTCGATTCTTGGATGGAGTGCATTCTGTGCAGAGTCTGCATATCCTTCCTGCTTTCATGTGGGTTTCCTCTGGGTGCTCCGGTTTCCTCCCACGTTTCAAAGATCTGTGTCTGGAGTGTTTCTCCCCGAGCCTCCGCTGAAAATTGGCTCATTCCAAGTCGGACTTCCAGGTAAACAAATGTTAAATAAATAAAATATTGCAAAATATCTGCTGCAAAAATTCTCTTCCCTGATCTAGACAAATGCACACCATCCTGTCTGAACACGTGTGCCCAAAACAAGGCTTCGATGCTCTACACATTTCCATTTTTTAAAACAAGACATTTTTTCCATATAGGTAGTTACCTAAAAAATCTTTTCATTCACATTGACTTGACTATCCTCTCTATAAGTGATTTGTGAAAAATACGTCCTAACATCAGTACAAGCTATACTATCTAAGAGGGCAGTCAGTTCCCAACTAACAGTCAGAGAATCCTTGCCCGTGACATCATTTGTGCCAACATGAATAAAAACAGAGCTATACTTCCTTACATTAAGGCATTCCAAGGCTTGCCTCACATCTTCTGTTTTCACTCCTGGCAAGCATAACGCTATTCAACGTTCATTATCATCTCTGCAAATATACGTATCAGTTCCTCTAATAATTGAATCTCCAATTACAAGAATATCTTTGCTGGCCAGCTCTGAAGAATCTTCAGCTTCTAATACAGTAATATCTGCTCTATCAATTGTTATGAAGGACAGATCTTCATCACTGTTAGTCTTATTAATCCCACTGTTTTCATTGTGTATTAAATTCTCATCCAGCTGGTGTTGTAAATCCACAGCTGGAGTCATGTAGTCAATATCTGTCTTTCTCCTCTTTTTTCTTACAGTAATGTTCTTCAATCCTTCCATGTTAAATTCTGATTTCTTCCTTTTCGGCTGCCCCTTACCTCTTTTTTCTACCTTCTCCATTGGAAAGATGATGCCTTTTTCTGTAGACTGAAGGTTTTCTGATAGAAAAATATCATCATAGGTCTGAGTTCAGATTGCAACAATTGAGACCTACATCAGAACCAAGGGAGGTCTCAATAAAACAAAAACAGATTGAGGAGCCCTCCTACTTTTTCTGAAGAAGAAATTATTATTTCTACTAATATTTCTCTCTGTAGTAAATTCCTCTGATCATGAGGCCACTTCTTGGCAATTCTCTGTCTCATCCCCAACAGGATAGTAATTGTAATAAAGTGGTTAATATCATGGAAAATAATTACACCTGGCCAGTTACAGGCATTTCTTCATCCAAAAGAAGTTATCTACTGAGGCTGAAGTCCCTCCATTGTTTAGAACTCTAAAACATGGGAAACAGGACTTTCTTCAGCCATATTTTCAGCCATATACACATACATCAACAGATCTTTTATGCAACATAAGCACATTTTGTTAATTATGACGTTTGAATCAGCAACCATACTTATTCCTACTATTTCTCTATTTTTTGACAAACCAACTGTATGTGTAGTGACTTTTCCTTTTCACAGATAGGGGATGCTGATGGGCAGATATGCTAAGACAGTATATACTGAGTAGTTTATCAGTCATGACCAGTAACCAGCTCATATACTCTGTTACTAAAGTGCAGTTTTATCATATAAGGCAAACAGAACACAGCTCTGGATAAAGTGCCACTGATGAGCAAAAGAGCAAATCCAATGAAAAAACTCCAGAGGCACACCACGATTGAGGATGAGGAAACGCAAGTCATCGGAAGAGAGGCTGGAGTTTCAGAAAAAGATAGTGCGACCCGTGAGTCAGACTTAGTGATTAATCTTTCCAGTTATGTTCTAAATGAAACAGAAAGGGGACTTTTAAATAAAGGACTTTCGTTTATCCCAGCCAAGAGCATTGATTGCACTGAATTAATGTCGGACGTTAAATTATTCACGAGGATAGTTAGCTTAAACATGTTATATGGTGATAATGTGAGTAATGTAACTACAAGTTTTAGAAAACCATCCACATTTACACTCCAGTTACATCCCTTGTTAGAGATGTTTGAGAAAGCTTGTGAGAGGGATTTATTGAACTTATTGGAGAGAGGTAGAGCTGATAGGAAAGATGTTTTTTACAATTTGACTATCAGGGAAAGAGAAGCAGTCAAAACTCTCCAAGACAATGAAGGAATTGTTATTAGACCCGCCTATAAAGGCGGAGCTATTGTTCTAATGGATAGAAATGTTTATGCGAGTAAAATGAGTGATTTATTGGGAGAGCAAGGGACCTATCAGAATTTGAATGCTGTACAGTTAGACAGGGTTATATAAGATGTACATAGCACATTATATGATATGTTTATATGTAATGTTATAGATTTTGAGCTGTGTAAGTATTTTTTGATCGAGAAACCTGTGATTCCAGTTATAAGGGGACTACCTAAGGTACACAAATGCTTGCTAAATCCTGCTATGAGACCCATTGTCTCAAGTAAAGGATGGCAAACAGAGTCTGCATCTATTTATGTTGAGAAGCAATTAAGACAGGTAGTCAATGTGACAACAACAGTGATTGGAGATACTCAGCATTTCTTGGAAACTCTGACAGAGTATGTGACAACAGGAGGTGATATATCTTCAAATTTGTTAGTTACTTTAGATGTCACCTCATTGTTCACTAGCATACCAAATGAAACAGGAGTTGAATATATGAGGTTGTTCCTGATAGAGAAAAGTATGCCAAGAGATTTGATCATTAGATGCGCAATGCACATGGATGTTAGCTTGAAAAACAATGTCTTTATATATTATGACAACTATTTTCTACAATTGAAAGGTGTAGCAATGGGGACTCCATGCACCAATTCTTATGCCAATTTGGTAATGGCGTATTGGGAGGATACCTATGTGATGCAGAATACACAGTATACAACTCAGATCAAATACTATAAATGCTTTGCAGATGATGTTTTTTTGGTTTGGAGGGGTGATGAGGATAGTTTAAAAAGTTTCATAGAGTATATAAATGGCACTACCACTTTTCTCTCTTTTACAGGGAATTGGTCCAAGAAAGAGAATTTCTAGATGTGTTAGTATGTAAACAAGATGAAGGGATAAAGACAGAGATGTTTAGGAAGACTTGTAAGAAGAATGCATTGTTACATCGCACAAGCATGCACCCTCCACACATCTACCGAAATATAGTTAAAGGTCGGGCCCCAAGGGCCTCCAGGCTCACCAGTGAAGATTCTGTGTTTCAGCTCCGGTTAGACAGTTTAGAGAATGAATTTAAGGAGAGAGGGTGCCACAGCTATGAAACTGATGATATTCATGATGAGATTGTGACCAGAAGGGACACCACAGGTAAACCATACATTAAGAGGAATAGAGAGAGATTATGTGCAGAGACTAATGGAACCAGAGGTACTGGTAATATCAAGAGGATAGTGATACCCTACACAAACAATAGTAGAAAGATTAAGGAGATCATTCACAATAATTGGCACATACTCACTTTGGACAGTAAAGTCAGAGAAGCAGCAGGGAATACACCGAATCTTACATACAGGAATACTTAGTCATTGAAAAGGATATTGTGCTATGAGAAGACTGGAAAGGATAGGACCAGATCTGTCAGAGTAGGGACATTTCCATGTAGGTCATGCAACCATTGCAGTTTCATGTCTGGGAGCAAGGAATTTACTCACCCTGACACAGGTCATGTATTTTCTTTTAAGATATATGCAGACTGTAAGACAAGGGATCTCGTGTATCTAGCTGTATGTCAGAAATGCAGTTGCTTCTATGTTGGTAAAACCAATAGAATGCTGAGGGAGCATGTGAGTGAACACATTTATGCCATCAGTAGAGAAGATGAGAGTAATGCTCTTGCAAGACATGCAATGCATACAGATACAACACACAAGTTTTGGTTTACGGTGATGGAATTAATATACAAAACAGCGAGGTTAGGTGATGTTAGGAACCAGACTGAGAAGCAGGAAGCTAGATGGATCCTAAGGTTACAAGCTGATAGGTTACATGGCCTAAATAATATGGTTTCACTGAAACCCTGCCTTAAAGATAGACCCCTTACTCACTAGTTACTTTTAATGGGCAGAACCCTATTTATTACCTTAGTACACAAGTATGAATACATGTTTTTATATATACATGAGTATGAAGTTTTTATGGACTAGTAGTTTTTATATGGAACAGAGATTTTTATGGTAATGAAATTTTACTGACATTATGAATGTTAAATGGCTAGAATAAACATGTTTTTAGATATAGGACATTTATATAAATCCCCATATTTTATATGTCAATGGTTGTATCTTGTTATATATATTTTCTATGCACATTGTATTAGTGTGCATGTATATATATATTTTATATATATATATATATATATATATATATATATATATATATATGTATGTATATCTTTGTTTTTATTTCATGCACACATTTGCATATGCTTTCTATATGCATTGTTATGTGATGACACACTACATTCTTCAGTATTGTAAGCACTATTAGGCAGAGATGATTTAATTGATTTTTGATTACTGCATTAATTAATGATGTAATGGGATGATTTTGATTAGTGCAAGCTGGTTAAACCCGCCTTTATATTGATGTACTATAGAAGGAGTACTTTTTAAGTCTGAAGAAGCGTTCATAGAAACGTGAAAGCACTTACTGGCCATTGTTCTGTGCTCTGTGTGAATAAAAAGGTTTTCATCAGGCTGGCTCCATTTGACGTGGTGTGCCTCTGGAGTTCTTTTCATTCAATGTTATCATATATTCAGTCTACTCTGACCTGTAATCCAGATTCCAAGGGCAAAGATGAGATTTTATCTTTGGGTAGAACTGCTGAAACGTCAGATCTTCCAGCTTGAAATGGCCACACAATGCACTCTAGGTGCTGCTAAAAGGGCAGCTATGCCAGGTATGTTGATAAGAAGAGTGCTTAACTAAATGAAAAAGAACATGGCAGGAGATATGACAGCTAAGATTCTGGATGTTCCTATTTGTTATAATCTTTTAATCGCAGTTCAAGAATGGACTTTATGGAATATTTATTTGAAAATGGAAAGGTAACTTTGCATCAGGAGGCTTATCTTTCAGATGTTCAATCTTTTCACAGAAGTTCTCAATGCTAAGACAAATGCCTTCAAATGAAACCAAAGTTTGTCCAAGTATTTCCTCTAAATGCTTTTAAATCTGTGCTTAAAAAATATCCTGGTGGAAGGAATTCCAAGATGGCTGCACACTGATCAACAGCTTATTTCATCTCTTCCCAGTGTGAAAAACAAAAATGAGAACTAAGAGCCAGTAATAGTGTCAGCTTGAGTAAAATTCAGTTACTGGCTAATAAGTACACTGCCTGGATGCCAACAAAGAAGGAATGTAGATAACCTGAATGAAGATCAACCAGAAAAGGTAGAGGAAACACTGGCTGGGAATACTCCTGCAGCTGTTCAGCAAAAAGCAGTTCAAGCTTCAGCTTTGGTACAAGAGATGGTTTCCAGTAATTTAGATGGGGAAAATAAATCAAATACACTCAAAGAATATTAAAAAAAAATTAAACATTGAAGGATTATATCAGCTCTAACAACAGAAGGCTGGAAAAAATAAAATTTTTAATTAGCAATTCAGACCACACTAATGTTATTGTAAGCTGTAGTGGAATGTGTACTTGGAACATGTGCCTTATGAATGACCAGATTTTATTTATCCATTGTCCTTTGTTGATCACGTGAGTCCCACTAGGGTAATGGACTCTTTTCAGAGGAGACCCAAGGTGGTACTACTACTCCAAGGGGAAATTTGGCCAGGGCATCAGGGAGCTTCTGATACACTTGTTGTTGTGAGTCTTTTTCAGTCCTAGATAATGCTAGAGGGCTGTCACTAGTGCTTGGAAGAACTTCGGAATGGAGGCTAGCAGAAGTAACAGCATGGAGGAGACCAGTATAAAATCAATTGGAAATTTGGAGAAGAATGCTGAACAAAGAGAAATCATGCTACTTAGCAGATGCTGTTGTGACGATATCGGGCATTGATTTTGTCATAGAGGATGATAAAAATAAGCAGCATTTAGCTGCTTCTCAGACTGATTCTGCAAAGGGAAGCATTGTAATACCAGAGCTGGAAGATGGTGGAATGCAGAATGAAAAACTGCTGTAGTTGCTTAACCGGAGTGGGATGGTGCATTGTGTGTTTAATGAGGATGAGGAACAGGAGATGAGTGTGCTGTATCAGGGAGTGGGATGGTGCATTGTGTGTTTAATGTGGATGAGGAACAGGAGATGAGTGTGCTGTATCAGGGAGTAGGATGGTGCAATGTGTGTTTAATGTGGATGAGGAACAGGAGATGAGTCTGCTGTATCATAGAGTGGGATGGTGCACTGTGTGTTTAATGTTGATGAGGAACAGGAGATGAGTGTGCTGTATCATGGAGTGGGGTGGTGCATTGTGTGTTTAATGTGGATGAGAACAGGAGATGAGTCTGCTGTATCATTGAGTGGGATGGTGCATTGTGTGTTTAATGAGGATAAGAACAGGAGATGAGTCTGCTGTATCATGGAGTGGGGTGGTGCATTGTGTGTTTAATGAGGGTAAGGAACAGGAAATGAGTCTGCTGTATCATGGAGTGGGATGGTGCATTGTGTGTTTTATGAGGATGAGGAACAGGAGATGAGTCTGCTGTATCACGGAGTGGGATGGTGCATTGTGTGTTTAATGAGGATGAGAACAGGAGATGAGTCTGCTGCATCATGGAGTGGGATGGTGCATTGTGTGTTTAATGAGGATGAGAACAGGAGATGAGTCTGTTGTATCATGGAGTGGGATGGTGCATTGTGTGTTTAATGAGGATGAGGAACAGGAGATAAGTCTGTTGTATAATTGTGTGGGATGGTGCATTGTGTGTTTAATGAGGGTGAGGAACAGGAGATGAGTCTGCTGTATCATTGAGTGGGATGGTGCATTGTGTGTTTAATGAGGATGAGGAATAGGAGATGAGCCTGCTGTATCATGGAGTGGGATGGTGCATTGTGTGTTTAATGTGGATGAGGAACAGGAGATGAGTGTGCTGTATCATGGAGTGGGATGGTGCATTGTGTGTTTATGAGGATGAGAACAGGAGATGAGTCTGCTGTATCATGGAGTGGGATAGTGCATTGTGTGTTTAATGTGGATGAGAACAGGAGATGAGTCTGCTGTATCATGGAGTGGGATGGTGCATTGTGTGCTTAATGAGGATGAGGAACAGGAGATGAGTCTGCTGTATCATGGAGTGGGATGGTGCATTGTGTGTTTAATGAGGGTGAGGAACAGGAGATGAGTCTGCTTTATCATGGAGTGGGATGGTGCACTGTGTGTTTAATGTGGGTGAGAACAGGAGATGAGTCTACTGTATCATGGAGTGGGATGGTGCATTGTGTGTTTAATGTGGATGAAAACAGGAGATGAGTCTGCTGTATCATTGAGTGGGATGGTGCCTTGTGTGTTTAATGAGGATGAGAACAGGAGAGGAGTCTGCTGTATCATAGAGTGGGATGGTGCATTGTGTGTTTAATGAGAGTGAGGAATAGGAGATGAGTCTACTTTATCATGGAGTGGGAAAGCGCATTGTGTGTTTAATGTGGATGAGAACAGGAGATGAGTCTGCTGTATCATTGAGTGGGATGGTGCATTGTGTGTTTAATGAGGATGAGAACAGGAGATGAGTCTGCTGTATCATGGAGTGGGATGGTGCATTGTGTGTTTAATGTGGATGAGCAACAGGAGGTGAGTGTGCTGTATCATGGAGTGGGATGGTGCATTGTGTGTTTATGAGGATGAGAATAGGAGATGAGTCTGCTGTATCATGGAGTGTGATAGCGCATTGTGTGTTTTATGTGGATGAGAACAGGAGATGAGTCTGCTGTATTATGGAGTGGGATGGTGCATTGTGTGTTTAATGAGGATGAGAACAGGAGGTGAATCTGCTGTATCATGGAGTGGGGTGGTGCATTGTGTGTTTAATGTGGATGAGAACAGGAGATGAGTCTGCTGTATCATTGAGTGGGATGGTGCATTGTGTGTTTAATTAGGATGAGAACAGGAGATGAGTCTGCTGTATCATGGAGTGGGGTGGTGCATTGTGTGCTTAATGAGGGTGAGGAACAGGAAATGAGTCTGCTGTATCATGGAGTGGGATGGTGCATTGTGTGTTTTATGAGGATGAGGAACATGAGATGAGTCTGCTGTATCACAGAGTGGGATGGTGCATTGTGTGTTTAATGAGGATGAGTACAGGAGATGAGTCTGCTGTATCATGGAGTGGGATGGTGCATTGTGTATTTAATGAGGATGAGAACAGGAGATGAGTCTGCTGTATCATGGAGTGGGATGGTGCATTGTGTGTATAATGTGGATGAGGAACAGGAGATGAGTGTGCTGTATCATGGAGTGGGATGGTGCATTGTGTGTTTATGAGGATGAGAACAGGAGATGAGTCTGCTGTATCATGGAGTGGGATAGCGCATTGTGTGTTTAATGTGGATGAGAACAGGAGATGAGTCTGCTGTATCATGGAGTGGGATGGTGCATTGTGTGTTTAATGAGGATGAGGAACAGGAGATGAGTCTGCTGTATCATGGAGTGGGGTGGTGCATTGTGTGTTTTATGAGGATGAGGAACAGGAGATGAGTGTGATGTATCATGGAGTGGAATGGTGCATTGTGTGTTTAATGAGGATGAGGAACAGGAGATGAGTCTGCTGTATCATGGAGTGGGATGGTGCATTGTGTGTTTAATGAGGGTGAGGAACAGGAGATGAGTCTGCTTTATCATGGAGTGGGATGGTGCACTGTGTGTTTAATGTGGGTGAGAACAGGAGATGAGTCTGCTGTATCATGGAGTGGGATGGTGCATTGTGTGTTTAATGTGGATGAGAACAGGAGATGAGTCTGCTGTATCATTGAGTGGGATGGTGCATTGTGTGTTTAATGAGGATGAGGAACAGGAGATGAGTCTGCTGTATCACAGAGTGGGATGGTGCATTGTGTGTTTAATGAGGATAAGAACAGGAGATGAGTCTGCTGTATCATGGAGTGGGATGGTGCATTGTGTGTTTAATGAGGATGAGAACAGGAGATGAATCTGTTGTATCATGGAGTGGGATGGTACATTGTGTGTTTAATGAGGATGAAAACAGGAGATGAGTCTGTTGTATCATTGAGTGGGATGGTGCATTGTGTGTTTAATGAGGATGAGGAACAGGAGATGAGTCTGTTGTATCACAGAGTGGGATGGTGCAATGTGTGTTTAATGAGGGTGAGGAACAGGAGATGAGTCTGCTGTATCATGGAATGGGATGGTGCATTGTGTGTTTAATGAGGATGAGGAACAGGAGATGAGTCTGCTGGAGTGGGGTGGTGCATTGTGTGTTTAATGAGGATGAGAACAGGAGATGAGTCTGTTGTATCATTGAGTGGATGGTGCATTGTGTGTTTAATGAGGATGAAGAACAGGAGATGAGTCTGCTGTATCACAGAGTGGGATGGTGCATTGTGTGTTTAATGAGGGTGAGGAACAGGAGATGAGTCTGCTGTATCATGGAGTGGGATGGTGCATTGTGTGTTTAATGAGGATGAGGAACAGGAGATGAGTCTGCTGTATCATGGAGTGGGGTGGTGCATTGTGTGTTTAATGAGGGTGAGGAACAGGAGATGAGTCTGCTGTATCATGGAGTGGGATGGTGCATTGTGTGTTTAATGAGGATGAGGAACAGTAGATGAGTCTGCTGTATCATGGAGTGGGGTGGTGCATTGTGTCTTTAATGAGGATGAGGAACAGGAGATTAGTCTGCTGTATAATAGAGTGGGATGGTGCATTGTGTGTTTAATGAGGATGAGGAACAGGAGATGAGTCTGCTGTATCATGGAGTGGGATGGAGCATTGTGTGTTTAATGAGGATGAGGAACAGGAGATGAGTCTGCTGTATCCTGCAGTGGGATGGTGCATTGTGTGTTTAATGAAGATGAGGAACAGGAGATGAGTCTGTTGTATCATGGAGTGGGGTGGTGCATTGTGTGTTTAATGAGGATGAGGAACAGGAGATGAGTCTGCTGTATCATAGAGTGGGATAATGCATTGTGTGTTTAATGAGGATGAGGAACAGGAGATGAGTCTGCTGTATCATGGAGTGAGATGGTGCATTTTGTGTTTAATGAGGGTGAGCAACAGGAGATGAGTCTGCTGTATCATGGAGTGGGATGGTGCATTGTGTGTTTAATGAGGATGAGGAACAGGAGATGAGTCTGCTTTATCATGGAGTGGGATGGTGCATTGTGTGTTTAATGAGGATGAGGAACAGGAGATGAGTCTGCTTTATCATGGAGTGGGATAGCGCATTGTGTGTTTAATGTGGATGAGAACAGGAGATGAGTCTGCTGTATCATGGAGTGGGGTGGTGCATTGTGTGTTTAATGAGGATGAGGAACAGGAGATGAGTCTGCTGTATCATGGAGTGGGATGGTGCATTGTGTGTTTCATGAGGATGAGGAACAGGAGATGAGTCTGCTGTATCATAGAGTGGGATGGTGCATTGTGTGTTTAATGAGGATGAGGAACAGGAGATGAGTCTGCTGTATCATGGAGTAGGATGGTGCATTGTGTGTTTAATGAGGGTGAGGAACAGTCAATGAGTCTACTGTATCATGGAGTGGGATGGTGCATTGTGTGTTTAATGAGGATGAGGAACAGGAGATGAGTCTGCTGTATCATGGAGTAGGATGGTGCATTGTGTGTTTAATGAGGGTGAGGAACAGTCGATGAGTCTACTGTATCATGGAGTGGGATGGTGCATTGTGTGTTTAATGAGGATGAGGAACAGGAGATGAGTCTGCTTTATCATGGTGTGGGATGGTGCATTGTGTGTTTAATGAGGATGAGGAACAGGAGATGAGCCTGCTGTATCATGGAGTGGGATCGTGCATTGTGTGTTTTATGAGGGTGAGGAACAGGAGATGTGTCTACTGTATCATGGAGTGGGATGGTGCATTGTGTGTTTAATGAGGATGAGGAACAGGAGATGAGTCTGCTGTATCACAGAGTGGGATGGTGCATTGTGTGTTTAATGTGGATGAGAACAGGAGATGAGTCTGCTGTATTATGGAGTGGGATGGTGCATTGTGTGTTTAATGAGGGTGAGGAACAGGAGATGAGTCTGCTGTATCATGGTGTGGGATGGTGCATTGTGTGTTTAATGAGGATGAGGAACAGGAGACGAGTCTGTTGTATCATGGAGTGGGATGGTGCATTGTGTGTTTAATGAGGATGAGGAACAGGAGGTGAGTCTGCTGTATCATTGAGTGGGATGGTGCATTGTGTGTTTAATGAGGATGAGAACATGAGATGAGTCTGCTGTATCATGGAGTGGGATGGTGCATTGTGTGTTTAATGAGGATGAGAACATGAGATGAGTCTGCTGTATCATGGAGTGGGATGGTGCATTGTGTGTTTATGAGGATGAGGAACAGGAGATGAGTCTGCTGTATCATTGAGTGGGATGGTGCATTGTGTGTTTAATGAGGATGAGGAACAGGAGATGAGTCTGCTGTATCATGGAGTGGGATGGTGCATTGTGTGTTTAATGTGGATGAGAACAGGAGATGAGTCTGCTGTATCATGGAGTGGGATGGTGCATTGTGTGTTTAATGAGGGTGAGGAACAGGAGATGAGTCTGCTGTATCATGGAGTGGGATGGTGCATTGTGTGTTTAATGAGGATGAGGAACAGGAGACGAGTGTGTTGTATCATGGAGTGGGATGGTGCATTGTGTGTTTAATGAGGATGAGGAACAGGAGGTGAGTCTGCTGTATCATTGAGTGGGATGGTGCATTGTGTGTTTAATGAGGATGAGAACATGAGATGAGTCTGCTGTATCATGGAGTGGGATGGTGCATTGTGTGTTTAATGAGGATGAGAACATGAGATGAGTCTGCTGTATCATGGAGTGGGATGGTGCATTGTGTGTTTATGAGGATGAGGAACAGGAGATGAGTCTGCTGTATCATTGAGTGGGATGGTGCATTGTGTGTTTAATGAGGATGAGGAACAGGAGATGAGTCTGCTGTATCATGGAGTGGGATGGTGCATTGTGTGTTTAATGTGGATGAGAACAGGAGATGAGTCTGCTGTATCATGGAGTGGGATGGTGCATTGTGTGTTTAATGAGGGTGAGGAACAGGAGATGAGTCTGCTGTATCATGGAGTGGGATGGTGCATTGTGTGTTTAATGAGGATGAGGAAGAGGAGATGAGTCTGTTGTATCATGGAGTGGGATGGTGCATTGTGTGTTTAATGAGGATGAGGAACAGGAGGTGAGTCTGCTGTATCATAGAGTGGGATGGTGCATTGTGTGTTTAATGAGGATGAGAACATGAGACGAGCCTGCTGTATCATGGAGTGGAATGGTGCATTGTGTGTTTAATGAGGATGAGAACATGAGATGAGTCTGCTGTATCATGGAGTGGGATGGTGCGTTGTGTGTTTAATGAAGATGAGAACTTGAGATGAGTCTGCTGTATCACTGAGTGGGATGGTGGTGCATTGTGTGTTTAATGAAGATGAGAACATGAGATGAGTCTGCTGTATCACTGAGTGGGATGGTGGCGCATTGTGTGTTTAATGAGGATGAGGAACAGGAGATGAGTCTGCTGTATCATGGAGTGGGATGGTGCATTGTGTGTTTAATGAAAATGATAACAGGAGATGAGTCTGCTGTATCATGGAGTGGGATGGTGCATTGTGTCTTTAATGAGGATGAGGAACAAAAAGAACATGGTTTTGATAAAGTTACTGGCAGAGAAGTATCATTTCATAATACAATATTTTCAGAAGTAGTTAGTGGTAAGAAGCAAGAAAAAGGAGTTTAAATACTTTTCTTTATTAAAAAAGGAACACTGTGAGACTAAAAACAAGAAATGGTGCTACTGCAGGTTGGTACACTGGGACAATTTAGTCATGCCATTAGCATACTTCTCAACTGTACAGATTTTCACAGAATGTCCAAATATTTGCCTCATATATTTAGTCTATTCCTCAAAAAAGTTGTGATTTTCTTTATTTTTGTGTCAAATCAGTGAGGACTGAATTCACTAAATAATGACAGTCATTTGAGTTTCGGACTCCATATCCTTCAGAAAATGCTTAGAAACACAAAACCTTTTTATTCTAGCAACTTTCTAAGTTTGTAAGACCAATATTTAAAATTTGTCCCTATTTTTGAGGGCTTTGTCCCCCTATTATTTTTGGCTTTGTCCAGATTGTTTGTGCTAAGAGGTTGAGAGTTTTGGCCATTAGGATTTTCTGTCAGAGATGTAAGGTGTTTTACACATTTAGGTGAAGAGGCCTTATGTGACATTACATTTGATGCTGAACTTTTGCTGCAAAAATTCATAAATGAATGTGAAAAGAAAAAAGACATTTATCATTCAAACAATTATATTTTTGTGAGTCAAATTCTGAATGTGTTTGCGCAATTCAGAACTGATGTTATAGAAGAGGAATAATTAAAGAAATATATGCTTAAATACTGTGATAAAATTGATCTGAAGAAGTACCCTGTTATGTTCGAAAGCGCTAATCTTTTATTTTATTTTATGTATCAGATCTGAAGAAGTACTCTGTTATGTACGAAAGCGCTAATCTTTTATTTTATTTTATGTATTGAATCAGTGCATTTTATTGGATTTATTACATTTTCATGCACTACTGCAGTTTGGTTTACTTTGATACAAAATTGAAAATATTAAGAAACAACAGATGAGAGACATGCATGGAATGGTGGTTGGGAAATGGATGTTCTATTAAAACTAAAATGGCATGTTTTGCAACATTTACTTAGTGAGATATTTGTGGAAGACTTTAGAGGTACTTTAAAGTACTAAGGCCAACCGAAAACCTGTTATTTTTGTGAGAGCATGGAACATTTAATTCAAGACTGTAAAAAGTTTAAGTGTAACCAATGTGGAAAGGCAGGTCATACAATTATCACACGTAAAAATGAATATAGGATTTGTGGAGAGGAAGGCCATTTTTGGTTAGACTGTGCAGAAAAAGAAAGTGCAACAATACAAGATAAAAATATAGAAGTTATCAAAATAGAGCACAATATAATTATAGAACAAATAAGGGTGAATTAAGAGGGTGAGGTTAATTTTGTTCAAGAAAGTGATATACATATAGGCTTATGGGAAGTTGAATTTGAACCATGTACCAAGTTTACGCAACTATTAAGTGATCAATCAGGTCAGGAAGAAGTGGAAGTGGAGGAATTCGCTAGACCAGAAAAGGAAAAATACTGTATGACAAAGGGTAACAATAAGGAAACAAAATTTAGAAATATTCCTCCAAAAGTTAAAAAAGGGAAAGGAATAATGTTAGAGTGGTCTCGATTAATGGCAGCAATCTTGTAAAGTTCAGAAGATTATCACTATTAGAATGGTGTGATGGTATCATCTGTTTACAGGACAGAAGGCTTATACCTCTCAAAGACGGGATGAAAGCTGAGAAATTATGGGGACACAAAATTATATGAAATTTAGGAGATGAATGATGTTCCAGAGTGACATTTTTGTTTGACAGAGCACAAGTATTAGAAATTCCCACTGTTTATGCTTAAAGAATAACCGTGGTAGATATCAGATAGTAAAACAATTTATTAAGACTAATAGGGGTATATGCTTGTACTGGTGTTAAAGAAAGGGAAGACTTAGTTGAAAAAATAATACATTATATTATGGTTAAGATGAGCATTATTATAATGTGAGGTCTTTGCTGTGATTTGACGAATAATAAAAAAGTGAATCATGGTGTTAATTGAAGGAAGTAATAAAGTGGGGTAGCTTAAGAATATGGACTATGACACATTTTGCAAATGCAAGAGGATTTTTGAAAACAGAGATAAACTACGTTTGATATCTGACATCATTATGTGTGTATTTGGATTGAAATGGGAGGTTGGCATAATGGTTAAGGTGTTTACCTTACAGACACAAGGTGCAGGGTTTGATTCTCACATGGGGTTATGGGCTAGGCTTAAAATGGCCACAAGAGCAGTTAGTCTAGTACTAATCTATGAACCTATGAAAAAAGACTATCAGGAAAGGTGTTGTTGTCAAGATGAAAAAAATCAGGAAATTGTCCAGGTTGGAAGGAACATTATACTGTGAGAGCTTTTTGTAATACTGGACAGAGTGTTTGGTTTTATTTAAAGAAAACTACAGAAATATGTGTCTGTGGGTGGAATTGCAGCTAGCAAATAACAGAAAAAAGGGTATGAAAAGATGAGAAAATGTATGTTGAATGGTTAAGAAGAAAATATTAGTGATTTTTTTTCTGTAAAGAAAGGGAGATTAATGAGAAGAATAAAGAGAAGGCTGAGGACTTCTCTGTATCTAGCAAAAATGGTAAATATGACAAGTGTGTGATAATAGAATTGAAAGATGAGAAATGGAAAATAAAGTACAATCAAAGTGATATTCTGGATATCATGAAAGTTTATGTCAAGGAGGCTTCTTAAGAAAGCACTGCTGAAGATGATAATAATATATGGTGTGTGAAGATTTCTTTTCTGCAGAAGAAATTGAAAGTTTGCAAAATAATATTACTTTGTGCTTAAGCTATTAAAAGAGGGCTCTTCTCCAGGGAAGGATGGAGTAGGTTATGATGCGCATAAGAAATTTAATGAGCAACAGAGAACATTTTTTGTTGAAATATTGAATGAATGGTTTGAGAATTGGCTGCTAGAAAGTTGTATACATGAAGGCATTACAAGGTTTGCATGGAAAGAAGGAGAAATAAGCAATAAAAATATCTGGAAGGCAATTACATTGAATAATGCAGACTGTAAAATATTATTGAAAATATACAAAGGAGCCACGCCTGAAACTTGCATCTAGAAGATTGTTGTTACTGAAGCGAAACCCAGACTCCATGTACAAAACTGGGAAAAAGGAGTTGTGGATGGATAGATGGATTACAGTGGAGGTTTGAGAAGTAATGTTACTTAATATGTACATACTGAAAGGAAGAAGAAGTTATCAATTATTAATTGTGGGAAAAGATGCAGTAGATAATATACTGTATGGAAGAAGCAGTGCTAAATTAATGGTGGGAGACAGAAGCAAGGCATTTATGTGAATCATAAATGTTCATGGGAAATGGTGATGCAATATGGGCTTAAAGGAAAAAGCATGAACTTATTAAAGTAATGATAGTGTATAATAATAACATGGTTAGAGTAATGGTTAATGGACAGTTTACTAAGCAGGTGTGTGTGAAGAGAGGTATAAGACAGGGGCTGCCCTATGAGCAGTGTATTATTTTCTTTTGTGATGAATACTGTTGCTTATATTATGACATGTATATTAGGTGAGGGGGCATATAGATTACATAATTGTGTTGTGATTCCTAATCTTGTGTCATATGTTGATGATATAGTTATTACAAGAAATGAGAGTTGGATAAAACAATGGTGATATTATTGAATGATACTTTAAAGAAAGTGGGAGTTGAATAAAGAGAAAAGTAAGGGTTTAGGTGATGTAACTAAAGTTGAGGATATTTGCATTTCTGATCAAAAACTAAGATACTTTGAATAGTACTTGTTAAAGTGGAAGAAGTAAAGAAACAGTGGGAGACAGTGATAGAAAAAATAAAAAGCAATATTTGCTTTCTGGAAAACATATAAATAGTGCAGCTGGTGTTTAGTGTCATATGGGGATCAAGACTGAACACAGTAAAAAGGGGGATTCTGTATCTGGAAGAAAAGGGAAGATTATGATTAAAAATCCTATTGTATATTTAGCATCTTTGCACTTAGTGTTGAGATGTAGAAAGTTAGAAAAATAGCTTGATTACAAAATTTTTGAAGTTAGGTATTGAGTATTGTGAGATAAGGTGAAAGAAGGATAAAGGGTTGGAAGGTTTGTAAGTGAAGAAATTAAAGCATACAAGAAAAATATGGAAAATAAATATATAGGAGTTAGAAAAATTGGAAGGAATGATAAGATAATGATATGATAAGGTGATAAACGAAGGGAATGATATGATAATGATATGATAAGGTGATATATATATATATATATATATATATATATATATATATATATATATCACATTGGGAACAATTAGGAAATGAGGTAGCTGAGAATATAGTGAAAAGAAAGTTAAATTTTTGTGTGTCTTAAGACACGTCAGGATTTTTTATGGAGACTATCGGTTAATAAATTATCAGTAAACGGAAGTATGCTATATAAGAAAATATGAAATAGGCTGCGTATATATTGCAATCAAAAAGAAAGAGCAGAACATATTTTTTAAGAAGTGAAAGGACCATGAAAGTCTGGGATTGTTTATGTAAAGAAAATATTCTTATTAGCATAAAAAGGCAGAGACTGTGAACAAGAATATGATATGGCTCTTACGGGAAAGAATATGATGATATGAGAGAAAGAATTGATAAAATAATGTTTTGGGTGCTATGGGAAATCTGTAATGAAAGATTAAGAGAAGTTTTGTTTAATAAAACATGAACTTCTGTGCTCATTTTGGCAAGTATAATATTTTGGTTATGGAAAAAGGGTTTTAGTAATGATGAATTAAATGTTTAAGTTTTGTACTTTGGCAGACTGAGAAGGAGTTATATTACTGTACATGTATGTTGTATATATTCAAAATATAAATATTGTAAATACTGCAAATGTCATGTGAAAATACTGAAACTGTTGTAAATAGTAAGTTATATAAATAGCATACCTGGGTTAGAGAAGTAAAAACTATACGGCAAAGGAAAAAGTAAGGAGTTTGATGAAATAAAGAAGATGAATGGCATTTATTATAATCTGAAGGAAATTGGTATATTAAGAGCTAAGTTTGGAGAATATGAAAACTTAATGATTCAGTTAAACGTGAACCTTGAAGAAATAAAAATCATTATTAGCACGGTGGAAATGTTTTACTTAACATATAACAAAAATGTTTATATGCTAAATACATATACATTCTATGAAAACTAATGTACATTAGGGGAATTTTATGTTTTCCGGAAAAATGGAGAAGGAGTTGCTAGAATTTAATTTTCAGTGTTATTTGTGGTTCTAGATCGAATCCAATTAAAAGAGGGATAATATATAATAATAAAGAAGGGAGGTTAGATTAAAACACTACATTCTGAGTTTGAGAGATAGAGATAAAAATTGTGAGAAAGTTGTCATATGAAAGATATAAAGAAATATAGAATCAAGTAAAAAGTAAAAGAAAGAATGAAAAAGAGATTATGTAAAGGGAGGAATATCTAAATAAATTAAAGTTATGGAAATTAAAAAAACAATCGATGAATGTATTGAGAAAAGGCATGACTGGTATGAAAAAATCATGAAAGAATGTTTTTTAGGTAATCCTATTGCGTGATCTATTAGATGGTACTAGAAATGCTGTTAAGCAATGAAGAAAAAAGCTTGCTGAGTTTTATGAAGCTGGGGATTATTTGTGGAGAATCTTGTTAAATAAGTTTCCTGTTAAACGAAATATGAAATATAAAGTAATAAAAGAAAGAATGCATTATGAGAGTAAGATATAAGAAACTACAAAACCTGTTTTTAGAAGGTAAATTGAATAAGCCTTTTGAGATACATTTAAAAATAAGTATACATGTGAAGGTGCAACAATATGAATATATGGCAAATATGATTACAGAAGGAGAGAGAAAGTTCAGAAATGGGCTAAAATATTTCTTGCAGTCTAGATACTGTGCAAGACATGATGGCGAAGGATTATTGTATAATAAAACAGAAGGGATGAAGAAATATTGACAGAAATAAGAATATGATTGTGGAAAAAGCAATGGGGTAGAAGCAAATAAGGTAGCAGAGGAAAAAAAAAGAAAACATTTATTAATTTTAGTTGTATTAAATTTTCTTTTTTGTATTATTGATGAAGAAATTCTAAAATGATGCAAACTTGATGAATATGGGGTTGCAAATAATGTAAAAATAATGCAACCCCTGTTCTTATCAACAGGTGACATGGGCTCTTTTACATCCACCTGAGCTACCACAAACTGAAATGGATGGGACCTCAGTATAACATATCATCTGAAGGATGACACACTCAGGAGTGCAGCACTTCTCTAATGCAGTACTGCAGTGTCAACATTCCAATCACCTGGAATGGGAATAGAACATACAGCCTTCAGATCTTCCAGCACCACTGATGATTAAGCTCCCTGCTGCACCAATGAACTACACTGCATGTATAGAAACATTGTTATGTTAGGGTAAGAACCTGAGATTAGGGGTAGATGCATAAAGTAATCCTGTTATGCTATGTGGTATGCCATTAAAAGTAAATAACTGTAATTGTTCTGAAGATGTGGTATGTCCCATGTACCTGTGATATGAGTTTAATGTGAAAATTGATAAACTAAAGATAATTGTAAACAAGACACATTCAGCACAATAAGTTTCTGCTCAGAGATAGCTTTAAGGTGTTGCCTAACAAAAAAAAAAGGTGAAATAACCATTAGGTCTCAGAGCATGCCTGTGCAAAAATTAACAAGTTGTACACAGTGGTGTTGGGGATTCCACCTCCTATGTTTGCCACATATGTTTTAGTCTCCCATTACTCAAAGCAGCAATTTGTAAAATGTTATGTAGGGCTCTTGGTAGAACCAGTTAGTAAATGAAAAGCACTGTGTTGCTGACATTTCTTTCTTGGGTGTGAAGTCTAAATGTTAGAATATTGTTCCCGTCTCACCTTCTATAACCTGCCTCTAGTGTGTGGTTCTGCACTTGTGTTTAGACAAGTGAATATTTCTATCATTTTGAGCACTTTTTGCTCCCCTCGCATCATCCTATCCCTAACCCAGTGCCTCACATCCATCACCAGGTCTGCAAGCCCCTCCTAACACATCCTATACTTCCTCTATTACAGTCTAGGGACAACACAGATCCTAAGGGTGTCTAGCCATCCTGAATTATTTGTCTTTTATGTCCTACCTTGCTGCTTCCCCTCCCTTTGCAGTTATGTGTTTTTTGTCAAAGGATGGGTGTGCAGTGAGAACATGTTGGATATCACACTGCTTCCATCGGAATTCAGCCAGGTCACCCACCTTTCCCCTTATTTGAACCACATATCTGCATGCATGAGGTCCCCATCTTCCACCAGGGATCATTGTAGACAATACCCAAGCCCCTGCCCATGCTCCATGTCACTCCATCAGTCAGCCAAGCCACTGATCAACCCTAGGCCAGGTAGGCCATAGTCAGGGTGCTGTCTCTATCCCTTTACACCATTGGAGACGCTATTGCTAACTTCTCAGCTTTTCACCAAATACAGTAAATAAAGAGAGTGTTCTACATTTGCAGCAGTGAAGTGAGTTTCTTCATTCTGTCATTTGAATTAAAGTATTCTGACCAGCATCAGTGCCTAGAAATTATTATATTTTTATTGTAAAAGACATTCTGTAATGTAATGCCATAGCTAAAAGAAGGCATTTCAGCCTTATTTGTGCTGGTTATGCATCATAATTTGTACATATGTTTAAAAGGAAGAAAAAAATACCATAAAACAGGAAATCAAGGCAATTCAGAAGGTGTAACAGGTTAAGTTTCTGTAAGCAAAAGCAAAACCTTTTTATAGAGTAAGCATCAAAATAAATACGAAGTAGAAGCCTGGTTCTGTGGCACAGAGGGATGGAGTTCTGACTGTGACTAGTCAAATGGGTTTTAATTAATGGTTGTTGCACTGGGGGTGCCAGGCGAGGAGGGGGAGGAGTGAAGGGGCATTGCATGCTCATCTTTCTCAGGTGGCTGGGGAGGGTTGCACAAACTCAGGGGCATACTAGACAGTCTGAATTCCCTGGTAGACCCAGGGAAAACGTCTGTTAGTGCTTTGCAGGAAAGGACAGGGGGTTTGGGAAGGAATGCTAAGGGAATAACCTCTGCAGTCAGCCCTTTTCACATTCTCTCCCCAGTGCTGGTGCGTGTAGGGAGTAAGATGTAAGTAGGAAAATCTTAACCTTCCCTGATGGCTGTGTGAATGATGGCTTCTCAGTTGACACTTAATTTTCTGATGTGGGATGAATGGGACACTTGACCAGGAGGGGGTCTGGTCACTGACAAACAGCAGGGGCAAAGAAAGACAGATAGAGAAAAACAAATAAACAAATAAATGTTAAGTTCCTTGTTCTACTTTAAGGAAGAGTACACCATTCCAGTAACACCTTACACATACCACTAAAATTAAGTGCAACAAATAACAGGTACATTTTGGTCTTTAAAAGCAGTAAAATATATGTATCTGTAGTATCACAAATCACGGAGAAATGAAACAGTCCTTTGATCATTTTAGATCCTGTGCTATAACTATTTTAACATGTGAATTCATCTGGAAATATTAAAGAATTCAGCACAAAATTAGTCAGCTATCCATTTCAAAGAACTGCAGAATCTCTCAGACTAGACGAGTGAAGAAAGAAGTGTGTTGAAAACACATAATGTGTTCATTGAATACAAAGTATTAAAGTTAAGAATCTAATTATTTTAATGCAGTTCCACTTATATTTTAGCATCTTTCTGGCATTTACATTTGTTCTTATACTGCATCAAAGTAGAATTATTTTAGATTAAACTTAGTTATTAATTGCTTGTCCACAAGCAAAGATTGCCTTAAGTCTGTTGATGACAACAGAGTATACAACTGAGGCAAGATGAACATCATAGACAGGCAAGCATGAGAAGGGGGTGTCCCAGGGAATAAAAAGCTTATTTTTCTCCCAAATGATTTTAGTATAAAACATAAAAAACAACAGGAAAATGCATTAAGTGTTAGCTGGGATTGCTTTAAATACCAATGTTTCCCAGTGGTATTAGTAGCTCTTTATATGTATCTAAGACCTTAACAAAAGGTAAATGTGAAAAAAGTCAGTGAACAAGAACATCATGTAGCCTTTTTTGCAAAGCAAAATTATTCCTTTGACAATTGTATGCATTTTAAAGTGCAGCTGTATTTTGCTAGTTAGCAGACAGGACTTTATTAATTTAGAGGCTATTCATTTTAATATATTCTGTTGTATTTTAATACCATTTGGGGCACGTCAGGGGACAATGCATTCTTAATTATATATCTGTTTAACTAATTTACCAGTAAACCACATTCTTCTCTTCTGGTATATGTCAACCATTAGTTCCACTCTGGTAGTTCTGCAGAAGCTATTAAAGAACATCTCTCATTGAAAATGCTTCTGGCATGTTCTTACATGGAGTCGCAGGCCAGTGGTCATCCCCCTAGGGTCTTTCAACAAACCTGAAGTGGAAAGCACAAAGGTTAGCAGAACATGCAAATTTTCTTGTACAATTCTCCCTCAGAAAGAACCTTAACAATTGACATTCATTTAATTATTGCAAATAGAGCAGACTTGCATGTCGCTCTGCTGTGGCAGAGGGTTACATTTACAAAAGGTTCTCTCTAAAGGATATAGAGCATTTTCTTGTGTAAGGGATTAAAGACTGGAATGTTAATCTTGTAATATTATGCTTCATTTTATTTCAGCACTGTTAAAAACATTATTTTAGGGTCTTATTACATTAAAGCATATTAACAATTATTTATTTAAATTAAGGTTGTAAAACTGTCTTACTGTTATCTGTAGTTGTAATAATATATACTCTGTAAATGTGCACTTAAATTGGGATGCCTTCCTTTTTCTTTGTACTGTTTACGAGACTATTCCTAAATAAAATGCCAGGCATATAGATTAATAAACTTAAGAACATATGGAAAGACTAGAATAAATGTTGAGATTTTTCATTTAAAGATTTTAAACAATCAGTCCACTGTGAATACAGCTTTCTTTTCACAGGATATTTAATTAGTGAATGCATTTTAAAACAAAACTAAATATGTGAAGGCTAAAAATCCAGTACAAATATTCCAACATAACTAAAAAGTGACAGTAACTTCTTCATAATAGTTAACATACCATTTATCATCAGAATTGTGCCTATAGACTTACTTGACAAATATTCTCATCTAGACCCTAAGATACTATAGTTCTAAGACAGTGACAGCCATTGACATCAAGTGCATTAAAGAGGTATAGTGTTTGCAATACATGGAAAACAACGATTAAAATAAGTACTCAGTTTCACTAACAAGATTTCTACCGTGATTGTCAGATATTAGAGGCTCTCAACTGTTCTGCCTGTTACCAACTGAAAACTGTCTATTTGTTAGGTATATTGGTGAGGACAAAAGGGGGACTTGGGTGTTCATGATCATTAAAGACACACACACACACACATAGAAAACTTTAGATACTATACAGCTTTATTTGCAAGTTATGTATAGACCCTTGTAAGATGAGGGTTGCACGTTTAAATAACACATGATGAATTAAATCCACACATATTCCATTTATCAAGTTATTATCTCATTTGTTTCAAAGGAATGTAGTAATCCTGTTTGCCTAACTTGCCTGTTGAATATGGCTTTATGTGGCTTCTGTTAAGTTCTTTTCAATAGGCAGCTCTTTGGGTGGGCTTCTGCTCCAGTTCTAATGCTATTTCTAACATTTGTAAGGTGTCAGGCAAGTTATTTCATCACTATAATACTACAGTGAGGTTTATATTAGGATTTCTTATTTTAGTTGTTTTACGTAATTTAATTGTCTTCAGTTATGATTGGACAGGGTCCATTTTGTCAAGAATGCTACTACTCAGTTGTGTGCTTGTTGTTTTATTTTATTTTATTTTTTATTTGCTGCATTTATTATTTAAAAAAAGTCTAACTTCATTATCTAACAGGTTGATTTGCTTTCGGAAGATTCAGTGTTGGTCTATTTATCTATTTATTTATTGTCTTGCTTAATTGTTCTTGAAAGAGTTAATATTTATTCCAAAAGCACATGGTGTATTAGTTCCATTTTTTGAAGCTTTAAATGTGACTGATATAAAAGTTTACAGTAATTGTTCTAAGTGGTTGATGTATATGAAAATACACATAAATATGTTAATGATGCACCTGTGATGTATCTATTATTATAGGTTAGTACGAAGCTAACTGCCCTTGCGAGCCATTGTAAACCTAGCCAATTATCCCTTGTGAGACTCAAACCCTGCACCTTGTGTTTGTAAGGCAAACACCTTAACCATTAGGCCACCCTCCCATCCCTAAATAAATAAAAAGACATTGTATGGCAAGTACATGGACTCATGTAATGGTGACTTGTAAGACTGTCATTATGATACACAAACATATATACATGTATACATGCCTATATTATATATTCATTATGCACACACATATACAGTATATATATATATATATATATATATATATATATGTGTGTGTGTGTGTGTGCATTCGCACATGTATTGTACACAGCATGTGCACAGTGAGTATTACATTTATTCTCTTTTCTTGAAGATACTATATTTAGAGATCAGAGCACAGGGATAGACTCCCCACATCAAGGTGGTACAGTTCCCTCAAAAAAAATGTACTTGTATTTTCTATACTTTAATATCTCAGAATAGCCTAGCGGATATTGTTAAATTCATTTGCGGTAGATCATGCATGGTACATTACGTATTTATGTGTTGAAGTATACTCATAAATAGACAGGTAGACCAATAGATAGCTACACGTATATATACACACACACACACACACACACACACACACACACACACACACACACACACACACACACACACATTAAAGTTGTGGTATTGAAAAGCTTTAGAATAGTGAGCTCTGAGTCAAGACCAGAAACTGTATTAGAATAACATCAGCAAGAGTTGTCTTACTTTTGTTGTATCCTGTACAGATTCCTATGTGCAGTGAAGATTCAGATTTATGCATGAATAAGGAACAAAGTTATAGATATGTGGAACGCTCAATAAATGATGGGCAGAAAGACTTCCACACTTATGTGCAGAATCCCCCTGTATACTAATATGTGAGATGACAAGCCTGAGTAATATGGGAATTTCTAACAGGTATCAGACTAGATACACTGAAACACCATTTGAGACACACATGAAGATTGTTATCCATTAGCCAATCAGAACCATTACTGTAAACCTTTATTTCAGCTGTAGTTGATCAAAGCTTAACAAACAGTGGAACTAAAACCACATGCTTTCAATATAAATATTAAATCATTCAAGGACAGTTATGCAAAACAATAAATAGACAAACATGGAACCTACCCAAAGCAACTGCTGTCATCCACTATCTCCATTGCATTCCATTCCAAGGAGAAGACTATCCTAAGTACACCTGAGTACACAGAAGTAAGTACATCTGCATACACAGAAGTAAATACACCTGCATACACAGAAGTACAAAAGCCATCACATGCTGAGACATTGTTAGATTGTGACATGACTCACAACTTGAAATTTGACATGCGCAATTTATTTACAAAAGAGGTGGACAAATTGGTCAACTCTGAAGTCTAAACTTTGGTGGAGGTGCATCACAGCCTTAAAGATACACTTTTTGTGCACTGTATCTGCTTCATAAGCCAACAGGCTGAGCTTCAGGTAAAAATTATTACTACAGCAGTGACCTAGTTCAAAAAGGAGTGAGATACAGAAGAAAACCTAATGCATGTTTCATTACAAAAAAAAAGTTGAAAATTCAGTTTCATCCTGTATCTACTTCACCTTTTGATATAGTCACTTAAAATTTTCAGAGACTGTGCATCTAGGGTTATTGGTAATACTTTTTGTAATCATCTCCTACCATTCCTCTGTGTGTGCTATACAGGTGGCATGTTAAGTTTCCATAAAGTCCCACCACTGCTGTATTTTGATGGGGTACAGCTCCTTTGCTCTCCAGTGCCGTAATGTATGCAGTCTGGCAATTTATCAGTTTATGTTACATTTTGTCACAGTGTATCCTCTGTAGACTTTACTTCAGATTCCTTATGTCATAACAGTATGCCATTTTTTCAAATTTTCGGTAGCCAATAATGGGACAGGAATTAAAAAAAAAAATGAAAATAACTGAAAAGCATGCATGTTTTGGCTTAAGAACTCATCAAAAACAGTGGTCTTACATATATCTTTTAGCTCAAAAGAGATTCCAAAGTCCTTTAAGAATTATACAGTATTCTCTACAGTCTGCTTCTTTGATACATTATTATAGAAAGACATCTTAACAACTATAGAAGATACATTTTTGTTGGTGGTATGGTCTCTTACTTTAAAGCCATCAAAATAAAACTATTTAACATGTTTTTTCACTCATTTTATGAAATTATCCATAGTGCATTGTTGTATTTCCATTCACAATAACAGCATTTTCTTACAAAATACCATAATTCTGCTTGAATATCAGCTTGTTTTAGAATTAAAGGAGGTGTAACTTGGGCTATACCAACAAATGGTAAAGGTAATTGCAATATAGTATATACATAAAAATACACACACACATATATATATATATATATATATATATATATATATAGAGAGAGAGAGAGAGAGAGAGACAATGTAGTGTCCTCCTACTACCTGTGAGAAGTACAGCTGTACTACGGTGATGTTGTTACAGTCAATATAAAATAGTAATGTATGCTAGACTGATAGCATGAACATCCTGTTTGTTTAAAAAACAATCACACTGTTACATGCTGTGCTTCTTCTTTTTCTTTCGGCTGCTCCCATTAGGGGTCGCCACAGCAGATCAACTGTTTCCATTTCTTCCTGTCCTCTGCATCTTGCTCTGTCACACCAACCACCTGCATGTCCTCTCTCACCACATCCGTAAACCTTATCTTAGGCCTTCCTCTTTTCCTGTTACCTGGCAGCTTCATCCTTAGCATCTTTTTCCCAATATACTCTGCATCCCTCCTCATCACATGTCCAAACCAACATAATCGTGCATCTCTGACTTTGTCTCCAAACCTTCCAACCTGGGCTGACCCTCTAATATACTTATTCCTAATACTGTCCATCCTCGTCACACCCAGTGCAAATCTTAACATCTTCAACTCTGCCACATCAAGCTCTGACTCCTGCCTTTTTGTCAATGCCACTGTCTCCAACCCATATAACACAGCTGGTCTTACTACCCTCTTGTAGACCTTCCCTTTCACTCTTACTGGTACTCGTCTGTCACAAATCCCTCCTGACACTCTTCTCCGCCTACTCCACCCTGCCTGTACTGTCTTCTTCAACTCTCTTCCACACTCGCCATTACTCTGAATTGTTGATCCCAAGTACTTAAACTCATCCACCTTCACCAACTCTACTCCCTGCATCCTCACCATTCCTCTATCCTCCCTCTCATTCACATACACGTATTCTGTCTTAGTCCTGCTGACCTTCATTCCTCTCCTCTCTAGAGCATATCTCCACCTCTCCATCATCTCCTCAACCTGTTCCCTACTCTCACTACAGTTCACAATGACATCTGCAATCATAGTCCACGGGGACTCCTGTCTGATCTCGTCTGTCAACCTGTCCATCACCATTGCAAATAAGAAAGGGCTCAGAGCTGATCCTTGATGTAATCCCACCTCCACCTTAAATGCATCCTTCATTTGTCACTCCCAACGCAGACCTCACCGTTGTCACACTACCCAATGTACATATCCTGTACCACTCTTACATACTTCTCTGCCACTCCTGACTTCCTCATACAATACCACAACTTCTCTCTAGGCACCCTGTCATATGCTTTCTCTAAGTCCACGAAGACACAATGCAACTCCTTCTGACCTTCTCTGTACTTCTCCATCAACACTCTCAGAGCAAACATTGCATCTGTAGTGCTCTTTCCTGGCATGAAACCATACTGTTGATCACTAATCATCACTTCCCTTCATAACCTAGCTTCCACTACTCTTTCCATAACTTCATGCTGTGGCTGATCAGTGTTATTCCTCTGTAGTTACTACAGCTCTGTACATCACCCTTTTTCTTAAAAATTGGTACCAAAATATTTTTTCTCCACTCCTCAGGCATCCTGTCACTTTCCAAGATTTCATTAAACAATCTGGTTAAAAATTCCACTGCCATTTCACCTAAACACCTCCAACCTTCCACTGGTATGTCATCTGGGCCAACAGCCTTTCCATTCTTCATCCTCTTCATAGTTGTCCTACTTCCTCTTTGCTAATCTGTTTCACTTCCTGATTCACTATTCCCACATCATCCAACCTTCTCTTTCTCTCATTCTCTTCATTCATCAGCCCTTCAAAATACCCTTTCCATCTGTACAACACTCTCCTCGCTTGTGAGTACATTTCCCTCATTATCCTTTATCACCTTTACCTGCTGCACATCTTTACTAGCTCGGTCCCTCTGTCTAGCCAATCGGTACAGGTCTTTTTCTCCCTCCTTAGTGTCCAACCTTTCATACAACTCTTCATTCGCCTTATCCTTAGCCTTTGCCACCTCTCTCTGTGCCATGCACCTCATCACCATATACTCCTGTCTACTTTCTTCATCTCTCTGACAATCCCACTTCTTCTTCACCAACCTCTTTCTACGTATGCTCTCCTGTACTTCCTCATTCCACCACATCTCCTCGTCCTCCTTCCCCTGTCCAGATGTCACACTAAGCACCTTTCTAGCAGTCTCCCTTACTAGCTCTGCTGTGGTTACCCAGCTGTTCAGTAACTCTTCACTGCCACCCAGTGCCCATCTTAAGTCTTCTCTGAACTCCACCTCACAATCACCCTTTTTCAATTTCCACCATTTGATCCTTGGTGCTGCCCTCACACTCCTCCTCCTCTTCTTGATTACCAACAGCATATTACAGACCACCATTCTATGCTGCCTAACTACACTTTCCCCTGCCACCACTTTACAGTCTCCAATCTCCTTCAGACTGGCCCTTCTACATAAGCTATAATCCACCTGTGTGCATCTTCCTCCACTCTTGTATGTCACCCTACGCTCCTCCCTCTTGTTAAAATACATATTCACCACAGCCATATCCATCCTTTTCGCAAAATCCACTACCATCTGACCTTCTGCATTTCTCTCAACACCATACCTACATGCTGTGCTGTTGTGCCTATAATACTATATAATGAAGCATTAAAATGCAGTGATGCTGTAGTCATATCAAATACAGTGCCATGTTACTCTAAAATATACTGCACAGTCCTGCACATCATGAATATTATGTACCCTCTAAAGTTAAAGAATGCACTACTTCCAGAAAAGTAGTATCTCCTCTCATTTTTTTTATAATTTTTACATTTTGTAAGCATGAGGTTTCACTATAAATGAAGCAATGACATCCTTACTAATATAGCATGCTAGTTATGACTCTTTATTCGGTATAGAACCTGAGAAGAGGACTATTCTGTTTCCTTTATTTGTACAACATGGCAATCATTCTTACATCAACAATAGTATATGTGTTGTCCCATATTACTACTCAGCTACTCACAGAATACACTCCTCAAGCATCCCAGCAATACACTGATGTATTTCCATTTGTTGCAATGGAGTTTTCTTACAAAGTGCTGTATGGATACTGTGAACATCCAGTCTGTGTCAGCATTACTAGACACATTTTTTTGCCCACCTTCAATTTTTTTTTTAGTACTTTAGTCCCCATATTACTTAACAAATGGCAAATAAATAAATTGCCTGTAGGGGGCACTGCATTAAATCAGTACTGCTACAACATTCAGTATAATGCCACTGTCTCAATGTTTGTTTATTTCATTTCTTCATTTACTAAATTAGTAAGTAAAGTGATCCCTCTTGAACTGTTTTTAGGAACAACCCAAGGCACAGTGGCAATGGTAAATGTAACATATATATATATATATATATATATATATATATATATATATATTTACACACACACACACACACACACACACACACGTGCATATGTGTGTGTGCATATATATATATATATATATATATATATATATATATATATATATATATATATATATATAGATATAGATATATATATATATACATATACACACGTACATGGACAATTTGGTGAGGCCAGTCCATCAACATGATTTTGGGAGGTCACGGACCCTACTGGCAGCATGCTTAGGTTAAAAAATGAATCCTCAATGTTAAAAAGTCACACAAAATCTTTTATTTGTTAAAATATAATATCTGGTTAGCGCTTTCATTTAAACCAAGTGTTAAACTTCATCAGACAACTGATAATTTTGCATTCACTTCCTATATAAGCGTCCTATGACGCTGATTGGTTAAATGACTCATTAATATTAATGAAACTTAACCATTCATGCCGTGAACATGAACACATATATGTTCTAAGTAAATCTGCCTGCTACTACTTCTTATTATCAAGTTTATAATGAACTGTAAATAAAATTCATTTAGCATCTTATATGCAGAATCAGAAACTAATACTAAAACCTTTTTATGATGACATTTTTCTAAGAACTAAATATTCAGTGTTAACTAACTGTAGTTCCAATAAATTAATATCTCATAAAAACATTTATTAAAAATGACTAACTACACCTATTGATAATTATAAGGGAATTAAATATATTAATTATAATAAATATGTAAAAACTATAAAAGCTGCATATATCAATAAAAAATGTATAAATAAATAAATAAATTCTATCTAGATGATGCTACCTTAACTTTGTTTCCTTTCAAAAGCTTTTAACTTCAGCACAGGGGCAATTGAGCTCTGCTCATTCAAACCTGGCCAACTATCCGCCTGTAAGCGGATTTGCCACCTGAGCTCTTTTATCTCTAGAAGTAACCCCCTTGGCTTATTATCCTGTACAAGCACTGCATCTATGGCCATGAAACTAAATTTGTGGGCAATGTTACAATTAATGTGCTTAGCCAAGACATTGTTCAAGTTTTGTCTCTTTACAGCATAATCATGCTCGTAAATTCTCTGCCAGAGTTTTCTTTCCATTTTCCCAACGTAGAAACACTGGCAGGAGAGCAAGATGCCAGGTAAACTACTGCTTTAGAACAACAGTTATATTTATTGTTCACATAATATATAATATCTCTCACTGCGAAGCTGTTAGCTACTTGAACTTTATGACACCAGGAACATGCCCCACACTTAGTCATTCCTTGTATAATTTGTGTTTTAATTCCCTGCTTTGTTTTGAGTAAATCTTTAAAGTTAGGTCCTTTCCTATATATGAACATGGGTTTATGCCCTACATATTGTCTCATATAAGAATCTTTTAAACATATGGGCCAGTTTTTTTCAAAAATTAATCTTAAGGCATGGGCTTCCTTGCTGTAAGTGATAACAAGTGCCTTAGTGAAATCTGATGAAACCACTTTTGTTTCATTCAAACAAATATGCTGGGGACTAGCCTCATTTTACGTTCCATGTTCCTTAGAAGGGCCTATCCAGTTAAAATTATTGATGAATTAGTTAAAGAAGTTAAAATAAATTGACTGAATCTCCATTTTAAACCACTTCTAGACAAGCAACACACATCTTTAGAAGTGACAGACTCCCATACAGAAGCAGTTTTCAATGAGGCTAGCTTGTTGTTACTTCTCTAATGCTTATGTACTATGGTACTGCCGCAGATAACACTTCTTGCTACCAAATGTGAAAATCAAGCAGGCATTAGAGGATGTGTGAATCTCACTCAGGTGTATGAAGGGTGGGTGCTGTGGTTCTTTGATCCACCCCAGTACCCAAAATAGATCTGATGGCTACCAAAGGGATGGTCTTTCATATCACCTATGGTAACCAGCATGTTATAATAAAGAAAAAAGCAAACAAATCTGATTTAATAATCGACTTATCAAATGCAATCTGGCATCAAGAACATAAAGGTAAATTCCACTGCTATCCTGAATAAGGACCTCCATCATCCACACACAGATTATGACTACACACTGACTAGCTACAGAACTGGTTCTCTTACCTAGCACCATAGGCCCCTTTCTCACCACTGTCTATGTGAACCACACTGTCTTCCAGTGCCCCTTACTCATGGTATCTGCCTTTCAAATAAATTATTTTTAGGTGCACATACACTTCTCTCAATTCCCCAAAGCTCTCTGCCTTGCACTGTAGTGCTGCCACCACCCTAAATATGGCTAGGGACCCAAATACATGAATTACCTGCCTCTGTTGGTCTAGCCAAATGTAAGTTATAGAAATGATATCTCCTTGGGTGTATGCTCAAGCAACCTGCCTTATTAGAGGCAGATAGCACAACTTTTCAATCTACAGTGCTAAATAAATACTCTTGTTTCAGATAATAACGTATAAATGAATGATAAATACCAGTTACAAGACTGTAAAAGGGAGTAAGTAAAATAAGTAAAAATTTGCATTGCATAGAGAATTTGAAAATAGCATTTAGTTGTACAGAGAAAGAAGAACTCTAAGCTAGATAAATATCCTAGATGACTTTTAGTGTATAGATATAGAACCTAACTATTCTAAGTTAGTTAAATTATACAAAGCAGAATTCATATAGCAAACCTTCATAGATATAGTCAGCAAGATCTCCCAAGCAAAACTGACTGATTTCTTGTTCCCACATACAATTTGGGGGTATATCATTTCTTTTTCCCCACACAGTAGAAGAAATACTAACTAAACAGTAAATGTTTTTTATTACATTCAAACGCCCACATATAACATAAAAAAACTCATTTGATTACTAACAACTGCTTCCTTTAAATAGGTTTTATAATTACATTTTATGTCACTTTTTCTTCCTAACTCCAAACCTTTGGGTGACTAACTTATATACATGCATTTAAGCACTCCCTGATAAACTGCAGAAAGTTATACTTCACATTTCAAGTACACTTTTCATAAAAACATACACATTAAAGATTAAATGCCACTCAAATAATAATTTACAAAGGTACCAGAAAAAGAAGTTATGTCTTACTATAACGTTCCATCTGTATTGCTGATTCTCATTCAGTCATTATATATGGGTATCGGTTCTGAGCTCGGAACCGAGCTGGCCATTTTCCAAGCTCGCGTCAGCTTCAAACTCTCGAGCTAAACTCTTATCCACAATTCCCCTCTCCCTGTTACCTCAGATTGAGTTTGCAAGTTAAAGAAGGTAGAGGCTACCTCTGGTCAAATAACCTAAGAGAACCGGATGGTGAGATCCACTAGAAACCACAGGAGGGGGGGAAGGAGGGAGGGTCATAATGACTGAACGAGCATCAACAATACAGATGGAACGTTATGGTAAGACATAACTTCTTTATCTGATAATGTTAATCCTTGTTAATTCCTTATGTATGGGACAGAGTCCCCAGCTACCTCTATTCCTGGGAGGCTCTCATGGAAGGACATTCCTGAGCACCATAGAAAGATGCTCTTCCCCTGGAGGCCAAATCCAATTTGTAATGATTGATGATAGTATGAGGTGTATAGCCCAAGTTGCAGCTGCACAGATGTCATGTAAAGAACCTCTGGCATGAAAGGCAGCAAAAGTTGCCACCGACCTCATTGAATGAGCTTTCATGGTAGTAGGCAACGCAATATTACGTTGTGTATAAATAAAGGTCACACAGTCCTTCAACCATCTAACTAATGTGACCTTAGCAACAGCTGATCCTAATCTAGGTCCAGAAAAGTCCAAAAATAGCTGGTCAGATTTACGAAAGGGTTTAGTCCTGTTTACGTAAAAATGGATGTGCCTGTTAATATCAAGGGTATGTAGGCAATACTCTCCTCTGTTTGAATGGTTGGGAAAGAAAGCTGGCAATTCAATGGCTTGATTAATGGACATTTCAGAGATCACTTTAGGCAGAAATGACGGATTAGTTCTCATCGAGACACTCCATCTCTATGAAAAATCAAGTATGGACTCTTGATACATAAAGCTTGAAGTTCAGAAATACGTCTGGCAGAAGTAATAGCAACCAAAAACAAGGTTTTCCATGACAAATACTTGAGGTCGCAAGAAGTGGCTGGTTCAAAAGGTGCCATTGTCAGAGCTTGCAGAACTAATGATAAATCCCATGGTTGAATAGGTTCTCTAAAAGGTGGCTTCAGATGATTCACACCTTTTATGAAGGCCTTGCACAATTTATGGGACATAAGAGAGGAATCTTGGACACCCTCATGAAAATTAAAAATTGCAGCCAAATGAACTCTAATGGTAGAGGCCGATAGACCTGATTGAAACAGGTTGGCCAGATAGTCTAGTATTATCAACACTGGTGCTGAAAAGGGGTATACTTGTTTATCTTTCAGCCAACAGGTGAATCTTTTCCACTTGCTCAGATAAGTAATTCTAGTGGAGGACTTATGAGAAGCAATAAGAATATCACGTACTGGTAAAGACAGATCATTCTGCCTGGCAGTCAAGGGAATTGGAGTAGCCAAGCCTTTAGCTTCAAGCTGTTCAGGTTGGGATGAATCAGGTTCTGTGGGTGTGAGATCAACTCCGGGATTGGATGGAGGATCCATGGTCGATCTAGTAGGTGAGGGGCCAAAGGAATGGGAACCAAATCTGTCGTGGCCAATATGGTGCTATGAGGATTACGTTGCTCTTCAACTGCAGGGCTTTCTTTAGAAACTGGAGAATGAGAGGAAAGGGCAGAAATGCATAGAAAAGACCTGAGGGCCAATCATGGACTAGAGCATCCCTGGGTGACTGTCCCGGAGGGGGAATCAGGGTGAAGTAGTTGCTGCATTTGTAGTTGGCCGGGGATGCAAACAGGTCGCAGCAAGGACGGCCCCAGCAGTGGAAGATCTCCGTCATTATCAAGGGATTCAGGGACCACTTGTGAGGTTTTAGAATGCACCTGCTGTCTGTCTGCTAGCACGTTGGAACTCCCAGGAATGTGCATTGCTAGAAGAAAACGGATTCTATCTGGTCTGGAGGGACAATTTGTATGACTCTTTTTCTTAGCAGCTTTTCTATCTGTAGTGCTGCTTCTTCCCTTTGACTGGGTGGAACATTGGGAAGATTTTTTAATGGGACGGGACAAAGATCGAAGGGGATATGATAACCTCTGGTTATGATCCTTTGTACCCAAGAATCAGTGGTGATGGTTAGCCAGGCAGAAGGGTACAAGGAGAAACATCCCCCAACCACCTCCAGAGGAAAGGAGTTGGGCCACTCTTCAGGAGCGCTGGTATGATTGACCAGGGAAAGAATCCCTGGAACCCTGGTTACGCAGTCCTCCTCTGCCCTGAAAGGGGTGTCTTCCATGTGAGTTTCCGTCTCTGCCTCTGGGGGAAAACTCGGCCTGCCTGTCACGGAAAGGACCCTGAGATTTCTTGAACCATATCTTCCCACTCTGTTGGTTTCAGGAGAAAGCATGTTGAGAAGAAGAATAACGGACACCTACGGCAGAAAGGGTCTTACCATCTTGTTCACATCTGGCCAGTGTGCTTTTAACTTTGGGCCCAAACAACGAGGAGGGCTCAATGGGGCATTAAGAAAGGAAGACTTAAAAGGTTCCATGAAGTTGCACAAGCGCATCCAGGCATTTCATCTCAAGACCGCAGCTGAACCCGTCGCTCTAGCTGCTCCTTCTGATGCATGAGATATCAGTCGCATAGAGGAGTTAGATATAGACTCAATGGTGACTAGCTGAGAGGCCACTTTGTCACGGACCTCATCAGACACTGCACCAGCCAAGGTTTCAGAGAGCTCAGAGACCAGATCCCTTTGAAGCCTGGTAAAATGTGCCATATAATTCAGGGACCTGATAGCAAAGGTCACTGAAGCAAAAGTGCACTTCCCTATTCTGTCCAGGGCCCAGGACTCTCTGTTAGGTGGATGGACAGTCTGGCTTTCTTCTTCTGCCAGATCCTTTTTTGTTGCGGCCGCCACCACCAAAGCATCTACAGGAAGACCCTTGGTCCAATGGGGATCTGAAGCAGGAAGGGACAAAATCTTATCAGGCCTCCAGGGAATAGCTTCAACAGTATCAGGGGCCTTCCAAGCACGCTGCACAATGAACTTGACAAGTTCATCGGCAGGTGGAGTAACCCAGGAGGTAGGGGGCTGGGCGTGAAAAGCCTGCAGGAACACAGATTCCTCAGGGGTTGAATTAGAGGGCTGCCAGTCACCTCTCTGTTTCAGGATTTCCAGGATATCACCAAAGGATACCTCAGCGGGTGACCAAGGGGATCCTTCCCCCTCATCGAAATCTGTGTCTTTGGGGAGAGACTCCTCTGTGGAGTCCATGTGCTTCCTCTTACATGAACTTTTCTGGTGGACCTCCTCAGTGGGAGAAGCTGGGGAAGACAACAGAAAAGGGGATTCCTGAGGGAATATGTCCTGAGGCCCTTGCACCCGGTGTTGGCTAGGTGTGACTTGTGAAACCAGTGTACCAGAGGAGGGCAGAGGTATAGACAGTTCAGTATCGCCAGCAGCAGCGAAAGTCTTCTACATCAGTTGGAAGGCTGGCCCACCTGGAGAGGAGTGTATGTCGAGGACAGGGGGCACTCCTCCCCTAAGTAGCCCAGCCTACCGACTCGGTGTCCCTGGATGGCTGTGGAGCAGCAAGCTATGCGTATCACAGCTGACATCCTGGATCATAGCAAAACTTTCCTGCCATGAAGGCAACTGCGGTTCCTTAGTGAGATCCATAAAGGGAACTGCAGAAGGGGAAGACTGTACTATATTCATGGACTTCAAAGGCAATGAAGGAGGAGAATAAGAAGGGGTCTTTGGAGACGGTAATCACCTCCCAAGGAAGGATAGTTCCTGGGGGGTGGAATACCTCTGGCCAAGAATGCCTGGTCCACAAGATGCAACACATCATGTTCAGAAAGACTTATAGTGGACCTCACCGAGACTGAGGGAGAAATAGACCTGTCCACAAAAGAGGCAGACTCGGTGCCCATGTCATCTGATCGCACCAAGGACAACGGTGCCGAGAAAGACTGAACTACTGTAGTCGGCACCGAAGGAGTCATCTGCGCCGATGTCATTGTCTGCACAGACACAGGGAATGGTGCCGAAGTGGTTGTCGGTGCCGAAACTCGAACCGACAAAACTAGAGTCAGTAATAAAGGCCTCAGTCCCGAGGAAGATCTCAGAGCCAACGCGGTCAAGGTCAGCACCGATTGAACGGTCAGTGCCGATACAGTGGTAAAGGTCTGAACCAAGGAGCCCCTCGGTGCTGATATGTAGAAGGCTGCAGAAGAGGACGGAGCCAAAATCACTAATGGAGCTGAAGGCTTTCGTGCCGAAAGTCTGGGCACCGAAAGCACTGGGGCTGACTGAGAGAGCTCCGGAGCCGAAATTTTAGCCTTTTTAGATTTTGGGTGTTGAGAGTCCCCAGCCGGGGATGAAGGCAAGGATTTAGCCTTAGTAGAAACATGCATTTTCTTATGGACTTTAGGAGGGGTTGAGACCTCTGACCCAGAAATCACCTCTGAAAAGGGAGATTTTAGAAGTCCCTTCAGTATCAGCTTATTTTTCCTTTCCAACAAGGTTCTATTAGAAAAGTTCTCACAAATAGTACAGGGTGGTTCAACAGATAAATGGGAAGCTCCCAAATAATAAACACATAAACAGTGTGCATCAGACGTAGGCAGTTTGTGTCCACAAACAGAATACCGCTTAAACCCCGGACTACCTTTTTTATCTGCCATATTAACGAAAAAGAAAAGTACCAACAATGGTACAAGAGAGTACCCGAAGGTATGAAAAAGAAAGGAAAGGGATTACCAACGATGGTAAGCAGAAATTACCTCACGGTAAAAAGGGTAAGTAAAGGACAGAGAAGAAAACCTGAAATTATGAACACTAGATGCGATAGGGCAAGAGACAATAAAATATTAACTTTTCTGACAGAAAAGTAATTTGTAAAGCAATTAAACAACAATTGACTGTACTTAGCTCAAGAGAAGTAGCTTGACACAACCGGATGGCAATGCGGCAAACGAAATCTGAAGTAACAGGGAGAGGGGAATTGTGGGTAAGAGATTAGCTCGAGACTTTGAAGCTGATGCGAGCTTGGAAAATGGCCGGCTTAGTTCCGAGCTCGTAACCGATGCATATACGTAAGGAATGAACGAGGATTAACAATATCAGATCTGTGAGATAAAGAAAAAAAATGCATCTCATTTTTAAATCAGCTTTTCTACCCTGGCACCACAGTTACTACCACATTCAGAGGGCAACACACTGCAGCACTAGCATTTGTTACAGTAACCCTTGCCATATGTGTTGCTTATGTACCACTAATACTACTTCAGTTTTCTTGTGAACATATAATAATGCAAGCGGGAGCACTACCAAAATCATAGCTTCCCTTACAGGCAGTATGAGGACTAAAGTACCAGGTCATACTTTGGTGTGAAATGCTACATTACTTAATCTTAAATAAATAATGGGAGTGTATGCTTGGGCAGCAGATCTTGCAAACATTATCAGAGTTGATTGATGACCAGCATATCTACTATTGTACATGTAAAATGCTATAGAATTCTGTAATATAATGCAAAGAAACTGTAAAGTTCCATTATTACACAAGAGAAACAAAACAGGTATTATATCAGCAAATGCATATTTAGTTCATTTAATGTAAAATGCGGTTTACCTTTGAAAGGTTGAAAATCAACCTGCTGAACAGCCCTTTGTGCAAACCAGAATGACGAAAACCGTCATTCCGAACTGCACCAATGTTCGAAAATCAGCAAATCGAAAACCAGATTTGCTGATTTTCAAACTACAATTACGAATACAGATTGTAATGCAGGAGGGCAAGCCCCCCTGCACCCCCCTACTTTATTATTCTAACTCCAAGTTCGCACTACAGTGGGGAAAGGGTCCACTTCCCGATCCCCACTATAGTGCACTTCGCACCCACAATGCCGAATCTGCAATGAGCAAATGTCAATGTGCAGTTGCTCATTGCATATTCGCTGCATTTCTATTCGGGTATCTGAAAATTTGAAGACATACTTCCGCACAATTGTCTTTCGACAATGCACGTTTCAAGTTTTCAAAGGTAAACCATAAAATGCCATGCTTACATAATATATAGACAATTCTTAAACAAAATGTTTCCAAGTAATCATGACCTCTGTACTGCTGACAGCCCCAAAATAGAATCTTAAGTACCTACATAAAGAGATACTGCTGTACACTGAGTAAGAGATTCTATAATTTTAAAAGATGAGCGTCTTCTGTCAGGGGACATGTGTGAACGGGCGTACCTTCGTTGAAGGTTGTGCGTCAGGGTTGGCAACTCGGCACGTAAAAATCTACTGCCAATCATTAGCGGACCGGAGTTCCGCTGTGGCGACCCCTAACTGGGAATAGCCGAAACACATAACAACTTAGTGTTCCACACATTTTGCAATATCACTGCACTGTATGTGACATGACTGTATTCTTTTCTAAAGGCAGCATTGTGTCTTTAGCAACACACTAGATATCATTACAAGCAGGATATGTGTAATTTTTAAATAAATTGTATGTTTGCATAATAATACATTTTCCCAGTGAAAAGCTTCATACTGACTGTAGCAGCCCCAAAAGTGTTGGACAGATCCTGGAGTACCAAGCAAAAATCCGCAGGTAACAGTAAGGTGAAGGTGGGATGCTTTAGTGTCCACAGCCCTGGACTCATCAATGTCCATAGCCTAAAATGGAAAACAAGTTGCCAAATGGCTTACCTTGCCCTTGAGGAAATCAATCTATGCACTGTCATAGCCACATTTTTCAAAGACTGGTCCAGCATTTACAAACAGTTCTGAGATGTCACAATAACACAAAATTCAAATTTATTTTTCCAATTACTGGGGGGGGGGGAGGTGAGCAAAGTTGTACCTTCTTGAATACAGAAAACAGATATGTACCTATGTTGCAGCAAACATTAGAATGTTTAATAAGGGTGTTTCTTTTTTCACCCTTCAAAATGTAGTAGGTGTGTTGCTATATTCTTGTCCTAAGGTTTTTCTCTTGTTCACCTATATAAAATGTCTGACATCCTGTACAGCAAATGTCTAACCCCACAGTGTTGCAGTTAAAGCAGTCAAGCTCCAGTTTTGGTGCAAGACATTACTTTCAGTAATATAGAGGAAAAATAAATAAAATATGCACATAGCTGATTAAAATAAATGAAACACTGATGGTGTATGTCAACTCATATAACAAAAGGCTTTGAACAGTAAACCATTCCAAATTATTTGTGCTCTATAACCCTAGCACCATGCACCTGCCACACCTGTGTGTACCCTTGCAGTTGTTGGTAAAGGTATTTGTTTCATTACCTGTCATGTCAAAAATTCTCTTCAAATTTGGTTTGTTTTTATAAATAAAAATGGTTACTTGCCTATGGCATCTTGTGGTATTCCCAAGTGAGAAACATTGCATCAGTGTTTATATATATATATATATATATTTTTTTTTTTAAATTTTATTTATTTATTTATTTTCCACTTGACGGTTTCAGAATCTGGGCTGTGACTTAAGACCACAGCTTTCTCATATGACTTAGTTGGTCCGGTGATGTGTATCATCTGTAGAAGTTATATCCCTCTTTTGATGAATAAGAGGTGCATGCATGTCACCTCTCTTTAGCCAAAGTTTCACAGGTGTAACATTCCACCAAACAGGGTAGGTATCCCCTGCCCTGTAACATTTCCTGGAAGCTGTTACTTGCCATAATGGTTAAGGTCTTCACATCATAGAAACAAGGTAGAGGTTTCATTTTGACATCAGATTACTGGCTAGGCTTAAAGTGGCCCTTCAGGGCAGTTAGCCTTTTATTTGAAAGTCTTTTGTTCAAGACTCTGAGAGATGTGAGATGCAAGCTTTTCAGCAAAAAGGAAGAAAAACGTTTTTATTTAAATTCTGTCTAAATATTTTAAGTTGCACTTACAGTGACTTGTGTGGTTATGCGTTTTTGTACTTCTCTGCTTTTTGTCCATTGTTTAGCCAAAAAAGTTATCTGTTTGCATTTTTTTAAGTTTGCTCTGGGACCTTAGTCTTGTAGCTTCATTTGCAGTTGTGTGAAGATTGTGTATTACTGCAAGATTTTAGCACTGTTTATACATTATACTGCATTTCTATTTCCATAAGTAGAATTATATGTAAAAGGTAGCTTTTTATACTTTGAGCCCAGTCTGGGACCTGAATCAGTCTTGCCCCTCCTTGCACACTTGTGGCAGGACTGTGATCTACTGCCAGATTTGAGCCTCATTTAGTTATTTATTACAGCATTACTTATACATTTCTGCATAGTCTGGTGCTTTAGACTGTGGTAGGATTGCAGTATTTGTAGTATTGTGGATTTTGTCCCAGGATTTGTGCTTCTGTACTTTTTATAGCTATATATACCTGCTTAATGTTGCATCTCAGAGCCTTTCTGTTTACATTGCTGTAGTTTTTCCCCTGCTCTAAGTTTCTGAAATTCTAACCACAGGACTCGGGCCCCAGTATTGGCTTTATTTGATTGGATCCCTTTCTAGCAAGTCTGTTATAATTTAGCACAGGCCTACTACCACCCAGGGTCTTTTGTTCAAGACTTAAAAGTTTGAGATAAAAGCTTTCCATCAAAGGGGTAAAAAAAGCTTTTATTTAAATTCTGTTTAAATATTTTAAGTTGCACTTATAGTGACCTATATGGTAACACTTCTTGTACTTCTCTCCTTTTTTCCATGGTTTAGCCAAAAAGTTATCTGTCTGCATTTTTAGTTTCTTCTGGGACCTTAGTCTTGTAGCTTCATTTGCAGTTGTGTGAAGATTGTGTATTACTGCAAGTTGTTAACATTGCTTATACATTATACTTCACTTCTATTTCCATAAGTAGAACTACATTTAAAAGGTAGCTTTTTGTGTTTTGTACCCAGTCTGGGGCCTCAATCTTGTAGCTTATTTCACAGTTGTGACAGGAGTGTGATCTACTACCAGATCGAAGCCTAATTTAGTCATTTATTTCAGCTTTACTGGAAAATTGTTGTCATAGTAGTCCCTTAGTCTATTGTAGGATTGAAGTAGTAGCAGTGTTGTGACTTCTAAGATAGCTGCACACTGATCAACAGCTTAACTTCAGCTCTCTCAGTATAAAAAAGAAAAAAGAAACTGAGAGATAGGGCCCAGTAACTCTGCCAGATTTAGTAAATTATATTACTGGCTGGTAAGTACACTGCCTGGATGCCATCAAAGAAGAAACTTAAGAGGCTCTGAAAGGAAATAAACTAGAAAAGGTGAAAAGAAAACACTGACTAGGATGAATCCTGCAGCTGTTCAACAAAAAGCAGCCAAGCTCCAGTTTTTGGTGCAAGACATGACTTTCAGTAATCTAGAGGAAAAATAAATCAAATGTCCTCATAGCTGATTACAATAAATGAAACACTGATGGTGTATGTCAACTGAAATAACAAAAGGCTGGAAAAAATGGAATAAGTTTTAAACAGTTATTCAAATGAACTGATAAAACTGCAAAAAATCAGAGGGTGAAATGAAGAAAAGGCGTACTGAGTGTAAGACTGCTCAAGAAGAGCTGTTTTAAAAATGGAGTTAGAGGACAGAGCAGACAGTGAAAAACTGAGATTTTTTGCTGTACCAGAGAAACTGGAAGAAGCTGACTGGATTAGTTTTATGAAAGCACAAATAAGCAATTGAAGTGATATTCCACAGCAGGATTTATTAATTGAAAGGGCACATCATGTGTATGCTCCAAACCTAGCCATGAGAAAGCAGCCAAGACTGGTATTTGTAAATATGTTATTATACCAGCAGAAAGAGTTGATCCTGACAAAATTGTAGCAAAAAAAGCAATGTCTTAAATATTGGATACAGTAGAATGTTTGTGGGAAATTATTATTCACTGTACATCAGGCAGAAGAGAAGCACATTTATTCCAGCAGTCAGGGAATGTCAAGAGGCAGGTGTGATATTCGAACTGTGTCCAGCTGTCTTCAGAATATTTCTTCCTGGAGGATCAAAGTAATTGATCCACCAAAGTAACACATTTGATTTTAGTTGGTGGGAGATGGGGTAAAAAGTGCACTGATTATAATATATGTAGACAACTGATATGTTTTCTCTTACTTTTGCATAGGTGAATGTCTGGATTAAGGTGTTTGGCTTAATCTAATAAGTTTTTTGTGTAAGCAAGTAAATAAGAGAAAACAATGTAATGAAAAGTTTCCCTTTAGCAAATAAATGTTTGGTTTGAGGAGTTTGCAGCTGAGGGCAGATGTGCCTTTTATTCTTAGGTTTCCATGGAAACACGCTGGTAATGAAAGCCTGAGCACCTATTTTAAGGTTAAAAGTTAATGTTTTCAGAAACCATACAAGCTGCCTTTCACATTTGGGGGGGGGGGGGGTAAAGATAAAAATAAGAACAGACCACAATTAGTTTAAGTAGGAGCATAGACTGCAACATGCAGCTTATCATGGATAACCTTAACTTTAGGTTAGGTTTTGCCTTGCATGCATTTGTCGATTTGTGACAATTATTCATATTAGGATGCTTAAACTTCATTATTTGAAGATGTACATAGCTTTTTGTGTTTTTTTTTAAGTTAATTAGTTATACGAGTGTTCTGGGGTATTTTTTTTTTTTTTTAGGGTTTTCATTATGACAAAGTTTTGTAAAATGTGACATAGGTTCAAATGGAGATGACAATAAATAACTATAGAAGATCAACCTGACAAACATTAGTGGGTGCATGTAACACAAAAGTTGAAACTAGACATTTAAAAAAGCTGTCAGGTATAATAAGCAGGAATAATAATGTCTTATCATAATGGCTATACAACGCATATTATATTTGGACTGTGAATAGCTTCAAAGGTAAACACAAACAGGAAACAGTATTGAATTATATTAAGAAATGCAGAGTGAAAAAAGCAATGCTACAAGAGACATGCTTGGAAAAAAATGAGCATATGAATTTGATAAAGAGAGGATTTCAGGAGAGACATTCAGTAGAGTGTCAGAAGCAAAGAAAAAGGGAGTACTTTAATAATTGCTAGAGCAGCTCCAATAGTGATAGAACAAGGGGAAAAGATAATAATGGTAGATTTGTGGAAGTAAGGGCTGCTGGCAAGGAAGGAGGATTAAGCTGGCGTGTATTTATATTCCATCTAAAACTATTATTATGGAGCTCAAGAAAACTTTGGGAAAAATAATCAGCTTTCAGCAGGGAATATTACTTATAGGTGAGGAATGGAATTTGATTTGCAAAAGTGAGGATGTGTGGGGGGGGGTCTAGAAGGGAACATACAACAAAAGAGAGTTATAAAACTATATGGTATGGAAGATGTGAATTTAGTAGTAGGAACTTGAAGTGAACTAACATATTTCCCAAGGTACAATAACTGAGCTAGACTAGACAAAAAATTATATTTTACAGGAACATATGCATTTAAGTGAAAGCTTTAAAACACATCCAATAACTGTTTCAGATCATGCACCAGTAATAACCAAGATGAAAGTGCAGGGTAATGAGGTAAAGATGAGACACTGGCACTTCACCTACATGTTAAAAAGAGAGAAATATTTACAGAGACACAGCATTCCAGTTACTAAATTTTTAGGCAGTAATATATCTTCACTCCAACCCCTCCTTCTTTTATCCCATTAAATAATTAATCATCCTTCACTAAATGACTCAGCTTATACGTCTTCATTCTGCAGTCCTTCATCATCCTGCTCTCACTTATACCCCCTCCATCATCCTGCTCTCACTTATATCCCCCTCCTCATTCTATTGCCTCCTCTGCACCTCAACGCATTTCTGCTTTCTTTTTAAATACTGTCAATAATTTAATATCAAATATATACAAACAAGTCTGATATTATTCATATACTAACCATAATTTACTTCAAATCATTTATTTTACAAGGTATGTGGGTACTTTATTTGCAAATATTTATCCTGCTTCTCTATACTTCAGTTATTAATGCTTATTTCATTTCTCTGTCTCTTCACTTATGTAAACCTCAGTTATTAATATTTATCACATTCTGTATTCTGTATCCCTTCCTTTTCATTTTCAGTGTGCTAGATTGCTTTTAATGTATTCATATGTCTTTAGGGCTGAGCCTGAAAACAGTCTATGTGGATCTGTTTTTTACCCCAGTTAATAAAAATAAAACTGTGGAGTGTGTTACTGCACTTTATTATTGTATGAGTTGTACTCATGTTAGCCAGTATGGCAGCTTTATTAGTAGTCAAATTACTGGGGAAAAAAAATGCTCTACAGAAACAAGTAACATAAACAATGCCCTCTCCCCAACCCACATCAAATGCAGTGCATGCCACCCTACTGACATTTGCATACACCATTCTACAGCTATAGTTCCAAAATAATCATCATCATCAGCCCCCTTTTTCCCATTTTTTTTTACATGGGGTCGGCCTGTTGTGCTAACTGTCGTCAGCTCTCTCGATTCAGTGCCACATTGTTACCTTCTTCAACACTCTGCCTGACTGTTGCAGATCTTCTTTTACACAATCCATCTGCCTCTTTGCTGGACATCCTCACTTCCCCTACCTGCTTCCTGTCTGTCCCAAATCTTCCTCACCAGATTGTCTACTGCTTTTCTGCACATGTATACAAACCACCATAATCTGTTCTCTTTGATCTTTTGTGCGATTGGAGCTACTTTATGTCCTCACTTCTTCAACTTTCCCACAGTGTGCATCGTACCACCTGTCTCAGGCACTTCATTTCAGTCACCTGTAACTTCCTCATCTGTTCTGCCTTTACTGCCCAGGTTTCTGTACCATACAGTAGTACTGGTCACAACTTTGTCTTGTACACCTTACTTTTCAGCTTTTTTGGCATTCTTCTGTCATAGACTACACCTGATACTCTATGCCATTTGGCTGCAGCCCCTCTGATTCTAGCTTTGACCTCTTCATTCAGACTTCCCTTCTCCTCAACCACCCCTCCCAGATACTTGAAGCTGTGTACCTGTTCCACTATGTTCCCTTCTATCTCTATTCTCAGCTTCTTCTGATTTCCCTAATTTGCTGCCATTACCACCATCTTATCTAGGCTTACTTTCATCCCATGTGCCTTCAGTTTTGCATTCCATTCTCCTATACTTTGCTGAAGTTTTTGCTCAGTCTGCCTGTAATGCCGCATTATCTGCATACATCAGCTTTGTTGATCTGTTGCCCCTGACTTGTGTGCTAACGTAGTCCATCACCAGTATGAACAGCAGTGGGTTGAGAGCTGAACCCTGGAGTACTTCCACTCCCACTGGAAACCCCTCTGTGAGGCCAAACACTGTTCATGCTTGAGTCATTCAGTCATTGTACATACCCTGCACTAATGCTACCAATGTTTCTGGAACTTCAAACCACCGCAGTACTGCCAAGATCTGCTTTCTTGGAATCTTGTCATATGCTTTCTCCAAGTCTAGGAATGCCCAGTTGGACTCTCTCCTCATCTCTAGCTTCTTCTCAAGTATCTGTCTCACTGCAAACATTAGGTCAATTGTACTACATCCTGATCTGAATCCAAACTGCTCATCTCCCATCTTACGTTCTACTACTCGGTATATCCATTTATCAGTCACCCTCTCCAGAACTTTCATGCAGTGTGATAGAAGTTTGATGCCTCTGTACTGCTCACAGTTGTGGATGTCCCCTTTGTTCTTGTACACTGGCATGAGTATACGTATTCTCCAGTCATCTGGGATACGCCCTTCTCTCCACACTGCTATGAGTACCCTCAGGAGCCATTTCTCCCCTATCTCACCCAGCATCTTTATCATACCTGCTGTAACCTCATCTGAGCCTGCTGCTTTCCCTGACTTCATTTTCCTTAGTGCTGTTCTTACTTCTTCTAGGATGGGCTCCTTTTCTTTGCTCATTGTAGGCTGTTTCTGAGGCAGTATAACTTCTGTGGGGTTTTCTTCATTCAGTAGCTGCTGGAGATACTCCTTCCATCTGCCTTTGATGTCCTGTAGATTGGTGAGCAGGTTGTTGTTGGCATCCCTTATGAAGGGTGTCTGATTTTCTTCATCTTTCTGTCTCTGCCTTGCAACCTGATATAGTTTTTTTGTGCCACTTACTGTGTCACTTTCCAGAAGTGGGTACAGTGCCTCCGATGCCCTATTCTTTGCTATTGCAACTTCTTTCTTAGCCAACCAGTAGTCCTTCCTAGCCTGGCCAGTCTTTTCTGTCTCCCACTTCTTCCTGCAATCCTTCTTTCTTTTGATGACTTCCTGGACTTCTGCATTCCACCACCAGCTTTCCTTATGTACCTTATTTCCATACCTGGCTCGGGCACATATCTTTTCTGTAGTCCTAACACATGCTGTTTTTAGGTACTGGCATTCTTGCTCAACTCCACCTGTTTCCTCCTCTTCTTGAGGTGCTAGAGTCCTGAGTAATTCCTTGAACTGCTGTACATTCTTTCCTGTCAATTTCCAGGTCTTCAGCCTGGTGTCTGTTGACCTTAGAACCTTCTCTGACCACTGCTTGCAGCTTATTGTGGCAATTGTTTATATAGGTTCATATATTAGTACTAAGCTAACTGCCCTTGCGAGCCACTTTAAGCCTAGCCAATTATCCCTTGTGAGACTCAAACCCTGCACCTTGTATTTGTAAGGCAAACACCTTAACCATTAAGCCATTTATGCTGTGGGCCGACTGTTTCACTGGGGATGACTTTGCAATCATGGATTCTACCCCAGTGCCTTTTCCTTACTAGGAGGAAATCTACCTGAGTTGCATGTTGGCTACTCTTGTATGAGATCTTGTGACTGTCTCTCTTTCTGAACCACGTGTTGGCTACTATTAAGCCATTTGCCAGCCAGAAGTCTAGAATGGCTACTCCTTTATTCCTGTTGCCCCACCCATGTGGACCATGGCAGTCCTCATATACTGTTCTGTCTGCCCTGATATGTGCATTTAAGTCACCCATTTTCTACACCAATTCATGTTGTCCTGCTTTATCTACTAGGTCCTGCAACTGCTGTCTGAATGCACTATTTTCCTTATTATCACAACCCTGCTGTGGGGCATAGGTTGAGATTATGAATACTGCCCTATCATTACACTGGAGTCTGACTGCCATGAGTCTGTCATTAATTCTGATGATATCCCTCACTTATTCCAAAATAATGTGAAACTTAAATATGCTTTCAGGGTAGCCAAACAGTATACACATCCTATTATCCTACTATAACTGAAACAAATCTCTTTTTACCACTGCTTTTCACCACACATACACATACTCTTTCATGGAAAGTACAAAGGATCCGTGATCTGCCTAGCCACTGCCCACTAGCAACTGTTTATTCAGGACAATTAATGAGCATGTAGTGCAGAGCTGATGACAGCTGCAGTTCTAAAATAAGATAAAACTGATGATGTGATGTTGTCAATCTCGCCTTTATTCTCACTTGTGGGTTGGATCCGTCTCGGCCAATATTCCAGCTCGAGGTCCTCAGCAAAGCTCATGGGCTCCATTCATTACCTATAATGCCTTCCCCTGGTTACATCAGATCTCTTTTGCCACACAACAAAGAGGTTTTGTCAGTTATAGCTCGGGCTAAGTACAACTTTTGATTATTATTTTTCAACATAGCTTACTATCTTTCTTATATTTAACTTAATTCTAACATTTAATTTAACTTCTTTACCCACTTTTCCCTGTTCTGTACGTCCGTTTAAATTAGAGTGCATTTTAGGAACATCTGTTTTAGTTAGGGGATGTTCCTAACCTTTCCAGTAATCCTTTTCCTCGCAAGTTCATGAAAATATATATATAATAACAAAAATAGAATCCTTTTTCTATAACCTATGTTTTCTTTGTTGTGATTGCAAGTTAAGTCAATTTAACTTAGAGGACTTAAGTTTCCTAAGTGTGAGAGTGGATGTTTTATTTTTCCTTTCTCTCTTTTACTTCTGTCATGTCCCAAAAACAGGAAGGCAAGCCTGTAGGCTTTAAGAAGTGTGAAAAGTGCAGTAAGAAAATGCCTCCTAGAGATTCACACACCTTGTGTGTGCATTGTCTAGGGGCTGTCACACCTGCAAGAGTCTGGTTCTATTTGCCACAACTTTAATTAGCGGGCTTTAATGGAACGCAAAAATAAATTGATTTTGAAAGGCCTTTCGAAAACACCTTTCTCTGAAGCTATATCCACTGATATGTCAGCCAAGCCAACTAAGGCACCTTTATCAGATCCGAGATCCTTGTCAGAGCCAAAGCAGAAGGCTCTGAAATTGACAGATCTAAAGGCTCTATCAGAACAGACATTCCATCCTGGCTCCAGCACTTCCTCTGAGCAAGAATCTCCACTGACACCGATTACTTCTGCTCACAGACACAGGAGCCAATCTCCTTCCATGGAGAAGATCTCTTCCAGACTCCTTTCCCCAATTTTTGCTACTTCAAGATCACCTACTCTATCTATTAAGTCTACCAGGAGTTTGTTAGATGAAGACGTGGATAGGGTCTTGTAGAGACTTTTAAAGACATCTTATTTGGCCAGAATTCTCGTGGATCCAAGCCCAAAGGAATCAGTTCAGACAAAACTCCCCCTCTCCTGCTGTAGTTCTTCCTCTGATCCATCCTCCTGCTTCAGAGCCAGAAGATTCTGACATTCAGGTTGTGTCAGTGTTGGGTTTGGGACCAATAACTTTCCTGATTCCAACATCGGCCCCAAGCATCTCTGTGCCTTTGGAGCAGGAGACCTCTGGGAGCTGACACTCCCCTGTCGGGTCGGCGGACACTTCTCAAATCTCTTTGGATCTGACAATGTCTCTGGGGGCCTTGGCATGGGTGAACTTGGCTCCTACTTCTGCTTTGGAGCTGCTCTCTTCTGCTCCAAAGGGACCGTCATCTCCAGTGACTTACTTGTCGGATCCAGGGACCACTTCAGAGCAGGGAGTGTCTGCCTTTGAAGTAATGAGGAGAGCTTTGACTGCTTCACAGTCTGGTGCACAGTCTTTTTCAGTTCTTCCTCCCCCTTCAGGTGAGGTGTCTTTGTCTTCTCACAGGCTCTCTCTACAGGTCCACAGAGACACTAGGCCTTAGGATGTACCTCAGGGTACTGCCCCCTCTTCTGAAACCTCTTCAGAGTACCCCACTGAAGAGGTACCTCAGAAGATGACATGTAAGAGGAAGCATCTGGAGTAGCTAGAAGAGTTTATCACATCCGATACCAACCTTGATGAGGCAGAAGGTTCCCCACGATCACCTCTTGAAGATGTCTCCTTTGAAGACATCCTAGAATTATTAAAACAGAGAGATGATTGGAAGTCCTCCCCCGCTTCGACTGAAGAGTCAGTCTTCCTGAAGGCCTTTGCATCTCGCCCATCAACTTCTTGGGTTACTGCCCTTTTGATGAGCTTATCAAGCTTATCTCATGAAAGGCTTGGGAGACCCCAGATACCATAGAGCCTACTCATAGGAGGCCAAATAAATACAATACTGTCCCCAAAGAGAAAGATTTTCTTACAAACAGTGTAGGAGTTGATGCTATCGTCGTGGCGGTGGCCACTAGAAAGGAACTCTCTGAGACGAGTACCTCTATCCATCCTACTAATAAAGGCTCCAGGACTATGGAGAGATATGGGAAACACGTCTTTACATCACTGACCTTTGTCTTATGGTCTCTGAATTACCTGACTCACTTCACAAGACTTCAAAGGGACCTGATTAAAGAATTATCAGACTCCCTTCAAGGAGCTGTAGCTGATGCAGCAACAGAGAAAGTCAATGGTCAGCTCACTACCTCAACTTCAGTTGTCAGCTCATCTATGTGACTAATTTCTTATGCAGCAGATGGAACAAGTAGGGCAGCAGGCTCAGGTCTCTCTTAGGAGACAGGCCTGGATGCATCTTTGCAATTTTGCTGAGCCCTTCAAGTCTTCTTTCATTAATACCCCTTTTGACGGCTCATCCTTATTTGGGCCAAAAGTGAAGGAAACGCTCACCAGGTGTGAACAAGTGGGTAAGACCTTGTCTGCTATTGGAGTACATTTTTCTACTCCTACCAGACCCTTTCCCAAAGGTCAAAAAGTCAGTGGAAAATGTGGTTCAGAAAATATCAGAGGTCTTATCAGGACACACAAGGTGAAAGTTCCCCAGAGGCAGAGGGGGGAACAGTAATGGGAGACACCACCCTCACAGCAGGGGGGGTCCACAAAACCAAGGCTCCAGGGAATCTTTCTTTGGGAGACCTTTCCAGCGCTCCTGAAGGAGTGCCCAATTGCTCCCCTGTGGAGGCAGTTGGAGGATGATTGTCCTTGCACTCCCTTCGCCCTTCCTATCCATAAAAACAAAGTGGTTCCAGATGTTCCACCCAGTCAAAAGGAACAGGCCGCTATACAAATTCAAGAGTTGCTAAGGAAAAGAGTCATCAAAGAAGTCCCCGCAGACCAGACAGGATCCGGAACTTACTCAAGATTCTTTTTAGTTCCGAAAAAAACAAGGGACTGGAGACCCATTCTGGATCTCAGCAATCTGAACAAATCAGTAAAGAAGACCAAGTTCCGGATGGTGACACTGCAGCTGATACTTCCATTCTTGGAAAAAGACAATTGGATGTGCTCTATAGACCTCCAAGACGCATACTACCATATTCGAATGGACAGACAGTCCAGGAGGTTCTTGCACTTCCGACTAGGAGCCAGTCACTTCCAGTTTCGAGCTCTGCCCTTTGGTCTCACTACAGCCCCCAAAGTGTTCACCAAATGTATGGCAGTAGTAGCGGCTCACCTGAGATGCAAGGGAAACCGCGTGCTTCCATACCTGGACGACTGGCTCATAACAGCCCCGACCAGGCATCACTTACTTAAATCAAGAGATTATGTCCTTCAACTCTGCTCCTCTCTGGGCAGTACCATAAATTACAAGAAATCTATGCTAGAGCCATCGCAAACTTTGCTGTTCATATGAGCAGAGATAAACACTACCACTCCGATAGCAAGGCTTTCACAAGACAGAGTACACAACCTCTGCCATCTAATCAAAATTCTCATGAAGAAGTCCAAAGTCTATGTAAAACTAGTTCTCCAGGTCCTAGGGAAAATGGCTGCTTCCATTATACTGAGTCCTCTAGCCAACTTCCACATGAAAGTGCTCCAGTGGATGCTATTTGCTTAGTGGTCAATCTTGGAACTTTCAATGTCTCACAAGATTGTAATAAACAAGGCCTACAAGAAAGATCTCCAATGGCGGATCCACTCACAGTCAGTACTTCAAGGCCATCCCTTTATTTATCCACAATCTCTAGCCACGGTGACCACAGACACTTCCCAGATGGGAGGGGGGCATTTTCTCAGGAAGACAGTTCAAGGCATCTAGCAAGACCACGAGGCTCACCTGCATATAAATGTCCTAAAGATGAGAGCAGTGCTTTTAGCACTGCAATCATTCCAAGACTCTTTTCCTATAGGAACAATTGTGATCCAGACCAACAACATGTCTGTAGTTTGGTATATCAACAAACAAGGGAGAACCAGATTATACCCACTTTGTCGAGAAGCTATCTGGCTATCTGGCATTGGGCAATAGACTCCAACCATTTTCTAATAGCAATGCTCATCGCAGGGAAATCCACTGTCATTGCGGACAAATTGAGCAGAGCCATTCTATGGCCAGATGAGTGGTCCCTCAATCAGAAAGTAGTGGAAGTGATATTCCGCAAATGGGGCCAGCCTTGCTGCAACCTTTTTGCATCACCCAGCAATACCAAATGCAGCAACTACTTTGCCCTGATCCCTCCAACGAGGGAGTCACCAAGGGATGCACTTGCTCATGATTGGCCCCCAGGACTTCTTTATGCCTTTCCCCAGATTCCTCTAATTCCAAAGCTCCTACAGAAAGCAAGTTGGTTGGAGACAACCATTATCCTAATTGACCCAACTGGCCTCGTCAAATCTGGTTTCACTTTCTTCAGCCTCATCTCTGGGATGAACCCTGGATTCTGGACCCGGTTCCAGACCTTCTGACACATTCATCGGGGATGGTTCATCCCATCCTAGACAACCTGAAATTGGGAGCTTGGCTGCTCCAGTTCTCCTAATTGTCAGGTTTCCATCCCTTTCCTCTCCAGTCAAGCATATAATTTTATCATCCCATAAAACATCTCCTCGGAAACTTGTTAAAGGCAAATGGAAAAAGTTTGTTCTTTGGGCAAACCATAATGGAATAGATTCCTTTACAGCACCAGTTAATTCTGTCCTTCACTTTTTGTCAGAGATCTTCAATGATGGAGCAGCGGCAGCTTCAGTGAAAGTTCAACTAGCTCCAATCTCTAATTTTCATATAGGAGAAATTTACAACCCTAGCATGTCGCATAGACTTTGCAAAGCCTTTTGAAGGTCACAGTTATGCTAAGACCTCCCTTTAAACATCCAATGCCTCCTTGGGATCTAAATTTCATCTTGTCCAATATTATATTTTCTCCATTTGAGCCCTCAGCCACATGTGATACAAAATATTTCTCATGGAAAACTGTTCTTGGTGGCAATTACTTCTGCCAGAAGGGTATCTCGGTTACAAACTTTGTCCATAAAACCCCCTCTCTAATCTTTCACAAAGATAGGGTGTCATTACGCACCAATCCATCCTTACTACCCAAGGTGGTTACAGAAAATACCCTGAACCAACCCAATGACCTTCCAGTTTTCTTTCCCAACTTTCAAAATAAAGGAAAATAATCTTTGCACCTCCTAGATGTTCATAGGCAATTATGTTTTTATTTACACAGAACTTCAGAATTCAGGAAATCAGACCACCTTTTTGTCTAATATTCTGATACAATTAAAGGTTATCCAGTTTCAAAAGTCACATTATACAGATGGCTTTCATCATGCATATCCCATATTTACAATTCTAAAAACAAAGCACTTCCAAATGGTGCTAAAGCTTATTATCTCTGGCCATGTCTGCTGCTTTCCGGGCTAGACTATAGTTGGATAATATCTGTGCAGCAGCTACTTGGGCAGGTCCTCACACTTTTATTCCTCATTTCAATGTGGATTTGGCCTCCAGAAGTAGAGCATCCTTTGGTTTTATGGTACTAAGGAATATTGTCCCTTGAGCCACCCAGGAGTTCATTTGCTTGGGACATGGTCCCACAAGTGAGAATAAAGGCAAGATTGACAACATCACATAAAGATGTTATGTTCTTACCATAATGTTCCATGTATGTTGTCTGTTTCTTCCTTTATTCTCGCAACCCTCCCTCCTCCTCCTCCTGCCTAAACTCCTGGTAGACTAGTTAACAAAATAGGATTACAGCTGGGCTATATAGCCTCAGAGAATATTCTCTTTCAGTCTATTTCTAATTTCATGGGAGCAACTATATACATATTTCTATGGATCTATAAATTGTTACCATGTAACCCTTCTTTATGTACTGGTGAGGACAAACAAGATCTGAGGTAACCAGGGGAAGGCATTATAGGTAAAGAATGGAGCACATGAGCTTTGCTGAGGAGCTGGAGCTGGAATATTGGCTGAGATGGATCTGACACATAGTATCTGACCCACAAGTGAGAATAAAGGAAAAGATGGACAACGGACATGGAACATTATCATAAGAACAGAACTTCTTTTTTTCTACATTTGGAAGCTGCTGTGCAACAATGCATTAACAACCCCACCAAGTGCTCTTCACTGCACTAGTCACCCAATATCAAGCCATCTGTATGTTCAAAACAACTAAATGGTGCACGACCCTGAGCCTCAAAGACAGCTGTAAGTATGTGATAAAGGAGACAGTCCATTATCATTGCTACTTCTCAATCAACTAACTTGCTCCAAGCCCATTAATGGCACCCCTAATGTCACATTTACCTTATGTTAACCTCCGCTCTTGTCTATACCACAGACTATTCTCACTGCTCAGCAACTGGCTCTTTACTTTGTAACATAGTGTTGTGGTGCCATTGGATGAATGCCAAGCAGGTAAGACAAACGGCAGAAACAAAAAAAAGTGAGAGTAGCCTGTGACTTGTTGTAACCATGTTGTAATTGTGTTAAGAAAGAGCAATAGGAATGCTGTTATTCAGAGTACAGCAGATTGGAGTAATGCGAACCGGTCCCTTTAAACAGCCATACTCTAGTTTTACAGATGGATAATCAATTACTGACCTGTGCTTATTTAAGGCTAGGTCATTTTCAACATGGCAGAAGTCATTTGGTACTCCCAAGAAATCTAAATCACTTGTGCATGGGATTCACTGCAAAAGAAAGATTGTCTGAGTCCTGTGTAATCAGCCATTTGGTTGAAATCCAGCAAGAGTTATGTTGTTTGCCAGAGAAAGTCCCAGTAATAGAGAACCTGGAGGTTACTTGTATTTAACAGGGGGATTCTGGTAAAAGATAGTATCCTATTTTGCCAAAGAAAGTCTTGGTGGTGAGAGACTCTAAAGATATTGTTTAAACAGTTCCAAGCACTCCACTGGCATTTTGGTTCTTGTTTTATGTTTGGGGAAGATTGTTTACATAAAATACTTTTTGCTTAATGGGCCTGCCAAACGCTCCAGTTTGGAAAGACTCAGTTTTAAAGGGGATTCTGCACATCGCTACTGACTCTTGTGGCACCTATAGCATATGTACTAAACTATTTACTTTTTCACAGGTTTTTCTGTTTTATTCCCATTTTTTAAACTTATGGTGAAATATAGCCCACTTTTATGTTTTTTTTTTCAGAACAAGTGTGCTCACTAATTTCACATCTGCTGGATGTAATGGGCAGCTGCAACATTTTGATTCCTCTTGATGCTGTCAATGAGTCCCCATCCATAGACAAAAAGGGCTTTGTGTCTGATCTGAGTTGCAGTGAATTTCCAGAGATGTTACTGCCCCAGAGGGCCAGTGATAACTACCATTGAGCAGAGGTGTTCCTGCCCCAGAGAAGCCCATGCTTACCATTGAGCAGAGGTGTTCCTGCCCCAGAGGGCCCATGATAACTACCATTGAGCAGAGGTGTTCCTGCCCCAGAGGGCCCATGATTACCATTGAGCAGACGTGTTCCTGCCCCAAGCAGAGGTGTTCCTGCCCCAGAGGGCCCATGATTACCATTGAGCAGACGTGTTCCTGCCCCAGAGGGCCCATGACTACCACTGAGCAGAGGTGTTCCTGCCCCAGAGGACCCATGATAACTACCACTCAGCAGAGGTGCTCCTGCCCCAGAGGGCCCATGATAACTACCATTGAGCAGAGGTGTTCCTGCCCCAGAGGGCCCATAACTACCACTGAGCAGCTTCTTCAGATGATCACTACAGCTGCCGAAGGGATGATGGTAGTAGCTAAATTCATGGTGCAACAGAGAGCTACACCCCTACTGAAACCCCTCAACAGCACAGAAGACCCAGAACCCAATCCATTTCAAAAACAAAACCATCCTGGAGAGCTAAGATCACAATACCTGGCTAAAGATTCTAGTGGCACACCTCACATGCGACCCTTCCATGTATGCATTGATGTTCCTAGCCTGAAATCTAGTGATCTCATAAGCAAAATAAAATAATTGTTAGAACAGGTAGGAGTCACCTCAGATACTCAGGCTGTCAAACTTTGTGATGTGTCTTTTCTAAATGTAAGATACTTATGGCACAATTACTTGAATTAAAACATATAGTGAAGGTTTTGCTAGACCTTGAGGGGTTGAACAGTTAAGAAACAATGATGAAAAATAGATCAATTTAAAAGGGCTATGCCAGCAGTCGTTAAAAAGTTGGCCTGTCAGGCAAATACTCATAATGCCAAAAGCTTTGTAATTTTATGAGACAGGATTTTATACTATGAAGATATGTATAAAGAAGCCCCCAGCAAAGTAACAAAGGGAAAAGGGACCATGTCTTCCATTCTCTATATCAAGTGTGAGAAGACAGGGAACATTCCTAAATATTGTGCTGGGAAAACCAAAGCAGAGATTCCTCTGCAGACAACTAAGGAGATGGGGGATGAAGATATTATAGAATGTAACCAGGTAACAACTCACCAGGTCAGATCTGGTTATATACCTGTGCTATGATGAAGCTGATGAAATATAAAACCAGAGTGGAGGGGCAACAGCTACAAAGTTTGCCTGACTCTAGTAGAATGATCATTTTGGTTAAAACACAGCATATTTGCAAGAAATAGGCCCATTCCTAAAGTCTATTGAGGTAGTGTGCATTCATGGGGAAAAGAGATCATGTTACTCAGGTGGATATATACAGCCTCATTTTGGGAAAGAACTATACCTAGTAGCCACGATGATGTAATCATTGGGAAAAACTTCCTATTTTTTAACCTTCTCTGGAAGCACTGGGGAGATGATAACAGTAAAGAGCCTTGTCTAATTCCTAATGTAAAGCCCAAATCCACACACTACATTAGTCCACAGGGTAAAGATACTCCATATACCTTATAACCAAATGAGGACAGAGGGCCACTGAGGCTTAAGGAAACTATTAGAGGGCCAGGGCCTGAATAAAGTATTGATATATTTGTGTAAAGAATGAAGACTATATCCATATAGTACTGAGATGTCTAGCAAGGATAGGTGATGCCAATCATCTAGCGTGGAGATGCAGTCCCAGGAACCAAGACAGGGTTGAAATCACAAACTGAACTGAGAACAAAAACTAGTGGGAGACCACAAATGAATTGCATAGCATCAAGAGGAAGTGGCAACCAGGGAAAGCTCCCTATAACATTGGCATGAGCTGTCTTTCCTTGGCAAGCAGTAGGGCATAGAGATCCCTGCACCTGCCATGACTGTGGAGGAAGCAAGATCTTGGAATGCAGAGGAAGCAGAAAATCTCAGTTTGTCTGACCTCTGGGTAAGCCAACAAAGTTTTAAAAGAGCCTAATAAGAGGATGAGACATTTAGATGTGCCAGAGAAACTATATCCATGGTAGTGGGACAGGACACCCCCCTCCCACCTACCCCTACTTTGAGATAGTGAAGGACTTCATCTACAGGGTAGCTAAGGAGAGTGGGGATACTGTCTTACAGCAAATGGTACCCAAGCCCTTTAGGCAAACAGTCATGCAGATGGTCCATGGTTGGGGGCCATCTTGATAAGAATAAAACCAGAATGAGAGTACTAGATAGAGTCTAATGGCCATGTGTTATGAAAGCAATTAAAAACTATGCCAGGTGTCTTGAGCATCAGTTGAGAGCCTGTAACTGGGTTTCTGGAATCTTTTGATTTCTATGCCCATAAAGTTCACTTTAAAATGATTTTAGTGGCTATCATGGAGCCATTAATCAGCTCCAAAAGGGGCACCGGTATACACTAATGGTGCTGGATTGTGCTACAGAATCCCCGAAGCTTTTACCTTCAGGAAAGTCAATTCCAAACTGACCAGTAAGGAAACAGTTTTGCTGTTTTCACAGGCAGGGATATCTAAGGAAACTGTAATGGACCAAGGAATACCTTCCATGTATAAAGATGTGAATCACCTATGCCAGAGTATTCAGGTTAAACAGCTAAGGACCTCAGTGTATCACCCACTGAAAGTCTGATTGATGGAACAGTTTAACCACACTCAGTTTAACCATGTTCAGAAAGGTTAGGAAGGACAGGGTCCATTTGTTACCTTAGAGAGGTACCTCAAGCTTCTAAGGAATTCAAACTATTTTTTAAACACCTTTATTAAAATACCACTTAAGACAAAGGCAGGCATACAGTCATAGAAAAGAAAACAAACCTTAAAGACATATTCACACATGTACTAATAGAAAAGAAAACAAATCTTTTTAACATTTTTGCATTTACACACATTATACATTACAAGTTTTATTTCTTTATAACAAGTGTCTTTCAGTCCAAAATTACTTAAATCACTCATTTTCTGCCTTCCCTCAAACCTCACTCCTCCTGAACATTTTTCTGCATGTATTGTTCTCATAAATTCCAATTATTTCTTTGTAATTTGCTCTTTCCCTTTTCTAAAGATCCCTCTTCCAGTTCTTTTATCTCATTTACATATTCGATACTTTATATACAGTTGGTTTAGATTTTGTTTTCCATTTTTTGGTGATTGCTTTTTTTGGCAGCCAGCAGAATTAAACTTAATAAGGCCTTACTTATGTCTGAAGCCACGGTGGTGCAGCGGTAGTGTTGTCACCTCACAGCAAGATTCTTGGCTGGAGCACCTTTTGTGTGGAGTCTGCATGTCCTCCCCGTGGTCGAGTGGCGTTCGAAAGACATGCATAAATGGGCGTGCCTTTGTTGAAGGTTGGGCATCGAGCTGGCACCTCGGCACCTTAAAAATCTACTGCCAATCATTAGCAGACTGGAGTTCCGCTGTGACGACCCCTAACCGGGAAAAGCCGAAAGAAGAAGAACAAGGCTTTACTTATGTCTAGCCAATTCAGATCCTGTATTCAAGCACAAAAAAGAGATATCCTTAGTTACAGCCATTTGCTCTCCAACATTTCTAACACAAGTACTCTGTACGGAATTTTTTAAATATGCCAAGTCATTACACTTCCAAAAAACATGTTTCCATGTACATCTTTTTTCCTCATCACACCTCCAACATTTACCATCTACCTGAGAAAATGTTCTTTGAAGTCTGCTTGGGGAATAATAATACCTCTGCAAACACTTCCAAGCAAAAATCCTAAACTTATGTCCTCTCATTGTTTCCTCGTAAATTGCTTTTCCAGTCTCACTTCCCAATCTTTTCTAACCTTCCCTGATTGATTCTTATAGTTATAAGATGCAATATTTTATATGTCCTACTAATAATTCCACTTTTAATAGCAAACTCTGTTTTAGATCCTACTAAAAACTTTACCAGAGCAAGTCTTTCACTTAGGACTTCCCTATCCCTTTCTCTTTGCCTATACTCTTATATCAATCCCTGATAGGAAAGGCAGTCTCTTATCTGCAATCCAAACTTCTTTTCTGCCTCTGGTAATATTTTCTTAATACATTGATTCATTTGCCAGTTTTCAGCAGTACACTTGCCTGTTTTCTGTACCCCTAATTGCAGTCATCCCTACTGGCAAAATCTCCTTTCTCCGGTCATGTGTTGCCATAGCTTTTAAAATCCTTTCTGCACCTTCATTAATATAATATTCTGTATGGTTATTATTCTCCTTAAGGATCAGGTCTATATCACGTTGTCGAACTTTTAAAGGTTCGAACGTATATGGTCGACACCATATGATCAAACTTTTAAAAGTTTGAATGTTCCAACAGGGATCTCTGTACAGTGCGGAATGGAAAGATTTCTCTTTCTGCACTGTAGTGCAATCTCAGAGTTGGCATATTTAAAGAGTGGGGGGGTACAGCCCCCCCATGTGGGGAGGTGCAGGGGGGCTTGCCCCCTGCTTAAACCATTCAGGTAAGTTTTTCTTTGGTTTATTTTTTTTTATTGCATTTTCAAACTTTTAAAAGTTCAATCATATGGTGTCGACCAAATGATGTTCGAACTTTTAACAGTTCGATTATGTAATATAGATGCTAGGAATCTGCATCAAAAATTGCATTACCTCCTTATTTTTTGAACCCCCCCCCCACCCTGACTTCTTCATCATCTCTTTCTGCTTTGAATTAGAATCTTCTGTTTGTGTTATTTATTTGAGCCTTAACTGTAGAGTTCTAAAATATCCCTTCAAATCAGGTAATCCTAACCCACCTTGCTATTTTGGGAGGATCAACTTATCCCACTTAACTGTTGCCCTCTTTCCTTCCCAGATGTATTCCTTTAACTTTAATAATTACTGTCCACAACATTTCCTCTGGTTGATAAAAATATGCCTGACATGTATAAAACCAAAGGGACCAAAAACATTTCAACTGCTTGCATCTTACTATAACCAAGAGCTTCCAGTTTCTGTATTATATTTTGTTTAGTATCTTCCCAGATATCCTTAGCTTCCATAACAGAACCCCTTTTAATCCATACTCCTAAATACTTCATCTTATCATGTCCCCAAAAATACGGATATTGCTGAACTGTGTCATGTGTGGGTACATAACTGATGGCTATAGTTTTTATCTTCATTAATTTTATAACGTGAAAAGACTTGAGAACATCTCAAAATGTTCCGCAAAACTGAGACATCTTTTTCTGGATTGATCCAGTACAAAATAATATCATTTGCAAATAAAACCAATTTTTCTTTGATTAACACATGAATTATATCCTTGAATTTCTGTGTCTCTTATTTTCTATGCCAGTGGTCCTAAAGATAAAATAAATAATTCTTTGCCAGTGGCCCTAAAGATAAAGTAAATAACAAAGGGAAAAGAGAACACCTGTGCCTGGTTGCTTTGTTCAAGCATAATTTAATGAAGTGGAACCCACCTGCTTTAATTCTTGCCTCTGATCCTTCATATATCCTTCTAATTAACTTCATTGGTGTATCAGGAATGTAAAAGCTAACATTGCCCTATGCATAAAAATCAGAGCTTACTCTGCCCAGTGCTTTTTCTGCATTAAGACCCAACAACAACAGTGGTATTTTATTACATTCTGTTTCACTCTGGATCATTGTTGTTCTGTTAATATTGCCAAATGTTTGCCTCTCCTCCACAAAACCACACCGATTCATTATCTATCTATTTTTGGCAAAATCTTTGATGGGATCTTTGTCATCTTTGGGTAATGCAGCCGTCACAGCTTTCATCCAAGATGCTAGTCCTTCCCACCCTTGTAAAATACTACTAAGCAAAATTTTCCATTACTTTCTTCCCCCTTAACTTCCAAACTTCCACAAGAATGCCATCTGTTCCTGAAGACTTCCCAGCAAAGTGATTATATATCACCAGTTTTATTGCAAATCTTCCTATCTTATCCATTAGTTTGTGAGATTCATCTTCCTTTAATTTTGGCATAATTAAGTCTTCCATAAATATTTCCATTAATGCTCTTTCTTGGTCTTCATATTCCTGTGCTTTCTACAAATGTTGATAAAATTTCCGAACAATGTCTAGTACCTCATAATAGGATCTCTAGTTATTTTTCTTCTCAAAGATTCCCCACGTTTGCTTTCAACCCTTTCTACATTCTGTTGCCTAAAGTCACTGTTCTGAAAGTTTGTGTGCTCTGGGGTTATAAAAAATAGCTGCTTAAGAGCAATCCTTCAAAATGCATGCATATTATCCAAATGTTTTCTTATTTTCTCTTTTGCACTTTGCAGTTGCTCCTCCTCTTGTTCTGTGAGATTCCTCTTATTCTGCAGTACTTTAACCTTTGTCAGCCACTCTAAATAATTCATTAGTTCTTAACCATATTGTTTTTCTCTAAACTCTATTTTTATTTTCTCCCACTTACAAGCTATTCCTTCTGAAGAAATTTCTATCTTCTCTAATACCCTTTGAATAATTTCCACTACCCATTCCTTAAATTCCTGTCTTTTTAACAAGTAGGTGGGAAAGCACCAGTGTCTTATTTTTATTTCCTTACCCTGCATTTTATCTTAGTTTTCATTGGTGCATGATCGGGAATAGTTACAGGATGTGTGTGTGTGTGTGTGTGTGTGTGTGTGTGTGTGTGTGTGTGTGTGTGTGTCTGTGATTCAAATGTCTGTCATTATTTTCTAACTTCAGTCTTTAAGGATTTGCCAATAATTTGCCAGAAAAAACACAATTTTATGAAAATTGCACCAAAAATAGGATGCAAAAATCTGTACAGTTGAGAGGTATTTTGGGGAACAATATGTAAACTCTGTCCAAATACCTACTACTGAATTCACATCTTCCATATAAAATATATTCATAAATGTCTTCAGAATCTACCCTCTTTTGTTATATTTTCCAGTCTAGGTCCCCGCGATACATCCTCACTATTCAAGTCAAGTTCTAGTCCCCACCTGTTAGTAATAGTCCCTCCAGAAAGCTGATTATTTCTCCCAAATGTCCTTAAGTTCTACAATAGCAGTTTATCATGGAAAATAAATTGTCAGCATAATTCCCCCCTCCCTTGCCAACAGCCCTTTACGACTACAAATGTACCATTACTGTCCCCCCACTTCTATTCAAGCAATCAATATTACTACTTCCTTTTCCTCTGATATTCTGCTGAATATCCATCCTGAAATCCTTTCTTTGACAAATTCACATGCCCATTTCTTTCCAAATGCACTACTGCACTACTATTTGCATTGTGCACTTCTTAATATAATTCATTTCCTTTTTGTCTGTACTTATAAGGCTATTTACATTCCATGACCTACGCTTTTCTCACAAGTATCTATTTACAAACCCAAAAGATCTAACGGTGTTAGTCTGTACTCTCACTGTGTTGCCAAATCATGGAATAACATTCCAGAATCAGTCAGACTTATACACCACTACTATCTATTCAAGGCTAGGCTGAAAGAAGGAATAGTTGTGTAAAATCTTACCATAACTATAGGTGTCCTTGTCTTCTATATGTTGCAGTATTCATAACATGAGAGAGTCTGCCACAGGCTGTCCTGAATGTCCGGCCAGTCTAAAGCTACTGTTAGGTACATGTGACATCACACATAAGTCCCTGTCCAATGTTGGCCATAAAGTGACTTTGGGTATAAAGCAGACATCGACACATACCATTCTTAGAACTGAATGTCCCAGGAAGAACACCAGCCTGAGATAAACTGAGATAAAAACATATTCAGAAATCAAGCAAGCATCAGGGAAGGAGGGAGGTTTAGAATACTGCAACATATAGAAAAGAAGGACATATATGGTTATGGTAAGATTTTACTCAACTATTCTGTGTCCTTCTAATCATATGTTGCAGTGTTCATAACATGAGGGAGAATACCAAAGTTCATGCAGAGGAAAGAGTGGGAGGAGGGTAGTAGCACTCTACAAACCCCTGAAGAATAACCAGCTCTATACCTAGATATACCATCCAACTTGTAATTTTTGTGAAAGTATGGACAGAAGACCAAGCAGCTGCTTCCACAACAGAGGAACTATCCAGACCCTTGAAAAAAGCACCTAAAGAAGACACAGCTCTACTAGAATGAGCCTTAACTGGAGATGCAAGGGTTTTTTCATGAAACCCATAAAAAGAAATAGCCTTAGAGATCCAAGAGGAGATAGTCTGCTTGGAAATAGGCTTGCCCAGAACTCTGGAATGATAAGAAATGAGACAATCAGATTTTCTGATAGACTTGGTTTTATCCAAATAAAATCTGAGTTGTCTATGGACATCCAAGGTGTGTACAATCCTCTCACTAGAAGATTGTGGAGAGGGAAAGAAAGTAGGCAAATTAATGAATTGGTTAAGTAACAATTCATTCACCACCTTGAGCATAAAGGAGGGATTAGTACATAGGCAAACCCTATCCTTGTGGAAAACAGTGAATGGAGAGGAAGCCATAAGGGCCTGAAGTTCTGAAACCCTTCTGGATGAAGTGATGGCCAAAAGAAGCACCATCTTCCAAGTGTAATGTTGGAGAGAAGAGGAAACTGCTAATTCAAAGGGAAGCAAAGTAAGTTTTAGTAAGACAAAATTTAGATCCCAAGGAGGAGGAACTGGTTTCCTTGGTGGTCTGATGTGAAGGACGCCTTTCAAGAAAAGTTTGTCTTCCAATCTTGAAGTCAAAGGAGGGGTCATAGGCAGACAGGCAGAAATGGCAGAGGGATGAGCTTTTTACTGAAGAGTACGATAATCTGGTCTTCAGTTATTCACACAGATAAGACAAAACCACTGGGATATCCACAGACAATGGTCATAGGTTTTGAGAAAGAGACTAGATGAAAAACCTCTTCCATTTGGAAATGTAGGATTTCTTAGTATTGAGTTTTCTGGCCTCCTGCAGAACTTGTAGCATGTCCTCAGAAAATAGGTGTCTGAATGTGATCAATACCCTATCATCCACAGTGTCAGATGAAGCGCTGACATTGATGGGTGTATTAGGGATCCCTTGTCCTGTGTGAGTAGATCTACCCTGTGAGGTAACTTGTGATGACTGTCCTTGGCTAAATGCAGAAGAAGGGGGAACCAATGCTGTTATGGCCAAAAGGGAGTCACCGGCAAGATTTTTGGTTGGTCCTGTTGTATTTTTAACAGAACTTTCTGTAGAAGGGGAAAGGGGAGGAATGCATGGAAGAACACCCCCTTCCAAGAGAAGGACTGAGCATCCACCTTCCATGCCAGAGGATCGGGCACTCTGGCACAATATATTGGAAGTTGTCTGTTCATAGGGGAGGCCAAGTGATCTACTTGACGAGTATTCCACCAATGTATAATGTCCAAAATCACATCCCTGTGCAAAATCCATTTGTGGGATTAAGTCATGGACCTGCTCAACTTGTCTGCCACGACATTCTGACAAAGGCATGTAAACTGCCTGAAGGGTTAGTTGATACTGAGTTGCCAACTCCCAAGCCGTGAGAGCCAGCCTGCACAAGAGATATGACTTGGTTCCCCCCTGCTTGTTGACATACCAAAGAACTGTGGTGTTGTCTGTGAAACACTTCAGGGGACCTGGAAAAAAAAGAGGTTGAAAGGTTTGCAGGGCAAAAATGAGAGATCTCATCTCCTTTATATTTATGTGTTCCTTCATTTGGGAAGGAGCCCACTGTCTTGAACCTTTCAAGCGGTGAAGGTTGCCCACCATCCTATGTCTGAGGCATCCGTGAATAACTCCTGAGATGGAAGAGGGGGGTTGGAGGGTAAGTCCTATATTCAAGGTAACCTGTTGAATCCACCAGTGAAGTTCTTTTTTCAAGCAGGGATGCAGAGGAATAACAAAATCCAGTGGATGAGCATGCTGCATCCAGACGGACCTGAAGTACCACTAGAATTTCCTCATGAGGAGTTTGCCTAGAGGTAACATGAGAATAGTGGATGCCATGAAGCCTAGCAGGTGGAGGAACTCCCTGGCTGTCAGGGGCTGAAGTGGAATGATGGCCTGAAAGAAAGCAGTTAGAGAGATGACTTTCTGAGGAAGCTAACATCTTGTCTGTCTGTATTCTGCATCCCAGGAAGACAAGGTCTTGCGAAGGAGTGAGAAAGAATTTTGGAAGTTTATAGTGAGTCCTAGTCTTTCCAGAAGAGACACTGTGAAATGAAGATTCTGTAAAAGAATGTCTGAAGAATGAGCCTGGAGAAGGAGGTCATTCAAGTATGGAAAGATTTGAATACCCTTGAGTCTGCAAAAGGCAATAACAGGAGCTAAGCATTTTGTGAAGACCCTTGGTGCCATAGATAGACTAAAAGGCAAGGCAGAAAACAGAAAATGTGAGGAAGCAATAGCAAAGTGCAGAAATTTCTTGCAAAGAGAATGGTTGGGGATGTGAAGATAGGCATCCTTGATGTCCAGGGACTCCATGAAGGCCTGTGGAAGAATGACAGGAAGCAGAGTGTTTAAGAAGCATGCAAAAGGTGGGGACCTTAGAAATGGGTTTAGATGTGACAGGTCTAGAATGGGTCTCCAAGAACCATCTTTTCTGAGGACTAGGAACATTCTTTCCCTATTTCGGATTGTGGTACTTTTTGAATTGTTCCCTGAGAAATTAAGGTGTGAATCACCTGAGGAAAAAATTCCAAGTGGTCTTTTGGGGGTTGAGGAATACCCCTGAAGGAAGGAAGAGTATTCCCTACCATGAAGTATCCTATGAGGATAATAGAAAGATCCCAGGAGTCTTGGGTGATCTGTTTCATAGCAGGGAGAGACAGGGAAAGACATAAGGATAGTGGGGTTTGGCTGCAGAGAGGTTGGTAGTCACAGACTATCTAGCTTGCTTGGAAAATGCTACTTCTGAACAGGAGGAGGAGTAGAAGTCGTCTTGGCAGTGTAAAGTTTTCTTGCACTTCTGTTACGCTTAGATGTAGAAGGTCTGGACGGCTTCCTTACAAAGTGAGTTTTAGAAGGATAGTTCCTTTGAATATTTGGAACTGGTGACATAAAAATATATTTAAGGTCCTGGCGCTCCTTGCCCTGTTCTTGCAAGGACTTAAAAAGTTCTGTAGTTGCAGATCCAAACAAGGCCTTGGAATCTAGTGGATCATCTGTTATTTTAGCTTTGATAATATCTGATAAGAGGCTGGAGTCTCAGCCAAGAGTACCTCCTCAAGACAGAACCAGATGCAGCAGCTCTGCCAGATGCTTCCACTGCACCATAGCTGCATTTAATGGAATGATGTGTTACTTGAGCAGAGGAACCCAAAATGGAAGAATGCTGAGACTTAGTGTCTGAGTCTGGAAGCTCCAAAATGAGCTTAGTGGCTTGAGAAAGGAGGGCTAAAGTATGTTTGGTTATATGTATCTGGTAGTTTATGGCCCTAAAGGCAAGAGTGGCCGAAGTATACACTTTTTCCCCAACATTTCCTTAACTTTCCTCAGCTTATCTGAGTGGAGAATGGAAGTTGAAGGCAAAAGCATTGAGGGCTTATCTGCAGCCACTGAGACTGTAGCTGGGTCTGTAGAAGGGCAGTTAAACAAAACTTGCAGTCTTCTGGCACTTTGTAGAACCTATCTGGCCTTTTAGGGGGCAGGAGGTTGTGAGTCTGGACACTTGAAAACAGAGAAGAAAGTATCCAAGAAATCTGGTAGCACTGGAGGTACTGCAGATGGGGGTAGGGGAATCCATCTGTAACAGATATTAATAACTTTTCCATACCTCAGAAACCTGAGAGCAATCCCACTTGAAAAATTCTCTAATCTTCACAATGGCCTCACCAAAGGTAATATCCTCCCCTGGTAATTCTGCACCATTTGATTCCTGCTCTGGGGAAACATACCCCAGTGGAGAGGACATCTAGGCAGAATATGCCAGAGACTCATCCCCAAAGAAATCATCTTCATCTGAGGAATCCTCAATCCTAATTCTTTTTTGAGGAGAAACTGGAGAAAGTTAAGGAGAAGGAAGAGAGACCCCCTGTAGATTGCCTAAGGGCCGTAAAAGCATTAAACACCCTTTAGAAAAGGCTTGACAATCAGCAGACTGTTCCTGAGGAGGAGGAGAAATAATAATAATAATAATAATAATAATGCTTAGTTTTGTGCTTTTTCTTTAGAGGAACATCCATATAGTGAAAAGACGAGGGTTCCGATGTAGGCCTACATGCAATAATGGAACTAGGGACGTCTTCACATACAAGGATTTGTGGAATTCCATGAGGACCTTCAGAGACTATGTGCTTGGGCCCCCCTCCCCCCACATGTCTTTTGCAGATATCTGCATTTCCCCTGAGGATGTGCTAGCAGGATCCTTTGCAGCCTCCACAACAATACCAGTGAAAGAATCACCACCTTCCTCTGAACAGGTCTCCGGGCCAACATTGGTCTCAGGAAAGTCATTCAGAATTGGAGGAGCAGCAGAGATCTCAGGCCTAGACTTCTAGGCCTTTTTAAGAATAGGCTCCCCTGAAAGGTCTGATGCACCTTTCATGGGGTCACAAGCTATAGGCTTAACACATTGAGTCTCTAAATATAAATTGAGAGAAGCAAGACAGCTGTGATGGGTCTTTGGAACAAAGGCTTTGCAAACAGCACAAGAGGTATGGTCATGGTTAGGGCCTAGACAAAAAAGGCAGAGATGGTTGGAATCCTTATGTGGAATTTGCCTTCCACACTGACACTGGCCCTTCTTAGATGACATGTAATTTAGCAAAACAACAGTAGCACAAAAAAAGTAAAAAAAAAACAGGGCACTTATCTGACTTGGAATCTGCATCTTCACTGTCAGGCAAATGACCACAGATGTCGTTCAGACTGGAGGCAGAAAAATTCTGAGGATGGTACGTACTGACATCTGCTTTGTAACTGACACTGGATACAATAGCCTTAGACTTTTGTATACTGGCTGGACATTCAGGACAGCCTGCGGTAGACTCCCTCATGTTATGAATACTATAACATATGAACAGAAGGACATCATCGAACCAATAATTGGATCTGCCTCTGCTCCATGCCATCTTAGTACTCTTTTTCCATTCCCTTATAGGCTTTTTATCTATCCTATTTACCTTCCTGTATTACCTACTTTCTAGCCTAACCTTTCTGTAATTCCTTAACCTTCTAATGTCCCTTCTTTCTATTCTTACACTAACTTTTATCTGTCCCAGAAATTATGACTGAAATTTGCTACCTAAGTTTCTTGCCAGAAAGTGTATATAGTTTTTACAACGTATTACTTATTCTGTAATATATTTTTCATGCATTATTATGTAACATAGGAACTCTCTTCTATATTCTATATAATGCATGTTCAACTTTATTTCTGCTTTATATTTTCTTATTTTCTTCTTTTACTGTATCTACAAATTGTACTCCTGTGTGATGTTCTTAGTCTTTGTAATCAATGTTGATTTGTAATTCTGTTTAAATTGTACTGTGGACCATTTCTCCCTGGCCCTCCACTAAAAATGGGCTCATATCCAGTCAGGCTTTCCTAGTAAACAAATGTCAAATAAATAAATTCCAAGATTCTATGAATAGAACAGCCATTATAGTACAAAGCTATTGTTCTCCTTATTTTACATGACAGTTTTTTTTAATGTGTATTTCCAACTTTTGTCTTACATGCACAAACTAATGTTTGTCAAGCTGATCTTTTATACAGTTGTTTTTTTCTCACCTCCATTTGAACCTATGTGTCATTTCTCAAGACTTGTTCATTTAATGAAAACCTGCAAACAAAAAACTAATACATTTTCAAAACACTCCATCCCCTATTAACTTAGAACCCATACACACGTACACACACACGCGCGCAGGCACACACACACACGCATGCATGCACGCGCGCGCACACACACATACACACACACACACACACACACACACACACACACACACACACATTCATAGAAAAACTATATGCACTTTAACCAATGAAGTTTAACCCTCCAGATAGGAACAATTGTCCCAAATCAACAGCTACACCCAGATGCATAACCTAATCTAAAATTAGAGTTACACATGCTAAACCACATTACAGTCTGTGCTCCCACACTGACTGCTGTCTGCTCTTTTCTTATATTTGTTCCCTTCCTAGAAGTGAAAACAGCTTGTATGCGTTTAGAAAATGTTAATGTTTAGCTGTAGGAAAAAAGCACTGGCTACCTTTAAATAAAACTAAATTATGCAGTAATCCATTAAATGCATTAAAGTATTAAGGCTGATGGAGAGGCTACTATCTCTTATTCACTTTCCATTATTTCAAACTTTTTCAGTGAACTGTCATTGTACCTGTAAATTTTGCATTTTCTTCAGCAAAGAAAGTATAGTTGTGCAAACTCTTAACATAATGGTAGATGTCCTTGCCTTCACTGCTGCAGTATTCATTACGTATGGGATTCCCTGCTATGAAAGCCAGATGTTTGGTCAGTCTATCAAAGTCTACCATTACTTTAAGGTACACTGAATGTCAACCAAATGCTCCTCACATACCGTAGGGCATAAATGTGACGTTCAGGCATTCCATCCTCAGAACTGACTGCCCCAGTAGGAACATCAGTTTAAGGAAAACCAAAGAGAACCTGCACATCCAGGAAGGAAAAAGACTAGGGGGATGGAGAGAGGGAGTGAATACTGCAGCAGTGAAGACAAAGACATCTACCATTATGGTAAGATTTGACACAACTGTACTGTGTCCTTACATTCACCGCTGCAGTATTCATTACAAATGGGAGAGGCCACAGCTCAAGAAGAAACCTGGGAGGAGGAAGCAGCAGTAGACCCCTCTAAGAAGCCATGAAGAATGGCATTAGCAAAACCAGTAACAGCTGTGGAGATACCATCCAACTTGTAATGTTTGGTAAAAGTATGCACAGAAGTCCAGGTAGCTGCTTCAAGAATTAGTGGCTAAGTCCTTGAAAAAAGCACCAGAAGAAGCCACAGCTCTAGTAGAATGAGCTTTTACAGAAGAAGGAAGGCACTCACCATGAAAAGTGTAACAAAAAGAAATAGCTTTTGTAATCCAATAAGAAATAGTTTGCTTTGAAACAGTCAATCCTAAAGACTTGGGATAAAAGGAAACAACTGATCAGACTTTCTGATAGCTTTGTCTATGTATGTCCAAAGTATGCATCACCCTCTCACTGTCAGATTGCAGAGAGGGTAAAAAGTAGGCAAATTAATAGACTAAGTGACAACTCATTAACAACCTTAGGCATAAAAGAAGAATTAGTATGCAAGGACACACTGTCCTCATGGAATATTAAAAAAGGTGGAAAAGCCATAAGGGCTTGCAACTCGGACACCCATCTGACAGAAGTAAGAGTAACAAAAGAACTGTCTTCCAAGAGCAATGTTGCAAGGAAGCTGAAACAGCAGGCCCAAAAAAATGCCTGAGTCAATTTCTCCAGAATGAAATTAACATCTCAGGGAGGAGGAACAGGCTTCCTGGGAGGTCTAAGAAATTGCTAAGCCTAAAATCTGGAAGCTACATGAGGAGTTAAAGGCAGACAGACAGAAAGAGCTGATAAGTGGGCCTTAATAGAATAGGCTAAACCAGCACTGAGCAACTCACACAAATAAGAGAGAACCAAAGGAACATCCACAGTAAGTGGGTCCAGGTTATGAGAGAGACACCAAATAGAAAACCTTTCTATTTGGATAATTAAGATTTCCTAGTAGTAGGTTTCCTGGCCTTCTGCAGGACTTGCAGCATGTGGACAGGTGGGGATGGATGAGAGATCCCTTGTCTTGTGTGATTAGATCCACCCTGTGTGGTAACTTGTGATGGTTGCCCTTGGCTAGATACAGAAGTAGAGGGAACCAGTGCTGTTGCAGCCAAAAGGGAGTCACCAACAAGATTTTGGGAGCATCCTATTGAATCTTTAACATGACTTTCGGAATGGGAGGAAGGGGAGGGAATGCATAAAGAAACATTTCCTTCCAAGAAAATGAGAGGGCATCCACCTTCCAAACCAGAGGACCTTGGACTCTGGCACAAAACAAAAGAGGTTGATTGTTCAGAGGAGAGGCAAAGAGATCTACTTGAGGAGTACCCCCATGGTAAACAATGTCAAGAAACACATCATCCCTGTGAAGCATCCATTTCTGGGACTACATGAAGGACCTGCTCAGAGTGTCTGCGACAATATTCTGATCTGAAGAAATGTAAACCACCTGAAGAATCACTTGATACTTGACAGCCAGATCTCATACCAGAACAGCCAGCCAGCAAAGAAGGTAAGATCTCATTTCCTCTCTGCTGGTTGATATACCACATAACTGTGGTATTGTCTATGAATGTCTTGTGTGGCCCTGGAGAGAAACGAAGATGAAAGGCCTGAAGAGCCAGCATAAGACCCCTCATCTCTTTGATCTGCTCCTTCTGCTGACGAGGCCATCATACTCCCTGTACCTTAATTGAGCCAAAAGTTGCTCCCCATCCCACATTTGAAGCATCTGTGAACAATTCTTGAGAGGGAAGAGGGTGATGAAAAGGGATACCTGGATTCAGAGACAACTGCTGAACCTACCAGAGAAGCTCCTTCTTGAGACACGGGAGAAGAGGAACAGGAAAGTCTAGAGGATGCACATGTTGAAGCCACACTGACTTCAGAAACCACTGGAAGTTCCTCGTGTGGAGTTTGGCCAGAGGGAGCCTTGGAATGGTGAAAGCCATGAAACCCAGAGCTCTCAGAAACTCCGTGGCTGTAATGGAGACCAGGGGAAGAAGAGTTTGAAAGTAAGAAATAAGAGTTAAGGCCTTTGGAGGAGGCAGGAATGCCAGCACTGGCACCATCTAAATCCTGCAACCCAGAAAGACAGAACATTTCAAAGTAAATTGTGACTGCCATACTCTGAAGAAGAGAAATGGCAAAATGAAGATTTTGCAAAAGTACCTCCAGAGAGGATGCCTGAATCAGCAGGTAATCCAATTAAGGAAATATTTGTATGCCCTAAAGCCTGCAAAAAGCAATCACATGAGTGAGGTATTTGGAGAACACCCTTGGGGCAGTAGAAAGGCCAAAGGGCAAAGCACAGAACTAAAAATGCCAAGAAGCAACAGAAAAACACAAAAACTTCCTGAAAAGAGGATGGATTGGAATATGGAGACACCAGAAAGGCCTGAGGGAGCAATAGAGCAAACAAAGTCTGAAGGGACAACATCTGAAAGGAAGGCACCTTCAGAAAAGTGTTTAGATAAGAGAGATCTAGAATCAGTCTCCAAATACCCTCTTTTCCTGGCACTAGAAACACTCTTGAATAAAACCCCTTCCCCCTTTGGGACACAGACACCTCTTGAATAGTACCCTGAGACAAGAAATCTTGAAGAACCTCTGGGAGAAAAGGAATTGTTCCTGAGGAGGCTGAGGAATGCCCATGCTGCAATAACACCTTTATCTTTAACCAGACTGGTGGATACATTGTTATATAAAAAGCGCAGTCCAGGTTTGAACTGTTTGCAAACACAAACCGCTAAAGTTAACTGTGTATGTGTCTACCTGTTTGAGCTAATATTCATTATCCCCTGGTGAGCACTCTGCTTTGGCTTGTAAGCAGCCACACACACACACACACACACAGACACACACACAGACACACAGACACACACAGACACACACACACAGACACACACACACACAGACACACACACACACACACACACACACACACACACACACACACACACACACACACACACACACACACACACACACACACACACACACACACTCTCTCTCTTCTTCTTCCATTCTCTTTTATTCCCTTTTGTTAGCTAATAGTATCCATAACTGATCAAATAATGTGTGTGTTTGTTAATTTAATTGAGAGCACAGTAGCCTACACTTACAAGGTTTTGCTGTTTTTCCATCTGATAAATAGTTAAGAAATGACTTACAGCTTCACAGCAGTTTTTGGTCAATTCTGATTTTTTTCTTAAACACAAACTTGCCTTTGCTTGGATCTTGCAGCAGTACAAAAGAACTGCCAGCCCACACTCTAGTTTCCCCCTCCCCCTTCCCTGTTTATTACCTTAAGCCAATCCCAAAGTTAATAATGACAGTGTTTCTAACCTTAAAACCCTAAAAATTATATTACACCAGAGCAACTACCCTTAAAATTATATTAAACTACAGCTAAACTACAGCTATTAAAATAAAGAGTTTTGACTCCCTATTTACTTACCTTACGGCTCTAGGAAGCCAAAGAAACCTTGCACTCTAGATAAACCCTGCTCCGCTCTGCCCCAGTTCTCACCCGCCCCCAATACCACTAGATTTATAGTCATAAAGCCAGAAAGTACAGTTGTGTACCTAGCATAAATGTAGATGTTCGATTGTATTCACTGTTGCAGTCATTACTCTTGGGTTATCCTGCTGGCAGGCTACCCTCATTCAGCCAGAATTCCAAAGTCTAGGTCCGGCGTTGGTTGCTGTCGCCTCTTCCCTGATGTCAGTGCGCCAGGGGTATAAAAGATGCAGCCGACGCCATTTTCTTCAGTTTTTCTTGCCCCAGATGTCAGGTGCCCCCAAATTGGTAGGCTGCAAAATATGCCAATAAAAATGCATGCACAAAAATAACATTTCCTTCATCTACAAGCAAATACACCAAAAAGGTTGTATAGGATAGAGAAGTGCAGATAAGTCCCAGCAAAGAAAAGGGGGATGGTGGGTGGGTAACCTGGACTGCAACAGTGAATACACTCGAACATCTACATTTATGGTAGGTACACAACTGTACTATGTTCGTGTTTCACTGTTGCAGTCATTACTCTTGGGTTGAATCCCAAAGCTGAGGTAAGGTGGGTGGGTCTAAATAGGATTAGGAGAGGCTATGAGGCCCTGCAGAACTGCAGTGGCAAAGCCTGCTCTGGACTTAGAGTAAAGAGGTAAGTGGTAGTGCTTTGTGAAGGTGTGCACTGAACTCCAAGTTGCAGCCTCTAAGATATCTTTGGTTGGTACTCCTCTAAGGAAGGCTGCTGAAGTGGCTGCTGCTCTGGTGGAATGAGGCCTAATGTCCTTAGGCACTGATTTGCCATGTTGAGAATAGCAGAAACAGATGCAATGGCTTATCCATTTAGAAATAGTCTGTTTTGAGATAGCCTTTCCTTGTGATCCTGCAGCATATGACACTAAAGGTTGCTCAGACTTTCTGAAAGCTTTAGTTCTGTCCAAGTAGAAGCATAGCTGCCTGTGTATGTCCAAAGAATGCAGAATTTTCTCACCCTTGTTCTGTGGATTTGGATAAAAGGTAGGCAAGTGAATGGTTTGGTTGAGGGCCACACTGGACACCACCTTAGGTATAAATGTAAGGTTTGTCCTCAGAGAAACCCTGTCTGGATGAAAAATGATGAAAGGTTCCACAGCCATGAGTGCTTGTAACTCAGAGACTCACCTTGCAGAGGTTATTGCTAGGAGCAGAGCTGTTTTCCAGGATAAGAATTTTATATCTGCTGTTGATGCTGGCTCGAAAGGAGGCAGTGTGAGTTTTTCCAAAACATAATTGAGGTCCCAGGCCGGAATTGGTGCTCTCCTTGGAGGCCTAATGTTTTTGGCCCCTCTAAGGTACTGCCTTATTAAAGGATGAGAAAAGATAGGTGGTTCCAGATTGTAATGAGCTGAAATGGCAGATGCATGAATCTTAATTGATGAGAAAGAAAGGCCTTTGTTCAGTATCTCAGTTAGGTATTGTAAAATCTGAGGGATATTTGGTACACACGTGTCAATGCCTTGTTCCTTGTTCCAAGCACAGAATCTCTTCCATTTCTCTGCATAAGATTTTCTGGTACTGGGCCTCCTGGCCTCCAAGATAACATCCATAACAGCTTTTGAAAGAGGGGTGTTCTGAATGGCTACATTATCCGCCATGCTGCCAGATTTAAGATCCTGAGTTGGCTGTGCAGGATATGATTGTTTTGTTGGGTCAGCAAGTGAGAAGTTTGAGGCAATATCCATGCTGGACCTAGAGACAAGCTCTTTAGGATTGGGTACCAGTGCTGGCGTGGCCAGTCTGGTGCAATCAGTATCATTTTTGGCTTCTCTTGTCTAACCTTTAGGAGTACCCTGGGACGGAGAGGCAGTGGAGGAAAGGCATATACTGTTAGATTTTTTTCCAGCTGAAGGATAGGCCGTCCACTTTCCATGCTTGCTTGTGATAAATCCTTGTGCAAAATCTCTACAATTGGCAGTTGTGAGGGGAGGCAAAAAGATCTATGTCTGGGCATCCCCATTTCCTTATTATCATGCTGAAGACTTGTGGATCCAGTTTCCATTCTTGGGGATCCATGAGGTTTCTGCTTAGTTTGTCTGCCAGAGTATTTGTTTTTCCTGGCAGGAATTGTGCTTGCAGGTGAACTTGAAAAGCCAATGCTGTGTCCCATAAGGTCATTGCTTGTCTGCAGAGGGGGTAGGAATGTGTACCTCCCTGCTTGTTTATGTACCACATGACCGTAGTGTTGTCTGTCTTTATCCGTAACTGTCCTGGATGAAGCAGGTCCTTGAAAGCTGTCAGGGCATTTTGAACAGCTAGCATCTCTTTTTGATTGATGTGAAGATGCATCTGGTTTGCAGGCCATGTGCCCTGAATACATTTTCCTGCCATATGGGCCCCCCAGGCATAATCTGATGAATCCGTTGTCAGTGTCTGTCTGGCTGTGGGTAGACTGAATGGCAGACCCTTGTTGTGGTGACAGGCTTCTGCCCACCATCAAAACTCCTGTTGCAGGCAGGGAATGAGTGCAATTACTGTCTCCAGGCTGTGGCAATGCTGAGTCCAAACACTTTTTAGATACCATTGTAGTTTCCTCATATGCAGTCTGGCATATGGAATTAGTAGAATGCAGGATGCCATGAAACCCAAGGCCTGCAGGATTTTCCTTGCAAATAAGTGGGTTTTTGTTGCCAGTTTCTTGAAGTAAGTAGTCAGATGTTTTTGTTTGTCTGTCATGAGATAAGCCATCTGGGCAGTTGTATTTAAGCTTGCACCCAGGAATATTATCTCTTGAGAGGGCACTAGTTTTGATTTCTTTTCATTTACTGTGTACCCTAGGCCAATTAGTAATCTTTTTACAAACGCCATATGCTTTAGAAGAATTCCTTTGTTCACTGCTTGAATTAGGCAGTCATCCAAATAGGGATATATTTGAATTCCTTTTTGTCTGCAAAATGCAATTACTGGTGCCAGTCATTTTGTGAAGACCCTGGGCGCAGTAGATAAGCCAAAGGGCAGTGCAGAGAATTGGTAATGCATTGAGCCAGCTATGAGTCTGAGGTATCTTCTGCAAGACTGTCTGATTGGGACATGCAGGTATGCCTCTTTTAGGTCCAAAGTTACGAGCCAAGCCTTCTTGCCCATCATGGGCAGTAGCTGCTGTAGAGTCAACATCTTGAATTTTGGAACTTCCCGAAATGTATTTAGTATAGACAGGTCCAGTATTGGTCTCCAGGTTTTGTCCTTTCTGGGTACTAGGAAAAGTCTGGAGTAAAATCCTTGCCCCTGCTCTTGTTGTGGTACTTGCTGAATGGCCCTCATGTCCATCAGGGCTGTAATTTGTTTTTGTGCCTCTGCCCATTGATTGTGTGGCAGGTCTGGCATACCTTTTGACCATGGTAGAGTGCGAAAATGGAACCTGTAGCCTTGGGACACTATGTTCAGGACCCATTTGTCTTGGGTAACCATTTGCCAATTTCATGAAAAAAGTGCTAGTTTTCTCCCTAAGGGGGCTGACAAAAGAAAAGTGGTTGGATCTGGTAGAGGAAAGTCATTGGGACTGTTTCCTGTAAGGCTGTGATTTGTCTTCTCTGCTTTTGGAGGTAGGAGCACCCCATTGTTTAGGCCTGTATGAGCCTTGGGACTGAGATCTCCCTCTGAGACGCCTGTATCTGCCTCTTTGTGGCCTGTCTGACACTGGAAAGGGCCAATTTTTAGAAGTCCAGTTCCTGCTAAACCTGGGTGGCTGTACCTGTGAGAAATCCTTGACTGTCTGCATGGATTTTGCTTTATCCTCCATTTTTTTCAACACCTTTTCTGCTTTAGTACCAAACAAAGTATCATGATGTAATGGTGCATCTAATAATTTTGCTTTAACATGATCAGGCAGATTCTGTTCCTTTAACCAAGCATGCCTTCTAATAACAGAACCTGTAACAGTGGCCCTGCAAGAGGCCTCCAGTGAATCATAACCACATTGCAAAGTATGCTTTCCCACTTGTTCAGCTGCATGCAATAAATCCTGCAATTCCTTGTTCTCTGAACATTCAGTATTTGTCAACAATTTCTGTTTAAGCAGTGACATTAAATATTGCTGATATTTAAGCATATGAAACTGACAATTTAAAGCCCTTACAGCCAGGGTAGCAGAAGTGTAGACTTTTTCCCCCATCTGTCTAGAGCCCTAGAATCCCTATCAGAGGGGACAGGGTTTTTTGCAGTGGAAGTTTTGACCCCTTTGGGACCCTGAGATATAGTTTCTGCATCAGCAGTGGGGATTTTATATAGGAATTTATGAGAATCCGGGACCCTGTAGTATCTGTCTAGCTTAGCAGGAGCAGGGGGTAAAGAGTCAGGAGACAGGCCGGACTCTGAAAATACATCATCTACAATGTCTAGAACAGGTGGAATAGCAAGGGGTCTGTGCTGAGGAAGTAACAGAAAGTCTCTGAGCCTTTTCTTAGATTCAGAATAATCTTGGCTCTCCCAATGGAAATGCTCCCTCATGGTATGCAGGGTTTCCCCAAAAGAATAATCCTCAGGAGGAGAGGTTTTGGACCTCGGATGACTATCCTTTTCCTTGTCCTTGTGTTTTTTGTTGGCTGGTCCAACGGCATAATATAATTAAATCTTCAGCCAAAGTAATGAAATGCAAAATCGAACCGATGCTTAATAGTGCGTTGGATAAATCTAGCACAAAACCGACAGCTAGCAACGTTTTGATCAGGGCCTAGGCAAGGAATACAGTAAGAGTGAAAATCCTTATGAGGTATTTGCTTCCCAAAAGAAATACAATTGTTAACTTTTTCTGACATCGGTCTGGAGCAAGAAAAATTTTCCCCAACGGGGTACTTAGCTTTAATGAAGACTTCGGTTCTGAAATTCATATTTGAAAATCTCAGGAGTCGGCCGACCGGCACTTACAAACTGCTTTTGCTTCAGGCACCGCGCGGCAAGAAAGACTGGAGAAAATGGCGTCGGCTGCATCTTTTATACCCCTGGCGCACTGACGTCAGGGAAGAGGCGACAGCAACCGACGCCGGACCTAGACTTTGGAATTCTGACTGACTGAGGGTAGCCTGCCAGCAGGATAACCCAAGAGTAATGACTGCAACAGTGAAACATGATGAACATCCCCCTGTTACTAGAACATATCAGCTTACATCTGTCACAGTTTCTCCCACCGCTACTCCATTACCTCAGATTCTACCACTTTATCTTCTGGTGTTGTACCACCCAAGTAATACAGTTCCTTCAACTCACACACTCTGTCACACATAATGATATACTCATCTTTACTACCCCTTTTGCTTGCCCCACAATGATACACACCTCTTTACTACCCCTTTTGCTTGCCCCATACCTCCTTACCTTGTATGAAAACCAGTTTCTCACTGGATTTCAGTACCCAAAAGGCCACATCATCACCCCAGCTGTAAGTCCTTGCACCACTTACCAATCATATTGCACTGTGACCAGCCCTACAACCTGTTCACTCTATCAACATAACAATCCCAGATACATTAGCTCCAGATCTAAACACTACCATATTTTTCTTCTGCTCCCGTTAGGGGTCGCCACAGTGGATCAACTGTTTCCATTTCTTCCTGTCCTCTGCATCTTGCTCTGTCACACCAACCACCTGCATGTCCTCTCTCACCACATCCATAAACCTTATCTTAGGCCTTCCTCTTTACCTGTTACCTGGCAGCCTCATCCTTAGCATCTTTTTCCCAATATACTCTGCATCCCTTCTCAGCACATGTCCAAACCAACGTAATCTTGCCTCTCTGGCTTTGTCTCCAAACCTTCCAACCTGGGCTAACCCTCTAATATACTTATTCCTAATCCTGTCCATCCTCATCACACCCAGTGCAAATCTTAACATCTTCAACTCTGCCACGTCAAGCTCTGACTCCTGCCTTTTTGTCAATGCCACTGTCTCCAACCCATATAACATAGCTGGTCTCACTACCCTCTTGCAGACCTACCCTTTCACTCTTACTGGTACTCGTTTGTCACAAATCACTCCTGACACTCTTCTCCACCCACTCCATCCTACCTGTACTCTCTTCTTCACCTCTCTTCCACACTCACCATTACTCTGAACTGTTGATCCCAAGTATTTAAACTCATCCACCTTCACCACCTCTACTCCCTGCATCTTCACCATTCTTCTATCCTCCATCTCATTCACACACATATATTCTGTCTTAGTCCTGCTGACCTTCATTCCTCTTCTCTCTAGAGCATATCTCCACCTCTCCAGGGTTTCCTCTACCTGTTCCCTACTCTCACTACAGATCACAATGTCACCTGCAAACATCATAATCCACGGGGACTCCTGTCTTATCTCGTCTGCCAACCTGTCCATCACCATTGCAAATAAGAAATAAACTTATAAATAAAATCATGAAATGTATCACTAGGTTTAAACCTAACCTCACACTTGGTGGTGATATCCACCCAAACCCTAGCCCATCCACTCCAGATAAATTTCCCCCCTCTGCTTGCAATCCAAGTTACAAACCTACAATTAATAGGCCACCTAACTCTCTCCTGGCCTGTCACCTAAACATTAGAAGTATAAATAACAAGGTGCATGAACTACATGCACTCCTGGCTGTCCACTCCCCTGAGATACTCTGTTTATCCCCCTGAGATACTCTGTTTATCCAAAACCTGGTTAAAACTTAACACCACAGATAATGAAGTGTTACCACCCAGGTATAACATACTCAGGCTGGATCGTGCTTCTAGGAAGGGGGGTGGGGTAGCTGTTCTCTATAAATCTGTGTTAAACATCACCATTGAAGCTATACAACCACCTCAAATTTATAACTCAGAGATTCTTGCCACCAAATTGCAACTTAAAAATAAGTGTATTAATATCATATGTATGTTCATTCCCCCAGGAAATGATATATCTACACTTGAAGATACCCTTCACTGGCTATCATGCACCTACCCCCAAGAAACTTTACTAGTTAGAGATTTTAACATACACTGGAACACCTGTTCCTCGGAATCCCCAACCACCCATGTTAACCTGCATGCATTTACACAAATCACAACCACCCCTACCAGGATAGGAAAACTTAACCATAAAGAAAGCATACTTGATTAGATACTTATCAATAGTTGCCCCCAACTGTAGACCTCTAGGACCCTCCCTGATGACTTAAGTGATCACCATCTTACCTATATAATTAAGCATAAAGCCATCAACCCCTACCAACCCATACTCAGAATGGTAAGAAATAAAAAGAACTTTAACCTTGCCAATTTCCAACAGGAACTAAACTCATGTAAATGGAAGCAGTTGTATGTAAATGGTCAGTTCTAAAACCCCTCCCCTTAGAGGAAGCAGTTGTATGTAAATGGTCAGTTCTAAAACCCCTCCCCTTAGAGGAAGCAGTTGTATACTTCAACAACAAATTCCTTGAGATCCCTGACTCTCATGCACCTGTTCGCTCAATAAGAATAAAGGCAAAAACTGAGCCATGGCTTTCCAAAGAGTCCAAACTAAAAATCACCCTTAGAAACAAAGCATGGGCATTATGGCATGCTACAAAAGATCCCCAAGATCACATTAAATATAGACAATCAAGGAATGATACTAAAACATCCATTTTGCAAGACAAAACAAATACTACTATAATCTACAGCAAATAAAACAGGTCATCACTGGTCTCTCAAAGGCAAAAAATGCAGTCTCCATGGGACCCGATAACATCCCAGGCTGCATGCTACGTTGAACTCAGGCAGGAACTTGCATCACCATTAGGCACCCTCTCCAACCAAAGCATGAGTACTGGCTTCATCCCAGCTGAGTGGAGGACAGCCACTGTCATCTCTTTACACAAAGGTGGAGCATCCACTGATCTGGGAAATTATAGACCCATCAGTCTAACTAGCCTGATCTGCAAGGTCATGGAATGGAGTATCATGGACCTCATTAACAATGACAATGGCAACCTCCAAACACTTGATCCCACACAGTTTGGTTTCATCAAGGGGAGGTCATGTCTGCTAAATCCATCTGACTTTGAGACAGTCAGCAAAGCCATGGATGAGGGGAAGATGGTGCACCCTGCCTAACATGACCTGACCAAAGCCTTTGACACTATTCCCCACTAGAGCATAATAGATAAACTCTCTCAACTAGCCATCAATCCATATGTTACCAGATAGGTAGCAAACTGGCTCACTGATAGAACCAACGTAGTCAAAATAGGGGAAGCCACCTCAAGCAATAGACCCATAACAAGCGGCATACCCCAGGGTTCGATCTTGGAGCCTCTGTTATTTGGGATATGCTTTTCTGAGGTGCAGGCTGAAGCCAGTGGGCTATGGCTAACCAAGCTTGCAGATGACTGCAAGCTGGCTGCTGTCAATTCCCCTAGTGATACGGACATCCTCCAAGAGGGGTCTCATTCAGACAAATGACTGATGCCAGAAATATGGCCTCAAGCTGAATACCAAAAAATGCATCATCATCCCCTTTGGGGAGAGTGACGTCCCCACAAATTATCACATTAATAACAATGTCCTAAGCACTCACTCAGTCATGAGGGATTTGGGCACTCAGGTTGATAGCAACCTAATGTTTGACCACCATGTTGCTTCTGTTGTACGGAAAGCCTTCTACATGTCCCACTTCATAAGTAAGGATATCTCATACAGGGACAAGGAGGTCATAACATCCCTGTATTCTTCCCTTATAAGGCCCATTATTGAGTACAACGCCCCTTGTGGCATGTACCTCGCAAAGTACATGCAGCAGCTGGAGAGACCACAGAGGTTCCTCATCAGTAGAATCCAGGGCCTCAAACAGCTACCATACACAGATAGGCTAAAAGCCCTATCCCTCTACTCAGTTTCATACAGACTCCTCAGAGGTGATCTCTCTCTGACATAGAAGGTGATCATGGACCCCACCTTGATGGGACTGCTGCATATCTGCAAGTCAAGCTCCACTGAAGTAACCCGCACATGTGGCCTCAACCTGGTCTGTGACGCCAAAAAGACTTGTTGGCAGGATGGGTCTACCTGACATTGTCGACACTCCAGAATGCCGACACCATATGATCGACATTCGGAATGCTGACAATGTGGAACTGGCATCTCACTATAGTGCGGAATGGAAAGTTTTCCATTCCTGTACTGTAGTGCGATCTCGGACTTGGTATATTAAAGTTACGGGGGTGTGGGGAGCATAGCCCCTCACGGGGGTTGCAGGGGGGCACCCCTGCTAGCAGCTGAAAGGGAATTTTATGTTCATTTTTAATGATTTTATTTAGTTGTCGAGATTTAGGTTGTCGGTGATGTTGTGTCGGCCATGTCGTTAGTCGGTGTTTTGTGGTTTCGGTCTTTTCAGGTAGATCTGGCAGGACAGATTTGTGTCCCAGAGATGCCCCCATCTATGGAATAGACTCCCTCTCCACATCAAGCAAAGTACCTCTTTACCTCTTTTTAAGTGCAACCTGGATAACTGGATGGGAAAAAGAAAATATACCCCTGGGATTCCACCCATGTCCCTGTTGGATGGGGCATCGGGTGCTGATTTGTCTAAACATGGGCAAAACTCTTGGCTAGGCTTATAAGAGCCTCAGGGCCAATAGCCTAGTAACCTCCTATGATCCTATGAAGTACCCCTGATGAATGATTGACAGAACCTAAGAATCCTGGGTGATTTGAAGCCAAATAAGAAGGGAAAGAAAAAGGTGAAGAGAAAGAGGAATGTAGCTAGGAACAGGCAGATAGTCAGACAACACCTGGTTTGTCAGGAAAGAAGTATTCTGAATCCCTGCAATTTGAGTGGCCTTAGCAGAAGGAGCCCATTTACTACCCTTTTTACCTTTAGCAGGAGGGCGAGATTACCTATGAACAAAGGCTGGCTTAAAAGGATAGTTTCTCTGAAATTTAGGTACAGGAAAAACAAACACGTTTAATCTCCTGTAAGGCCTTCCCCTTGTCCTGAAGAGCCTTAAATAAACCACCAGCCACTTCCCCAAACAAAAGTTTATTATCCAGTGGAGCATCTATCAACTTAGCCTTAATATCATCATGTAAAGGTTGAACCCTAAGCCAAGAATACTTCCTCATTACTGAACCAAAAGCAGCAGCCCTAGAAGAGACATCTGCTGCATCATAACTACATCTGATCGATTGGCAAACTATTTGAGAGGAAATCCCTAGTAAGGAAAGACCATAAGATTTAATCTCAGAGTCTAGAAGATCAGAAAAAAGCTGACAAGCCTGAGAAAGAAGAGCCAACACATACCTAGATATATAGGTCTGATAATTGTCCTAAAAGATAGGGTAGCCAACGTATAAACTTTCTTACCCAGCCTGTCCATGGTTCTGCTATCCTTGTCAGAAGGCAGTAACTTGGATGGAAGAACCAATTGAGAAGGCTTATCAGAGGCTACAGACACCACAGAGGGGTCAGCAGCAGGGCATTTGAACAAAAAGGAACAATCCTCCGGCACCCTATAAAACCTATCAGGCTTCTTGGGAGCAGGGGGCAAAGAATCAGGTGCTTTAGAGGCATTGGAAACAACATCCAGTAAAGTAACCAAAACAGGAGGAATATCCGCGGGTTTAGAAGATTTCATCTGCAGTAACTCATAGTACCTCTTATGGATATCCAAGACCTAACCACAATCCCACTTAAAAACTTCCATCATCCTGGAGAGTCTGTCCACAAAGGAAATTTCCTCAGAAGGAATATCAGGACAATTAGATTCCTCCTCCTCTGACCCATAGTTCAAAGGAGGAAGAATCTGAGTAGAATAAGTCAGGGATTCTTCATCAGAATCCAACTCTCAGAAGAATTCAGTTCCCTGGGCCTTTTAAGTGGAGAAAAGGACCAAGGAGGAGCAAGAACAGAAACCCTTTGAGAAGGCCTTAATGACAGTAAAATATTAAATAACCCCTAAGTGAAGGCCTGTCACTCACTTTATGGAGCCCTAGGAGCAGAAGAAAATGTTTAGTTTTCTGTTTCTTTTTTAAGGGACTGTCCACCCTAGAAAACTGAGAAGGCTCTGACTCAGGATGGCACTCAACAACTGTAGCAAGACTTTCTTCCCTAACAAAAATCTGCAGAACCCTCCTTGACCCCTCGGAAACAATTAACCGTGGTTCCCCCTGAACATCTGACATGGACACATGCAAAGCCTCGGGTGTGCTGCCTGCCAAATCCATGATGGCCTCCAACCTGGACATGGCAGAGAAATCCGACAACATAGCCAGGCAAGCCTCTGGATTTATAACAACTCAGATGAACAACCGGCAGAGGCTGGACAGCAGAAGATTCAGGTCTTACCTTTATCATCTTCTTCCCTGATGGCTGACCCTCAGGGTGGGAAGTACCTTCCATTGTATCTTTAGTAAGAAGGTTAAGATGCTAGTTCTCAAGATACAATGAAAGGGAAAAAACCTACTATGACGGGTTTTGCGACAAATGCCTGACTAATTGAACAAGACCCGTGGTCATGAGAAGCTACTAGACAAAAAAGGCACTCATCGTGGTGGTCTTTATTGGGAATCTGTCTCCCACACTGGCATCTACCCTTCCTGGATGGTGTTAACCCCAAACAGAACAAAAAAATACAAGAAAAAGAACAAACCCCCAACTGGGCACATATCTGCAACAGCGAGGACTTCATCAAACAGGAGTAATCAAAAAATGTAGGGTAAAAAGGCAGAAAATGGACATAGGCAAACAGACCGATGGCTCGAAACAGCGTTTGGACTGATGGCAAAGAAGTTCAAAGAATACTACACCTGAACGTCACCTTTATGCCCTATGCTATGCAAAAAGTGTTTGGCTGACATTCAGCATACCTTAAAGCAATGGTAGGCTTTGGTAGACTGGCCAGACATTGGGCCTCCATGGCAGGGAATCCCTTATATAATGAATACTGCAGCAGTGAATGTAAGAACATCGCTCAGAACTCTCTAGATTAATTGCTTGCACCTGCAGTCAGCTTGTCTCCATGTAAAAGTAGTCAGCACTGAGAAAAAAATAGCTAACATCTTTGTAAATTTCACTCAGAACAGAATATACAGAATTCCCCTAGCTAACTGACTTCAGCTCCAGACTTCTTAACTCATACTCAGAACATTTGCTAATGAAAAAAAAAACACGCTAATATCTTTATAAATGCAAGAAGCTTAGTATTTTTATCATGGCTTTCATGATTTTGCCTTATTTTTCATGCCTCTTTGCTTAAAAAAACTTGTTTATAGCTTAAGCCAAGGATACTAATCTAGACATCCACCCTTGTAAAAACAAGGAAAATGTATAATCTCAGTTCTATGTATAATATAATCACTTTTACACCCCAACCTAGCAGCCTATGATCCCAACATTACATTAACATAAACTTGCTTCTCTTCAGCCTTTCATCTCCTGGTATACTGCAAAATCTATATTTCTTACTACTAAAAAGGGTACTTGCTTCCTTTAGTATCTTTAACACATACAACAGTCACTGAAAATACTCCCTCCCCCACTCCTGACTGCACACCATACAAAACTGCTTTATAATATAACACACAGTTTATATCATGAATTGTTTTATAAAAATACTAATAAAAACAAAATGTGTTTTACTTTTAGTTACTTTTTTCCCCTTTAGTGTCCTTAGAAACAGTAAAGATATAATATGGGGCATGTGCTTTACAGTCCACCCACACATTTAACAAAGTCAAGAAAACTTGAGTCTTTTATTAGCCCCTTTTATTTGGAAAGGCATATTTCACAAATGTGATTGATGCTTTATAATCTCACATTTATTCATTAATTTCAGTGTTGCTTGACTTCTTCCTGATCATCTTCATCTCCCAGCATTAGGTCCTGATTCAAGTCCAAAGTACTCCTGATTTTTCTTGTGCTTTTTTCTGCTTCTCAAATATTTTCCTTTGGAACATTGGAGAAGGTTTCACAGGCAAATTCACTTTATGAGCTTTATTGTCAGATGAATAAGAAGCAGAGTTATTTTCTGCTTGCTGGCTCACTTTTTATTGGATAAGCATTTCTATTTCCTCTTTAACCTGTTCTGCATCAAAAATGCCTTCAATCCTCCAGGTAAAAAAAAAAAAATACTCTGAAGACAGATGGATACAGCATTTTGAATCTCATACCTCCCTCTCAATATTCCCTGATTGCTTGGATAAAATGATTTCTCTTCTCCCTGATGTACAGTGAATAATTGTTTTCCACAAATGCTCTGGTGTCTCCACTTTTTAATACTTTTCTATTTTTCCACAGTTTTGTCAGGATCAACTCCTTCTGCTAGTACAATTGTATCTTTATTAATATATATCTTGACTGCTATCTTATGGCCCGGTTCAGAGAATACACTCAATGCTCCTTTCAATTAACAAATCTTGCTGTGGAACACCTATGTTTTCAGAAAATTAATACAGTCTGATAGCCGTACGTTCACTGCTGCAGTAGTATTCTTAACAGATGATATTCCCTACCATGGGAGACCAAATATCCATCCAGTCTACCAAAACCTACTTGCTTTTAAAAGATATGCTGAACATCACCCCAAATGCTCCTTGCATAGCGTAGAGCATAAAGGTGACAGTCAAGCTTACCATAATCAGAACTTCTTTGCCGCCAGTCTTAATGTATCTTTTTACCACCAGTCTGTTTATCAGCATATGTTTTCTGCCAGCTGTGTGCATTTTCATTCCCAGTGACTACCTACACCTGTTTGCTGACTTCTATTGCAGTTGCAGATAAGTGCCCCATTAGGGATTTTGTTTTTCCTTACTTTTTTGTGCTGTTTGGGGTTAATGTCATCCAGGAAAGATAAATGCCAGTGTGGGAGATGGATTCCGCATAAAGACTGCCATGATGTGTCTTTTTTTTGTCTAGGAGCTTCTCATGACTGTATGTATTGTTCTGTTTGTCAGGTGTTCATTCTGAAAATCCTTCACAATAGACTTTCTTCCCTTTCCTTGCATTTTGAGAGCCAGTGTCTTAAGCTTCTCACTAAAGATACAATGGAAGGACTCTCCCCCCCCCGAGGGTCAGCTATTAGGGAAGAAGAAGGTGAGAAAGGTATGACCAGAATCTTCCACTGTCCAACCTCTGCCAGGTGTTTCTCCCGAAGTCATTACAAACCTGGAGGCTCGCCCAGCTGTGTTGTCATATTTCTCTGCAGTGACCATGTCAGAGGCCAGCAAGGGTCTGGCTGGCAGCACATCTGAAGAGGCTTTACAGACGTCTGTCTCAGACATTCAGGGGGAACCACAGTTGATTTTTCCAAGGGCCTAGGGGAGTTCCTCAGCTTTTGGTTGGGGAAGAAGTTCCTTCTACAGTTCTCCACTGCTGTCCTGGGTCTGCTCCTTCTCAGTTTTTGGAGGGGAGATTCCCTTTAAAAAGAACAAAAAATTAAACATGTTTCTTCTGCTCCTAGGGATCCGCAAAGTGAGTGGCAGGCCTTCACTCAGGGGCTATTTAATACTTTAATGTCCTTAAAGCCTCCTCAAGAGGTTTTGGTTTTTGCTCCTCCTTGGTCCTCTACTCCTCCTCTTAAAAGGCCTAGAGAACAGGATTCTTCTGAGGATGAGTCAGATTTGGATAATAAATCCCTGACTTATTCTAATAAGATTCCTTCTCCATTAGACTATGGGTCAGAGGGGGAGGAATCTATTAGTCCAGATGTTCCTTTTGAGGAAATTTCCTTTGGGGCACACTCTCTAGGAAGATAGATTTTTTTTAAGTGGGATTGTGGTCAGGTCTCTGATACCCATAAGAGATATTATGAGTTGATACAGTTGGAATCCCCTAAATCTGCAGCTATTCCTCCTGTTTTGGCTGCTTTGCTGGATGCTTTTTCCAGTGCCTCTCATGCACCGGATTCTCTGCCCTCTGCTCCCAAGAATCCCTGGCAGGTCTTATAGGGTGCCTGAGGATTGTTCTTTCCTATATAAATGTCCTGCAGCTTACCCCTCTGTCATGTCTGTAGCCTCTGATAAGCTGTTTCAGTTGTTTCCTTTGCCCAAGTTATTGCAAGGATAAAGGGACTATGGAAAGGTTGGGTTAGAACATTTACACTTCTGCTAACCTAGATTTTAGGACTATTAATTATTAGACCCATATGTCTAGGTATGTATTGGCTCTTCTTTCTCAGGCCTGTCAACTTATTTCTGATTTTCCGGACTCCGAGGGTAAAACTTCTGTTCTTTCCTTGCTAAGGACATCCTTTCAAGTCATTTGTCATTCTATTAAATATAGTTATGATGCAGTAGATGTCTGTTATAGGGCTGCTGTTTTTGGTTCAGTGATGGGGATCTATTCTTGGCTTAGACTTCAACCTCTACCTGATGATGATAAAACTAAGTTGATGGATGCTCCTCTGGACTATAAACTTTTGATTGGGGAAACTGCTACTGGTTTGTTTGCGTTCCTTTAGAATAAGGGTAAAGCATTACAGAAGCTTAAACATGTGCTTGTTTGTCCTGTACCTAAATTTCAAAGTACTCCGCTAAGCCTGCCTTTGTTCACAGGCAATCCTGCCCTTCTACTAAAGGTAGGAAGAATGGAAATGGGCTCCTCCTGCTATGGCTTCTCAGTTTTCAAGGACTCCAGAGCTTTCTTTTCTGGGCAAACCAGGTGCTGTATGAGTAATCTGTCTCTTCCCAACCACATTCCTCTTTCTCTTCACCTTTCTCTTACTGTTTGGCTTCAGATCACTCAGGATTCTTTGGTTCTGTCAATTATTCATTGGGGTACTTCAAGATATGGAAATCCCATCCTCCTTTTAATGGCATTCCTCAGCCTCCTCGCGAACAACTTCCCTTTTTCCCAGAGGTTCTTCAAAATCTCTTGACTCGGGGTACTATTCAAGAGGAGCCTGTGTCCCAAAGGGGGAAAGGGTTCTACTCCAGACTCTTTCTAGTGCCCAGAAAAGAGGGCATTTGGAGAGCTGTTCTACACCTCTCTCATCTAAACACTTTTCTAAAAATGTCTTCTTTTTGGATGTTGTCCCTTCAGATTCCGTTTCCTCTCTTGCTCCCTTAGGCATGTATGGTGTCTCCATATTCTGATCCATTCTCTTTTCAGGAAGTGTTTGCATTTCTCTGTTACTTCCTGGCATTTTCAGTTCTCTGCTTTGCCCTTTGGACTTTCTACTGCCCCATGCCTTGCTCCTTTGATTGCTTTTTGCAGGCTTTGAGGGATCCAAATATTTCCTTACTAACCTGTTGATTCAAGTCTTCTCTCCAGAGACCCTTTTGCAAAATCTTCATTTTGCCATTTCCCTTTTTCAGAGCCCAGGGTTCACTAAAAATGTTAAAAAGTCTTCTCTGACTCCTTCTCAGGATCATGTTTTTTTGGGTTGAAGGATTCAGATGGTGACAATGCTTGCATCCCTGCCCCCTCCAAAGGCCTTAACTCTCATTTCTTTCTTTCTTTCAAACTCTTCTTCCTCTAACTTCCATTACCACCAAGGAGTTTCTGACAGCTCTGGGTTTCTTGGCATCCACCATTCCGATGCTCCATCTGGCCAAACTTCACATGAGAAAATTTCCATGGTTTCTGAAGTCAGTGTGGTTCCAGCATGTACATCCTCTAGACTTTATAGTTCTTCTTCTTCCTTGTCCCAGGAATTGTTCAGACACTTCAGACATGGGATGGGGGCAACATCTGGCTCCCTAAAAGTACAGGAGGTGCGGTTGCCTCATCAGCAGAAGGAGCAAATCATTGTCAAAGAGATGAGAGCATTTCTGCTGGTTCTTCAGATGTTTCATCTTTTTTTCTTTCCATTGCCTCTCAAGGTATTCACAGACAATACAACAGTGATGTGGTATATCAACAAAAAGGGAAGAATGAGATCTTATCTTCTTTGCCGGTAGGCACTTCTGGTATGGGATGTTGCTGTCAAGTATCAAGTGACTCTTCAGGCAGTTTATATCCCTTCTAGTCAGATCATTGTGGAAGACACTCTGAACAGGTCCTTAATTCAGTCCCATGAATGGATGCTTCACAGGGATGTGTTTCTGGACTTTATCCACTAATGGAGTACTCCTCAAATGGAACTTTTTGCCTCCTCTCTGAACAAACATCCTCTGTTTTGTGCCAGAGTCCAGGCCTTGTGGTATGGAAGGTGGACGCCCTCTCATTTTCTTGGAAGGGGAGGTTTCTCTATGCATTCCCTCTCCTTCCTCTCATTCCAAAAGTCCTGCTTAAGATCCAACAGGATGCTCCCAAAATCTTATTGTTGACTCCCTTTTGGGCATGACAGCACTGGTTCCGTCTACTTCTGCATCTAGTCAGGGGCAATCATCACAAGTTACATCATGGAGTGGATTTAATCACACAAGACAAGGGATCTCTCATCCATCCCCACTTGTCCACACTTCAACTGACACTGTGGGCAACAGGATTTTGATTTCTCAGAGACACCTTTTTTCCTGAGGACATGCTGCAAGTCCTGCAGGAGGCCAGGAAACCTAATACTAGGAAATCCTACTTATCCAAACCAAAGAGGTTTTCTATTTGGTGTCTCTGTTGTAACCTGGACCCACTTACTGTGGATATTCCTTTGGGTCTTTCTTATTTATGTGAGTTGCTCAATGCTGGTTTGGCCTATTCTTCTATTAAGACCCACTGCCTTTTTCTCCTCCTTTAGCTGCTAGATTTGAGGTGAAACAATTCCTTAAAGGTGTCTTTAATATTAGACCTCCCAGGAAGCATGTTCCTCCTCCCTGGGATCTTAATTTTGTTTTGGAGAAGTTGACTCAGGCTGCTTTTGAGCCTGCTGCTTTAGTTTACTTGCTACATTGTTCCTGGAAGACTGTCCTTTTGTTAGCTCTTACGTCTGTTAGATGGGTGTCTTGAGTTGCAGACCCTTATGGCGTCGTCTCCATTTTTTGGTATTTCATGAGGACAGGGTGTCATTGCACACTATGCCTAAGATGGTTAATGAGCTATCACTGAATAAGTCTATTAATCTGCCTACTTTTTTCTCTACCCGCAATCTGACAGTGAGAGGGTGCTGCATACTTTGAACATGCACAGGCAACTCAGGGTTTATTTGGATAAGACTAAGGCTATTAGAAATTCTGATCAGTTATTTGTTTCTTTTCATCCCAAATCTTTGGCATTTGCTGTAGCCAAGCAAACTATTTTTTTCTTTGATTTCTAAGGCTATTTACTTTTGTTACATTTTTCATGGTAAGAGCCTTCCTTCTTCAGTTAAGGCTCATTCTGCTAGAGCTGTGGCTTTTTTGGGTGCATTTTTCAAGGGCTTAGATACTAATTCTATTCTTGAAGCAGCTACCTTGAAATCTGTGCATACCTTTACCAAGCACAAGTTGGATGATATCTCTAGAGCTAGGGCTGGTTTTGCTAGTGCTGTTCTTCATGGCTTTGTAGGGGGCTGTTCTGCACCTTCTCCCTCCCAAGTTTCCTCTTGAGCTTTTGCACTCTCCCATCTGATAAGAATACTGGAGCAGTGAATGTAAGGACATAGTACAGTCATGTAAAATTTTACCATAATGGTAGATGTCCTTGCCTTCACTACTGCAGTATTCGCTCCCTCTCTCCATCCCCGTAGTCTTTTGCCTTCCTGGATGTACAGGTTACCTCTTGCTTTTCATGGACTGTGTCCCTACTGCTGCATTCAGTTCTGATTATGGTAGGCCTGAATGTCACCATTATACCCTATTATATGCAAGAAGCATTTGGGTGATGTTCAGCATACCTTTTAAAAGCAATAAGTAGTCTTTGGTAGACTGGCGGGGATGTTTGGGCTTCCACGGCAGGGAATCCCATCTGTTAAGAATACTGTAGCAATGAAGGCAAGGACATCTACCATTATGGTAAGATTTTACACAACTGTGCTTTCCTTACAGTTTCTCTGGTAAAGCAGATAATCACAGGTTTTCTCTGTGTGCTCTTTCTTCTAACTCTGTTTTTTTGAAACGGGTATTCTTGAGAAATCTCATACTCAGCCAGCCTTTTTTTTTCATTTTAGCCTCTGATTTTTGCAGTTTTAATAGTTCATCTGAATAGCTAGTTAAATCTTCTGCAATTTTCCAGCTTTTTATTATTTGAGGTGATATATTCATTCAGTGTTTCATTTATTTTAATCACCTCTGAGTAAATTTGACTTATTTTTTTCCTCTAAATTACTAGAAGCCATCTCTTGATCCAAAGCCGAAGAATTGAACTACTTTTTGCTGAACAGCTGTAGGATCCTTCCCAGCCAGTGTTTTCTCTTCACATTTTCTGGTTGATTTTCTTTCAGGTTCTCCAAATTTCTTCTTTGCTGGCATCCAGTCAGTATATTTACTAGCCAGTAACCAATTTTTAACCAAATAACAGTTTCAATGACACTCCTTTTTTCAGTTTCTGTTTTCACACCGGGAGAGCTGAAACTTAACTGTTGAACAGTGTGCAGCCATCTTGGAAGTCCCACATGTTCAGCCTCTTTGAGTTGCTATATGGGGAAAAAAAACATGGACGTTTGGATGTAGTGAAAAAATATGGGTGGAAGACAAGACACTTTTTAAGTGTCATAAGGTACCATACAGACCTAATAACCAAAACAAGTGTACAGTTCCTACCAATATATAGATCTATTTTGGAGGATGAATTGCTGCAAGGTGGGATGGATCTTAAGACTTACAAATTTTTGTGGAACAATATCCCCAGAATTCCATCCTTCTTTGGGATCCGTAAGATTCACAAGGACCTGCAGCACCATCCTTTTAGACCCATTGTCTCTGCAGCAGGGGCTAAAATACATCTCCTTGCCCTTTATGTAGATAGGTGGTCTAAAACTTTTCAAAAAACAGACAACCATATTGTCAGGGACTCTTGTGATTTTTTGGGTAGGATAACACATTCCCTTTGGAACAAGGATGTCATCTTTCTAATGACAGATGTGAAAGATCTTTTTCTCTAGTGTCCCCCAGGAAGATGGACTGGAACTGTTTAGTGAAGCAGTCCCGACATCTGATTTAGTTAATGGGGAAGAATTCAGGCTCATTATGGAATGTATGAAGATTCTACTCAACAACTATATTTGACTTGAGGGTAACATCTTCAAACAAACCAAGGGAATTGTGATGAGGCTGCTTGCGCCCCCCATTTCTGCCAACTTGATGCTTAATTGGGAGAGATGCTTCATTTTTGGTTCCCCATTTGAAGAAAAGTTTTCATTATATCTCAGGTACTTGGATGACATCTTTGTCCTCTGGGTGGGGGATATAGAGGAAACTGCCGGGTTCATCGAGTATTTGAATACTACTACCCCTTTCTTGAAATTCACTTACCAAATGGACAAAAAAGCATCAATTATCTGGACATCACCACAGAGAAGAAAGAAAATGGGTTTTCCTCTACTGAAAACCTACTTTCCAGAATAGTTATCTACATTTTATTAGTATGCATCCTTTGTCCCAGAAAAAAAGTCTTGTTAAGGGACAATTTATTACACTGGCAAGGATGGTGTCTGATAATATAACTTTTGAAACTGAAAAAACACAATTGGAGGATATGTTCCTTAAGAGGGAATACCTTGAGCTTTTTGTGAGAACCATTAGCCCAAAATAGAGGGAAGACGTATCTACCCCTCTTGGGAACAGGCTTAAACAAGGGAGCTACTTTGATATCTGGAAGGAGGAGTAGATGCTTGTTACAGTTAGAATATGACGAAGTAGTAAAGGCTAGCAACTTTCCTAGGGCTATGGCATTTGAATATGGTGTTGGTTCCAATAGCATTAGGGACATCATAAGTATAAATTGGGGAATATTGGTAGAAGATGGATAAATCAGAGATATAGTGGGTAATAGACCCACTTTTATATGAAAAAAATTTAAAACTGTCAAGAATATTTTAGAATCTAATGGTGACAACAAAGAGAAGAAAGAAAAAATAGTAAAGGTACCCAAAAAATGTGGAATATGTAGCCAGTATAAATATATATTGGGACACCAAGTACTGCAGCTGCAAAATGCACCAAGGTCTATCATCCACTCGCAGGAAGGAAATTGTCTATCTAAGGGGTGGTGTATTTCGCTGTTTGTATGTCCTGCCCTGCATTTTGTGTAGGGAAAACAGAAATGCAGCTAAAGAAAAGGACATATGAAGACTAATAAGAAATATCTAATAAAAATCAAAACCATACTTTGTATAGACATTCTGCCTGCTGTAGTGGTTTTAAGCAATTTTTGTTCACTATACTGGAAAGTGTTCCTGTTGATCCTAGAGGAGGTGAGTGGAAAGGCAAGTTGGAATTAAAAGAGCTGAGTTGGCAAACTAGATGCAACCCATTTCCCTGGAATCAATGACTGCCTATCCCTGGTGCCATTATTAAAAGTTAGGGCACAGAAATATTAGCCTAAACACACAAAAATGTTTTAGTGTTTATGCTGGAAGTTCCACTGTTGTTGGACATTAATATACATGTGTAAATAATATATTATACCATGACCCCCCATTAATATTCCAAAACGTGCACGCTGATTGGCCAGCGTGCACGTTGTAAATCGACTTATACTAATGGAAAAAGGTCCGGTCACCCGGACTTTTTCCATTAGTATAAGTCTCTTTTAAAACACTGTCTCGCTATGTTAAAAGAGTTTAACATAGCGACACAGGTTTAAAAAAAGCAACGGAGATCTCCGTTGCTTTTCTTAAAGCTGTCTCGCTATGTTAAACTCCTTTAACATAGCAACACAGTGTGTAAAAAGCAACGGAGATCTTGCTTTCTCCGTTGCTTTTTTTTTAAAACCTGTCTCGCTATGTTAAATGGGTTTAACATAGCGAGACAGCTTTAAAATAAGCAAGATCTCCGTTGCTTATTTTAAAGCTGTCTCGCTATGTTAAACCCATTTAACATAGCGAAACAGTAAAAAGCAACGGAGATCTTGCTTTCTCTGTTGCTTTTGGCCACAGCTCTGATGTACTGCGTAGGCATGCGCAGTACATCAGAACTGCCGTGGATACCAGCCAGCTGTGGAAGGGCAGCAAAGAGGCATTATACAATACCATTATTTAAGAAAAGCAATTATTTATTTTCTTAAATAATGTCATAGTATAATAGCAATAACCCACTTCTGGGTGTGGGTAATGCGGGATTTACCCATGGTTGTCTTTGTTTGGTCCCTCGGGCTTCGCCCTCGGGACCAAACCACGCTAACCGTGGGTAAATCCCGCATTACCCACACCCAGGAGTGGGTTATTGCTATATTATTCACAACCTAAATAACCTATGTGTTATATATGCCCTTTAAGGAAAAAAAATAAAATCACTCAGACTGTCACTGCTGCCATCTGAGTACACATTTTAAATTAGAAGTATCATTCAACCCCAGGGAGAACTCCACACCCAAACAGAGCTGCCATCTGAGTTCTTTCACTTCCAGTAGGGCTGAGTACTCCCCAAAAAACAAGTCAACTTGTTTCAAAACAATAACATGGAATTTAACAAAGTCACTTAAAGGGCTGACTTTATTGTTAACTTGTAAGCAAGTCTGATTTTATGCATTTATTATACATTATTACAGATGTTTGATTTCTTATTTTCAGTTAAGTTTACAGATTACATTAAGAATGTTGTTCGAGCTTGGCTCTTTTGCTCTGTTTTCTGTAAGTTACGCCCACCTCATGCATATTTATGGACCATAGAACTTTGATAATTATACTTCCATCATCCGTAAGGGGATTGAACAGTGATTTTAATTGAACAAGATTATTTTTATTTGTTTTCTTACACTATTTAAACTTTGTAATCTGCACAGTTTATTTATTCTGATGAAGTTCTTAAATAAAGAACGAAAGCTCACTCAATCACAGGTTCTAGTTGCTGCATTCTTTCTTCTTGTGTTATACCTAGTTTTATTTACATTTTACAGATGCCTTCAGACTTTTTTTGTTATTTTAATAATTTTCTTCACCAGTGTTTTTTCTGTTTTATTTAAATACATATATATATATTATTGTGTTTTATATTGTGTTTTTTCTAAAGTTTTACTGGCTATATTTATTCAATTTTTTTATATTATATTATATTCAGTCTTTTTCATGTCAGAGAGAAAATGTTTTAGTGGTGTGTTTTTTAAACTTCACTTCAGGTGTTTTCATTTTCTCACAATTAAACATGATTAAAACTATCAGCTGATTAGTGTATATATATATATATATATATATATATTTAAGAACTGATTCAATGCGTCTATTGTATTCTGAAGTCTTACTGACAAAAAGCTGATTTGTATTCACTTAAAGCTTAAGTAAATGTTTCACCCTTGGTTTGTGGCACCTAAGCAGTCAGTTTCACCTGGGAATATTTTTTGGTTATTAGTCCTGTTCTTTCCTGGTTCTTCGGTTGACTTGTGGTTTTGGTTTTTTATCATACAGGCCTACAAGAAAGAGTAAAAACAGTGATGCCCATTGAGTGAGAGGACACGGAAAGGACTCAAGCAATCCAACATATAGTTTATAACAGAAATGCCCACAAATGGGAGTACCAGGTGGGTGGTCAAGTTTTGTTTTTTTGTACCCACAACTGATTACCTAACCCACATCTCCAACAGTTACTTGCTGCTGCTGGAAACATCTCAACTATTTTTTTTATTTGGGGGCTAGAAAAGTATTAATGCAAACAAATGACTCTCCAAATGGAAAGGATCCTAAAAGAGATCTGAATGAAAATGAGATAAATTATAAAGTCAGATATCTAGGAAGGAGTTATTTTATGTATTTTCTAAAGTCTCAGACAGAGAGACAAGTAAGTCTAGTGAACGTAGTGACTGACGTATGAGACTATGAAACAGATAAGTGGATGCTTTCAGATCCCCCAGTGGAGATGCACCAAACCCTGAAAGGCAGGTGGTTAAGAAGTTTCTTCTGAGAAACAAAATTATGTTTTCAGAATTACAAGGAAGGACAACTTTTATTAAACATATTTTTCATTTTTATCTACTTATTAACCTGGTATGGCTAATGCGCAAAGTATCCCTTTTTAGGGCAACCTGGGAACATTCCCTGTGTAAGTGACTTAACTCAGAGGCACACAGCAGGGAAAAGGAGGTGGAAAGAATCAAACCATCTGAAGTAGTTTACTTCATTTGATCTTCAAACTGTGGGATACTGGATCTGTATCGGACCTGAGCCGGCAATCTCACTAGCATCTGCTGCAAGCTCCTCCCCTTACCCATAATACACCTCCACTACCTTCCAAACCCAGATTTCGTTTGCCGCGGCTAGCTGAAGCATCGTGATCTCTAGAGTTCAGAGTTGTAAGTCGGTATTAAAGCCATTAGAAAGCCTTTTTTCCCCTCAAAACTTTCAGGATAGTGGTTAGTGTAGGTTCCCTTTTTCCTCCCCTCGCTTGGTGCATCATGTGTTTAAACTTTAGTGGTGTTTAGCTTAGTTTAGTGTAGTTGGTAGTGTACTTATTTCCCCTCCCCCCTCAGTGTGTTCTGTGTGCGAGTGTGGTGAGTGGTTTTACGGCAGGAAAATAATTTTTTTTTCTGTTCTACTTATTTTCCCTCTTGTAGAAACGGCTGATAAACAGGTGTTTAAAAGGTGCACTGAGTTTGGCCATAAGTTGTCCCAGCAGATGGCCACACTCCTTGTGTGATGTGCTTCGGCGTGGCCCATCTCAGTACAGACTGCTCTATTTGTGCGGGTGGCCCATCTTAGTACAGACTGCTCTATTTGCGTGGGTTTTAACCCATGTGCTATGAAGGACAGGAAGGCTAAGTTGGCCCTGAAAGGCCTTCTTCCCTCTTCTGAGGTGTTGCCTCATCCTTGGCTTCAGTCACAGTGGCTGCTGTGGCCGCCTCTACTTCTTTTCTTGCCCCTGCTTCTCCTCCCTCCCAGGCTGGGACTCAACCTCCCAATTCAAAGCCTGTGGAACTGGAGCAGAAAAGGGGCAGAGAGAAGGAGAGAAAAAATCCAGGACAGACAAATATAAGAGGTCCCTGGACCTCCCTTCACCTGCTAAGAGTCATAGGATCTGTGACTCCACTTGGCTCCAATCGCCAAGGTTTTCCCCAGAGCCAGAGGAGACACGCTCTACATCTAGGGCCCCGGTGCCCCGACCTGCAAGGTCAGAGTCTGTGGCCTCATCGAGTGAGTGTGATATCTTCTATTATCAGAAGTTGACATGGATAAAATGATGAGGAGGTTCATTCATACTCAGATCCATATGGGGGTCTTGACAGCCCCCTCTCCCTTAGGAGCTGGAAGCTCGCTTCCCTTTTTTACACCGATTTCTCCTTTTCCAATCCATCCACTGGGTTCAGAGTATGGCTTTAGTCAGAGGATCGGCACTGATGGTACCTGTTTGCTCGATGCTGACAGCTGCCTGGAGTGTTGTCGGATCTGACCAGCTCGGATCCTAGCTGCTCTTGGAGCTGGAGCTTGGGTGTCAGATCTGAGGGAGTGGAACCTTTTTCATCAGCTCCACAGTTGTCGGGCCAGGTTCCCTCCCTCGGAACTCCATCTACGTTGGGTCTGGCTCCAATTCTCTCATCGGACCCAGGTAGACCGGCTTCCTTATTGGTTCCACAGGAGGTTCATTTTCCCTCGGCATTCGACGTAGTAGAAAGGGTTCTCTCCACTGGATTGAGACCCCTGACTATCCCCTCAGACTCCACCCTGACCCCCTTTGACTCTTTCTACGAATCCCATCATTTTACCAGAGGGACAGCCCATGCTGGCGGAGCCCCAGAAGGTTCCCCCTGAGGAACAAGTGGCTTGTGAGTTCCCCCCAGAGAGCCCCGCCAGAGATGTGCCTCGCAAGCATACATGTAAGAGGAGGCACTTGGACTCCCCCCGAGTCCCTCACCGAGGATATGGATTTGTGGGGAAGATTCCCCCAGGTCACCTCCCAAGGATGTCTGCTTTGGAGACATCATGGAAATCCTTTGCCAATAGGGAGGTTGGTCCACCTGCAAACCTTCTTCTGACGAGTCCGTGTTCCTGGAGGCTTTTGGCAGGAGCCCATCTACTTCCTGGGTGTCCCCTCCCACAAATCCCTTGGTGTATCTGGTCACCTCTTGGGCCTGGAAGGAGCCAGACACCATGGAACCAATTCCCAAAATGCCTGACAAGATCTTGAGTGCACCTTCAGATAGGCCAGCATGGAACAAGGGCTCCCCCATAGACGCTATGGTGGTAGCAGCAGCCACAAAGAAGGAACTAGCCCAAGAGAGTTCCTTGGTTCATCCTCCTGACCAAGAGTCGCAGATGATGGACCACTTAGGGAAGTAGGTTTACACTTCAGCTACCTTTTCTAATAGGGCACTGAACTACCTGACCCATGTCATGAGATTCCCAACGCGACCTGGTCAAGGAGCTGGCAGAGTCTCCCCCAAAGTTCTCTGCGAGGATGGCCACTTTGAAATCAGTCTCCAACACATCCATGCGAATCCTTTCATATGCTACTGAAGGAGTGGCTAGGGCAGATGGATCCGGTGTGCACATGAAGTGCAATGCCTGGCTTAGACTATGTCAATTTTTGGAACCTTTCAAGGCATCCTTTGCCAATGCCTCTTATGACGGCTCTACTCTCTTTGGTAAGACCATCAAAGAGACTTTAGTCCAGAGTGAGAAGGATGGGAAGACACTGTCTGCCATCAGAATCTGCTTCTCAAACCCTCAAAGATCCTTTTCCCAGAATCAGAGAGGGCAAAAGAAGATGTGGTTCTGGAAGTCACAGTATTCCCAGGACACTCAGGGCTCTTCTCCCCCAGAGGCAGAGGGGGACAGAATGGATACCGGCCCAGAGGCAGAGGGGCTCCGAGGAATTTTGGGTCTCAGGAACCTTTCTCGGAAAGGCCCAGACAGCATCCCTGAGGGGTGGCCGACTGCTCTACTCTGGAGGCAGTTGGGGGATGATTGTCCTTGCACCTAGTGGCGTGGGAGTCCATAACATCAGAACGCTGGGTGCTTCAGATCATATCCAGAGGATACTCTATCCCCTTTGTGGGTCCTCCCAAATCTCCCAAACACCTCCCAGATGTACCATCCATGCAAAGGGAGGCAGCACCACAGGAAATTTCCAAACTGCTAGGAAAATGAGCCATTGAAACCATCCCCCCATATCAGTCCGGTCAGGCTTTTACTCCAGGTTCTTTTTGGTGCCAAAGAAAATGGAAGACGTAAGGCCCATTCTGGACCTATCTACCCTGAACCTGTCAGTTGCCAAAGAAAAATTCAGTCCATCATGCCGTACCTGCAAGAGAGCGACTGGATGTGCTTGTTAGACCTTCAGGATGCTTACTATCACATAAAAATCCACAGAAGCTCCAATAGGTTCCTCCGCTTCCGGCTAGGAGTCAATTATTACCAATTTTGAGCCCTACCCTTTGGTCTCACCACAGCCCCCAGGGTGTTCACCAAAGTGATGGCGGTGGTAGCGGCTCACCTGAGGCTACAGGGGATTCAGGTCTACCTGTACTTGGATGATTGGCTCCTCACTGCTCCTGGCAGGCGTCTACTCTCTCAAACCAGGGACTATTTCTTAAACCTTGCCCTGAATTTCGGGATCACAATTAAAGCATCCAAATCACTCCTACATCCTGTCCAGGTGATAGACTACATTGGGGCAAGAATAGAAACATTACAGTGCAAAATCTTCCTGACCTTGGAGAGAGTACAAAACCTGAGGATGCATGTCTCTCTAATCTACAATTCTCATCTTCCATTGGTGGAATCAGTGCTGAGGGCCTTAGGTTCAATGGCGGCGACCATAACGCTCCTCCTGTGTGCCCGGTTACATATGAGAATTCTACAGTGGACACTAGCTGTACAATGGTCCCTGTTGGAACTTCCATTGTCGTATCCAATACAACTCAGTCAAGTCTGTCGGTCGTCCCTTACATGGTGGATGTGTTCTCCAGACATTTTGGAGGGATGACCCTTTGTTCCAGCCCCTGCCTAAGCCACAGTGACCACTGATGACCCCCAACTCAGGTGGGGGGCATTGTTTGGGCAGGACAGTCCAAGGCCTGTGGTCCCCTGTAGAGACCAGCTTGCACATAAATATTCTAGAGATGAGGGCGGTCCTTTTAGCATTGCAGACCCTTCATGCCTTTCTTCCTCTGGGAACCATTGCAATTCAGTCAGAGAACATGTCAGTGGTCTGGTACATCAACAAACAGGGAGAGACCAGGTCTTATCCCCTTTGTCACAAGGCCATGAGAGTGTGGGAATGGACAATCTCCTCCGGTCGCTTTCTCATCGCAACGCACATTCCAGGACGGTCCAACATTCTAGTAGACAGGCTAAGTCGGACTATTCTCAGTGGTCTCTGAATCTTTCAGTAGCGGAGCAGATCTTCCTAGAGTGGGGTCAGCCTTGCTGCAATCTCTTCGCATCTCCTTCCAGCGCAAAGTGCAGCGAGTTTTTTGCTCTGAATCCCCTGTCAGGGGAGTCCCCCAGAGATGCTCTAGTCCATGCTTGGCCTCCCGGTCTTCTGTATGCTTACCCTCCAGTACCTGTTATTCTGAGGTTTCTACAGTAAGCTCATCAATTGGGGAGCAAGGTGATCCTCATTGCCCCATTTTGGCCTCGCCAGGTATGGTTTCCCTTCCTTTAGTCTCATCTTCTGGCTCCACCCTGGATCTTGGATCCCATTCAGGATCTGATTTCACACCCATAGGGGGTTCCTCATCTGAACCTGGACATTTGAAGCTCACAGCTTGACTGCTGCAGTTCCCATGATCACTAGGACTCCTGTATTATTCTCTTCATTTAGGTCTATTCTAGTGGCTGCACATGTCTTCAACCAGGAAGATTTATCGCAGTAAACTTTTTTCCTTTTGGGCTTCTCAATGGAGTTTAGACCCCTTCATGGCTCCTATTTCTGCCATTCTTGATTTTCTAGCTGATCTTTTTCAGCACAGAGCTAGTTCTTCTACTGTCAAGGTTCAATTGGCTGCCATTTCTCATTTTCATTTGGGTGAGAATTCTGCCTCTTTAGCCTCCTCCAGACTGTGCAAAGCCTTTATCAAAGGGACTTTTCTGTTACACCCCCCCTATCAAGGATCCTGTTCCCCATGGGACCTTACTATGGTTCTTCAAGCTCTGGTTGCTCTGCCTTTTGAACCTGCTGCAACCACAGATATAAAATTCTTATCTTGGAAAACAGCATTTCTGGTGGCTATTACCTCTGCTAAAAAGGTTTCAGAACTGCAGGCCTTGTCAGTCAAAGTGCCTTATATGGTTTTCCACAAAGATAGGATTTTCCTTCGGACCAATCCATCCTTTCTTCCCAAGGTGGCATCACCAGTTAATATCAATCAAACCATCAATCTACCAGTTTTCTTTCCTAAATTTGCTAACAAAATGGAATACAAATTGCACTTGCTGGATTTGCATAGACAGTTACGATTCTATTTACACAGGACTAAAAATTTCCATAAATCTGATCAACTGTTTGTATCCTTTTCTAAAACCTTTTTGGGAAAACCTATCTCTAAGATCACTGTTGCTAGGTGGATTTCGTCATGCATCCTTCAGGTCTATAAGGACAGAGGCATGTCTCCTCTGGATCAGGTGAAAGCTCATTCCACTAGGCCCATGGCTATGTCTGCGGCCCTTTGGTCTAGAGTCTCTTTGGATGGTATTTGTTCTGCAGCTACTTGGTCCTCATCTCATACCTTTATTTCACATTACAAATTGGACATGGTATCCAGGGGTAGAGCATCTTTTGATTCCACGGTGCTCCAGAATATCTTTCCATGAGGGCCACCCAGGAGTTAAGTAGGTGGGGAATCTGTCCCACAGGTTGAAGATCAAATGAAGTAAACTACTTCAGATAAAGAAGTTATGTATTCACCGTGACGTTCCATCTGAGAAGTTCTGCTTTATTTGTCTTCAACCATCCCTACCTCCTTCACATGGACCTTGTCATGTGAACAGCTTGTGGGCTGCAGTTATAGGTCATAAGTATTTTTTATGTCAGGTTATCAGTATAAGGATCAGCAAACTCGATCTGGGGGTTGGAAGGTAGTGGAGATGTATTATGGGTAAGGGGAGGAGCTTGGAGCTCAGAGCAGATGCTAGTGAGATTGCCGGCTCGGATCCGATATGGATCCGGTATCCCACAGGTTGAAGACAAATGAAGTAGAACTATTCAGATGGAATGTTATGGTGCGTACATAACTTCTTTTTATATCCTTAACAGGAAGCAGCTCACTAATAGCTCAGGCCGTTGCTCTCTTTGTGCTGCCAGCCATTATAACATCCCATGAGAAAAAAAGGCAACATAAGGCCCTACTGGGTACCAGAAGCTCAAACACAGGTAGTAAGAGAAGAGATAAAGAGATAGCGAAGTTAGGGGTTATGGAGCAGTCACGTACTGACCGGAATAGTCCTTGCCTTTTAGTTCCCAAATCATTTGGATCAGTCTGAATTTTCTAGTGACTTCAGAAAGCTTATTATAGTATCTCCATATTTGAGAGCTATCATATTCCCATGGTGGATGAGCTGGTAGACAGGTTAAGAAAGTTGAAGTTCCTGACCCGTTGGTGAAGAGGTTATGAAAGGATGAGGTTCTTGACTACTCTGGACCTAGCAAAAAGATATTTTAGAAAAATTAATACTTTATAAAACATTTTTGGTTTGACATATTGTGCAATCTTCATACATAACCCACTTGTGATTTTGGCATTTTTTTTTCCATTTGAAAAAAAAAAAACTTTATTGAACAGTTAAGCTTCTTTAACAAAGAACACAATCCACATGTATGGTTTATTTTTCCTTTTCATACATTCAGCAAAACAATATTTTATTTTATATCTCAATTCTTTCAGCTACAATACCATATTAACATTATCAACAGTGCTCTAAAAAATTGTGTTCTCAGTGGAGAGGTACAAAATATGTATTTTGTAAAGTTATGCAGTATCTGTACTACTTAACATACATATATATACATGCACACACACACACACACACATATATATATATATATATATATATATATATATATATATATATATATATATATATATATATATATATACACAATTTATTTTCCAGGTTTCATAGTCTTTTTTTAAATGTAACCATCGAGATCAACATCAAGTAATTCTTAATGGACTAACCAAGCCTTAAAATGCCCAGCTAAAGACAAATTAAAGTTAGTCCCTGTCCCTGTGTTGCCCAATCCAATTGCCTGCTGTATAAACCGAAAATATTCTGCCCATCTAAAATGTATTTGTCCATGCAGTGACCATTCATAGTTCCTTAACTCATAAGCTTCTATCAGACATCAACCATTCAACAAAATCTAAAACCTAAGTCAGTCTCTTAAAGATGGTAACCATGGTAATTATCTGCTAACAAGGTTTCCACGTTCCTCCTTTTTTCATTTCTTTTATATTTTCTACAATCAGTATTATATCACTAAGATGTGGATGTTTGTGTAGTTTCTTTTCTACTTTCTTTTCTGGCCTTTTTTTGCTGTGAGGCTAACACTATTTAAAAACTCTTCAGTACCACTCAATGCCTTTCCTTCATCCTACAAATCGAAAAAAATGGAAGTCTAATTGCTTAATTCAGGGTTATTTCTCCAATAACTTTTGGCACAAAAGAGGGTTAGTGTACATGATCACCCAAGAACTGCAAATATACCTGTTTGCACTTGAGGGTCTGCAGTACCAAGACTTGTAACAGAGGTGGGAGCAATCAGGAAAGCAGTTTTCCAAGTTAGAATTTTTAGAGGCACTGAAACAGCTGGTTCAAATTTTAAGGACAGATTTTGCAGCAAAAAGTTCAGGTCCCAGGTTAGGGCCTCTTTTCCCCTCAGAGGCCTCAGATGGAGGATGCCCTTCAGGAACTGTTTGGGGATCAGGACATCAGCGGGCGATCTACAGAGAGACAGGCAGAAACAGCTAAAGATGTATTTTCATGGTGGTATAAGCTGAACCCTCAAAAAAACACTCAGATATAGAAGAACCACTGGTGCAATCACGTGCTAACTCAGATACTGAAGAACCAATGGCTCACTCAAATGCTAACGCAGATACTGAAGAACCACTGGCGCACTCACATGCGAACTCAGATACAGAAGAACGACTGGCACACCCACATGCAGACCCAGATTCTGAAGAACCAGTGGCGCATACACATGCTAACTCAGATACAGAAGAACCAATGAGGCACCCACATGCTAACTCAGATACTGAAGAACCAATGGCACACTCACATGCTAACTCAGATACTGAAGAACCACTGGTGCACTCACATGCTGACTCAGATACTGAAGAACCACTGGAACACCCACATGCTAACTCAGATACTGAAGAACCACTGGAACACCCACATGCTAACTCAGATACTGAAGAACCACTGGAACACCCACATGCTAACCCAGATACTGATGAATCAATGTCACACCCACATGCTAACACAGATACAGAAGAACCAGTGGGGCATCCACATGCTAACTCAGATACTGAAGAAGTACTGGCACACCCACATGGTAACTCAGATACTAAAGAACCACTGGTGCACCCACATGCTAACTCAGATACTAAAGAACCACTGGTGCGCCCACATGCTAACTCAGATACTGAAAAACCACTGGTGCACTGACATGTTAACTCAGATACTGAAGAACCACTGGAACACCCACATGCTAACTCAGATACTGAAGAACCACTGGCACACTCACATGCTAACTCAGATACTGAAGAACCACTGGTGCATCCACATGCTAGCTCAGATACTAAAGAACCACTGGTGCACCCAAATGCTAACTCAGATACTGAAGAACCACTGGTGCACTCACATGTTAACTCAGATACTGAAGAACCACTGGAACACCCACATGCTAACTCAGATACTGAAGAACCACTGGAACACCCACATGCTAAGTCAGATACTGAAGAACCACTGGCACATCCACATGCTAACTCAGATACTGAAGCACCACCGGGGTACCCACATGCTAAGTCAGATACTGAAGAAACACTGGCACATCCACATGCTAACTCAGATACTGAAGCACCACCGGGGTAGCCACATGCTAAGTCAGATACTGAAGAACCACTGGTGCATCCACATGCTAACTCAGATACTGAAGCACCACCGGGGTACCCACATGCTAAGTCAGATACTGAAGAATCACTGGTGCATCCACATGCTAACTCAGATACTGAAGAACCACTGGCACACCCACATGCAGACCCAGATACTGAAGAACCAGTGGCGCACCCACATGCTAACTCAGATACAGAAGAACCAATGAGGCACCCACATGCTAACTCAGATACTGAAGAACCAATGGCACACTCACATGCTAACTCAGATACTGAAGAACCACTGGTGCACTCACATGCTAACTCAGATACTGAAGAACCACTGGAACACCCACATGCTAACTCAGATACTGAAGAACCACTGGAACACCTACATGCTAACTCAGATACTGAAGAACCACTGGAACACCCACATGCTAACCCAGATACTGAAGAATCAATGTCGCACCCACATGCTAACTCAGATACAGAAGAACCAGTGGGGTACCCACATGCTAACTCAGATACTGAAGAAGTACTGGCACACCCACATGGTAACTCAGATACTAAAGAACCACTGGTGCACCCACATGCTAACTCAGATGCTAAAGAGCCACTGGTGCACCCACATGCTAACTCAGATACTGAATAACCACTGGCACACTCACATGCTAACTCAGATACTGAAGAACCACTGGTGCACCCTCATGCTAACTCAGATACTAAAGAACCACTGGTGCACCCACATGCTAACTCAGATACTGAAGAACCAATGGCACACTCACATGCTAACTCAAATACTGAAGAACCACTGGAACACCCACATGCTAAGTCAGGTACTGAAGAACCACCCGGGGTACACACATGCAAGATACTGAAGAACCACTGGCACATCCACATGCTAACTCAGATACAGAAGAACCAATGAGGCACCCACATGCTAACTCAGATACTGAAGAACCAATGGCACACTCACATGCTAAGTCAGATACGGAAGAACCACTGGCACATCCACATGCTAAGTCAGATACTGAAGCACCACCGGGGTACCCACATGCTAAGTCAGATACTGAAGAATCACTGGCGCATCCACATGCTAACTCAGATACTGAAGAACCACTGGCACGCCCACATGCTAACTCAGATACTAAAGAACCACTGGTGCACCCACATGCTAACTCAGATACTGAAGAACCACTGGCACACCCACATGCTAACTCAGATACTAAAGAACCACTGGTGCACCCACATGGTAACTCAGATACTGAAGAACCACTGGTGCACCCACATGCTAAGTCAGATACTGAAGAACCACTGGTGCACCCACATGGTAACTCAGATACTGAAGAACCACTGCAGCACCCACATGCTAACTCAGATACTGAAGAACCACTGGTGCACCCACATGCTAACTCAGATACTGAAGAACCACTGGCGCACTCACATGCTAACGCAGATACTGAAGCACCACTGGGGTACCCACATGCTAACTCAGATACTGAAGAACCACTGGCGCATCCACATGCTAACTCAGATACTGAAGAACCACTGGCGCACCCACATGCTAACTCAGATACTGAAGAACCACTGGCGCATCCACATGCTAACTCAGATACTGAAGAACCACTGGCACACCCACATGCTAACTCAGATACTGAAGAACCACTGGCGCACCCACATGCTAACTCAGATACTGAAGAACCACTGGCGCACTCACATGCTAACTCAGATTCTGAAGCACCACTGGGGTACCCACATGCTAACTCAGATACTGAAGAACCACTGGCGCATCCACATGCTAACTCAGATACTGAAGAACCACTGGCGCACCCACATGCTAACTCTGATACTGAAGAACTACTGGCGCACCCACATGCTAACTCAGATACTGAAGCACCACTGGAGTACCCACATGCTAACTCAGATACTGAAGAACCACTGGCGCATCCACATGCTAACTCAGATACTGAAGAACCACTGGTGCACCCACATGCTAACTCAGATACTGAAGAACCACTGGCACACCCACATGCTAGCTCAGATACTGAAGAACCACTGGTGCACCCACATGCTAACTCAGATATTGAATAAAGTACAGTTGTTTACACTTAACATAAATGTAGATGTTCAAGTGTATTCACTGTTGCAGTCATCACTTGTGGGTTAGCCCTGCTGGATTGCCCTCGGTCAGCCTGAATACCAGAGTAAAAGATTTCCTTCCTGCGTCGGCTGTCCAGAAACTGCGGCTGATGTCAGGTCATCAGGGCTATAAAGGGTGGCAGCAGATGCCATTACATCAGTTTTTCTTGTCCCCAATAGGTAGGAGCCCCTAAGAAGAGATAGAAATAAGAAAAGAGAAGGGGGAAGGTAGGAGGGAAATAGGACTGCAACAGTGAATACACTTGAACATCTACATTTATGGTGAGTGTACACAACTGCTCTATGTTCTTCATGTTTCATTGTTGCAGTCATCATTTGTGGGAAGATTCCCAAATGATGAAGTGGGTGGAGGCATGCTGAACAGGTTATGAGGATGCTAGCATGCCCTGCAGGCCTGCAGATGCAATGCCTGCCCTGGTTTTGGAGAATGTAGCCAGCTGGTAGTGCTTGGTGAAAGTGTCAATAGATGTTCATGTAGCAGCTTCCAGAATATCCTTGATAGGGACCCCTCTTGTGAAGGCTGTGGAGGTAGAGGCTGCTCTCATAGAATGAGATCTGATGGATTTGGGAGGACTCTTTCCATGGAAGGCATAGCAGAAATGTATGCAATGAGAGAGCCATTTGGAAATAGTCTGCTTTGTAATGGGTTTCCCCTCTGCCCCGGGGGCGAATGAAACCAGTAGCTGGTCAGATTTCCTGACTAATTTAGTCCTGTCGAGGTAAAAATCTCAATTGTCTGTGTACATCTATGGTATGCAGAATTCTTTCTCCCTTATTGCTAGGTTTAGGAAAGAAAGTAGGTAGGTGTATGGCCTGGTTGAGGGTTACATCTGAGACCACCTTAGGCATAAAGGAGGGATTGATTCTGAGAGAGACCCTGTCTATGTGGAAAATGATGAAGGGCTCTGTGGCCATAAGGGCCTGGAGCTCAGATATCTTCCTGGCAGAAGTGATGGTCAGCAAGAAAGCAGTTTTCCAAGAAAGAAACCTGAGATCTGCTGAGGATGCTGGCTCAAAAGGGGGGTAAAGTCAACTTTTCCAGGACAAAGTTCAGATCCCAAGCTGGTGCAGGTGGCCTTCTTGGTGGCCTGATGTGAGCCACACCTCTAAGGAACTGTTTTAAGATGTGTTGAGAGAACAAGGGCTGCTGCACCTGGACATAGGCTGAGATAGCTGAAGCATGAGTCTTGATAGAACAGTAAGAAGTACTGCCAGGTAGTCCAGAACCAATGGTAGAAAGTCATGGGTGCTGTATAGCCTCTGCTGTTGCACCAGCAGGTGAATTTTTTCCATTTTGCGGAATATGATTTTCTGGTGCTGGTCTACGGACCTCCTTAATAATGTCTAACACTTGTTTGATGAGGGCTGAAGTGTCATAAGCCTTTGTAGAATCAGACATGTGGCTAACTTGAGTGTGGCAAGGCCTTGGTGGAGTAACTTCCCTCTCTGTTGTCTGAGAAGGTTTGTTGTGACGGGTAGAAGGATGGGAGGGTGTATGCTCAGACTGAGAAGCATGGGGTACCAGTGCTGCCTTGGCCAGTCTGGGGTAATGAGAATAGCCCTTGGTCCTTCCTCTCTGATCTTGAGAAGCACCCTGGGTATCAGAGGCAGTGGGGGGAAAGCGTACACAAATAGGTTACCCCAGTGAAAGTAGAGGGTGTCCACCCTCCAAGCTTCTAGATGAAACTCTCGAGCAAAATTTGGTCAGTTGGTGGTTCTTGTAGCTTGTACAAAAGTCTGTGTTGGATTTCCCCCAGATTTAACTGATTTTGTGGAAGGTTTCCCAGTGCAACTGCCACTTGTGGGGGTCCAGAAGGTTTCTGCTTAATTGATCTGCCAGGGTGTTTTGTTTCCCTGGAATGTACTGCGCTAAAAGATGCAGTCTCAGATTTGAGTCTGACTGCCAGATTTTCATAGCTAAGGAACACAGGAGGTAAGAGTGCATGCCCCCTGCTTGTTGATGTACCACATGACAGTAGTGTTGTCTGTCTTGATTAAGAGTACTCCTGGTGACAGGTGTTCTTGGAGGGTTAGATTTGCCCTGTGCACTGCTAGCATTTCTTTCAGGTTGAAATGGAGACCCGGAACCTCCTGTTCCCAAAAGGCCTAAGTTCACAGGTTTCCTTTGTGTGCTTCCCAGGCTGCATCTAACGTGTCTGTACTTATGGTTTGGTCATGTGGGTGAAAGACAAAGGGTAGGCCCTTGTTCAGGGAGCAAGCCTCAGCCCACCATAGAAGCTCCTTCCTTAAACAAGGAATCAAGGGGAGCTGGTGTTCCAGTGACCGTGAGTGTTGGTACCAGAGGTTCCTTAGGTACCATTGTAATTTTCTCATGTGCAGTCTTGCAAGGGGTACCAGCAGGAGGCCATGTATCCCAGGACTTGCAGAATTTTTCTGGCAGTGAGGTGGGTTTTGTGTGCCAGCTGTGTGAAGTAAGACTGCAGGAAGGCCTGCTTCTCTGGGGGGAGGTAGACCATTTGTGCTGAGGTGTCCAGAAGGGTGCCAAGGATGGTTAACCTTCATCTGGGTTATAGATGGGGCTTCTCCTGTTTGATGGTAAATCCCTGTGAGGGTAGTAGCGTCTGCACAAAGGAGCGGTCCTGCAGGAGTCTCTGCTTGGTTTCTGACTGGATGAGACAATCGTCGATATAAGGATAAATGTATATGCCCTTCTGTCTGCAAAATACAATGACTGGAGCCAGGCACTTGGAAAAGGTTCTGGGAGCAGTGGATAAGCCAAAGGGCAGAGCAGAGAACTGAAAGTGTTGGGACCCTACTCTGAATCTTAGGTAACTCCTGCAGGACTGTCTGATATGGATATGTAGGTAGGCATCCTTCAGATCTAGGGTCACTAACCAAGCCTGTGGTAGCAACATAGGCAGTTGTTTTTGAAGAGTCAGCATCTTGAATTTTGGAATCAGGAGGTACAGATTCAGAGTACAGAGGTCTAGAATTGGATGCCATGTGCCCTCTTTTCTAGGGACCAGGAACAGTCTTGAATAAAATCCTTTTCCGGCCTGTTCCTTTGGTACAAGTTCTACTGCACCCTGGGCATAATTTTTTTTCAGATCTGATGAATAGCTTCTGTCCTCTGATTTACAGGGACATCTGGGAACCTGACCTTATTTGGCTTTTCTTTGAACAGAATCTGTACCCACTGGTAATAATTTTTAGGACTCATAGAAAGTACAGTTGTGTACACTTAACATAAATGTAGATATACAAGTGTATTCACTGTTGCAGTCATCACATTTGGGTTATCTGCTTGCAGTAGCCCTCAGTCAGCCTGATTATCAAAATTTTGGGTCCTGCGTCGGTTGCTGTCTCATCTTCCATCAGGTCATCACGGATATAAAGCATGCAGCCGATGCCATTACATCAGTTTTTCTTGCCCCAGATGTCAGGTGCCCCCCTAATGGGAAGCAATTAAATATATATATATATATATATATATATATATATACACACACACACACACACACACACACACACACACACACACACACACACACACACACACAAGGTTATACCTCCAACAAAAAGCAAATACACCAAAAGGCTTTTAAGCATAGTGAAAAAGGAACAGAGGCATAGCCAAAAAAGATAGGGGGCTGGAGGGAGGGTAACCAGGACTGCAACAGTGAATACACTCGAATATCTACATTTATGGTAAGTGTACACAACTGTACTATGTTCTTCGTGTTTCACTGTTGCAGTCTTCCCATTTGGGTAGATTCCCAAAGCTAAGGATGGGAGGAGGAATTTAAATAGCATTAGGGCCAGCTATAAGGCCCTGCAAGACTGTAGTAGCAAAACCAGCCCTGGATTTAGAGAAAATTGGCAAATGGTAATGCTAGGTGAAAATATCTACAGAACTCCAGGTAGCAGCTTCTAGGATATCCCTAGTAGGGACACCTCTGAGAAAGGTTGTAGAAGTAGATGCAGCCCTGGTAGAATGTGGTCGTGTCCCCTGTGGGATAGGTTTTCCATGGTGCTTATAGCAGAAATAAATGCAGTGGCCTATCCATTTAGAAATGGTTTGCTTTGAAATGGCTTTCCCCTCTGCCCGTGCAGCAAATGCCACCAGCAGCTGCTCAGATTTCCTAAGAGGTTTAGTCCTGCCCAAGTAATATCTAAGTTGTCTGTGCACGTCTAAGGAGTGCAGTATACATTTCCCTTTGTTTTGTGGATTAGAAAAGAAGGCCGGCAAATAAATGGACTGATTAAGAGCCACACTGTATACTACCTTGGACATGAAGGAGGGATTGGTCCTGAGGGACACCCTGTCCACATGAAAGATGATGAAAGGCTCCACTGCCATAAGGGCCTGTAATTCAGACACCCTTCTTGCTGAAGTGATGGTTAAAAGGAAGGCTGTTTTCCAAGAAAAGAATTTCAACTCTGCACTTGCAGCTGGCTCAAAAGGAGGCAGAGTGAGTTTTTTCAATACAAAGTTAAGTTCCCAGGCTGGAGTTGGGGCTGTCCTAGGTGGTCTTACATCCTTGGCCCCTCTGAGGAACTGCTTGAGCAGTGGATGAGAAAAGAGGAGCGGTACTGTGTTGTAATGAGCTGAAATGGCTGAGGCATGAATTTTGATGGAGGAAAAGGAAAGACCCTTGTGAAGCATCTCAGTTAAGTATTGAAGAATCTGAGATAAACTGGGCACTGCTGTGCCCATCCCCTGAGCTTGGTTCCAGGAACAGAATCTTTTCCATTTTTCAGAGTAAGATTTTGTAGTACTAGGCCTCCTTGCCTCTAGAATGACATCCAACACTTGTTTACTGAGAGCTGGTAACAGATAGCGCAGGTAATTAGCCAGGCTGCCAGGTTGAGGGTATGAAGATGAGGGTGCAGAATCTGGCCCTCCTGCTTGGACAGCAGGGAAGGGATCTGGGACAGGTGCCATGGATCCAGCAGTGACACACTGCACAAGAGGGGGTACCAGTGTGGTGCAATCAGTATCATCCTTGGTTTGTCCTGTTTGATCTTTAGGAGTACCTTGGTGAGAAGAGGCAGAGGAGGAAAGGCATAAACTGATAGATTTTTCCAGGTGAAGGACAGGGCATCCACTTTCCAAGCTTGTTTGTGGGGAGTCCTTGTGCAGAATTTGTCCAATTGGTAGTTCTGGGGGGAGGCAAACAGGTCTATATGTGGGCTCTCCCATTTCTTTATCAACATGTTGAATGTCTTTGGTCCCAGTTTCCACTCGTGTGGGTCCATGAGATTTCTGCTTAGATCATTTGCCAGTGTGTTTATGTTTTCGGGCAGGAATTGAGCCTGTATGTGCACTTGGTAGCTCAAGGCTGTGTTCCACAGAGCCATGGCTAGTCTGCAGAGAGGGTATGAGTGGGTTCCCCCCTGCGTGTTTATGTACCACATAACAGTGGTGTTGTCCGTCTTTACCATTAATTGTCCTGGAAGAATGTGGTCCTTGAAGGTTGTCAGAGCATTCTGCACAGCTAACATTTCTTTTTAATTGATATGCAGGTGCATTTGACTTGGGTTCCTTTCGCCCTGAATGCACTTCCCTGCCAAGTGAGCCCCCCATGCATAGTCTGATGAGTCTGTTGTTAGGGTTTGGGAAGCAGGGGGTAGAGTGAATGGCAGCCCCTTGTTTTGTTGGCAGGCCTCTGCCCACCAAAGGAATTCTAGCCATAGGCAAGGTATGATAGGAATCATTGCTTCTAGATCCTGAGAATGTTGACACCATAGGCTTTTTAGATACCACTGTAGTTTCCTCATATGCAGTCTTGCATATGGAATTAGTAGAATGCAGGATGCCATGAACCCCAAGGCTTGTAGTATTTGCCTTGCAGATAGCAAGTTCTTTATGGCCACTACTTTGAAGTAACTTGTCAAATGCATTTGTTTCTCTGGAGTGAGGAAAGCCATCTGGGAAGTTGTGTTCAAGCTTGCTCCCAGGTCTACAGTTTGTTGACAGGGTACCAGATGTAACTTATTTTCATTTATGGTGTACCCCAGACAAGTTAGCACCTTTTGTTCAAATGCCAGATGATTCAAAAGTATGTTTTGGCTTTCTGCCTGAATTAGACAATCATTCAGGTATGGGTATATTTGAATTTTTCTTTGCCTGCAAAATGCAGTAACAGGTGTTAGGCACTTTGAGAATACCCAGGGTGCAGTAGATAAGCCAAAGGGCAGTTCAGAGAACTGATGGTGCATGTAGCCTGCTTTGAAGTATATGATTTGGATGTGCAGGTAGGCTTCCTTTAAATCCAGTGTTGCCAACCAGACATCTTTGCCTAGCATAGGAAGTGGCTGGTGAAGAATTAGCATCTTGAATTTTGGAATCACCAAAAAAGTGTTTAAGGTATAAAGGTCCAGGATAGGATGCCATGAATTGTCTTTTCTGGGTACCATGAAAATTCTTGAATAAAAACCTTGTCCCTTTTCCTCTTCTGGTACAGTTTGAATAGCCTTTATGCTTAAGAGAGAGAGTACTTGCTTTTGAGCCTCTGCTGTTTGGGGTTGGTAACGTTTGGAAGTGAAATCTGTATCCTTGGGAAACTATATTTAAAACCCATTTGTCCTGGGTAATGAGTTCCCAGTTTTTGGCCTGCAGAACAATCTTTCCCCCTAAAGGAGCAGTCAGTTGAGAAGTGCTTGGAAGTTTTAAAGTCAAGTCACTGATACAGCTTTCCAAAGGGGGAGTCTTACTACTCCCTGATTTGGAAGCGGAAACCCCCACTGCTTAGTCTTGTGTGTACCCTGGGACTGAAACCTGGGGCTTCTGCTGGTTCTGGGTTTAGGTTGAGAAGGCCCGAAAGAGACAGGAAAGGACCAATTCTTAGAGGGCCAATGCCCACTAAATCTTGGAGGCTGAACTTGTAGGAAATCTTTAACAGTTTGCATAGATTTAGCCTTTTCCTCCATCTTTTTAAGATCTTCTTCTGCTTTGTTGTCAAACAGGTGGACCTGATTTAAGGGAGCATCCAACAATTTAGCTTTAACATGATCTGACAAAGATTGTTCCTTAAGCCAAGCATGCCTTCTAAGTACAGACCCAGTGACAGCAGCCCTGCAAGAGGCCTCTAATGAATCAAACCCACATTGCAAAGTATGTTTTCCAACCTGTTCAGCAGAATTCATTAAATCCTGTAAATCTTTATTTTCATGGAGGAATCAACATCATTTTCTGTTTAATCAATCCAATAATATGTTGCTGATACTTTAACATATGAAACTGACAGTTTAAGGCCCTAATGGCCAAGGTTGCAGAAGTGTATACCTTCTTACCCCCATCTATCCAGCGCCCTGTAGTATCTATCAGAAGGGGTAGGATTTTTGGCAGTAGTAGCCTTAATGCCTTTGGGTCCCTGTGAAATAGTCTCAGGATCCGCAGTAGGATTTTTAAAAAGGAACTTGTGAGAATCAGGAACCCTGTAATATCTATCAAGTTTTCTAGGAGCAGGAGGCAAAGAATCAGGGGCCAACCTAGATCCCAAAAAGGCATCATCAACAATGTCTAGTACAGGAGGGATAGCTAAAGGCCTGTGTTGAGGCAGGAGTAAGAAGTCCCTAAGTCCCTTTTTTGAATCAGAGTAATCCTGACTTTCCCAATGGAAATGCTCCCTAAGAGTATGCAAGGTTTCACCAAAAGAGAAATCCTCTGGAGGGGATGCAGAGGGAATACAGTCCTCTGCATCAGAATCCTCATAAGCAGATAAGGGTAAATCCAGGTCATCAGAACAAACAGAAATTTCAGAATCCTGGTCAGAAGATTCATAATCAAATTCAGTCCTAAGTCTCTTAGAAAGGGATGGTTGGCTTACCCTGATTAAAGTTATAAGGTCTTCAGCCATTCTTATCATTTCTTTTTTAGGCATAGAGGCCTGAGCATGTGGCCTGGGTGTCGGTTTTCTAGGCATGGTTTGAGCTTTAGGCCTTAAAAAGAAGGTGGCTTTGGTTTAATATGCAAGTCCATAGGCCTGAATACACCCTCAGAAGACGGTGCCTGCATAGCAGCTCTGGACCCAGTCAAGGTACAGACATCCGCAGGTTCCACAGTTGAAGCATCTCGCGGCATACCGGACTCCGAATGGGTCTCAGTAGAGGCCTGCGAGTCAGAAGTAGCGGGTATCAGGGGCTGCAAAAGCGCCTCACTGAGTTCCGGCGAACTGGCGACTGGCTTAGAAGAAGCGTCGTCAGCAGGTTTGGACCTAGGCAGCCTATCTCTGTCTTTATCTTAGAGTTTTTTCGGAATGCCGGTAGTTGGATGGCGTACCGACGACATATCTGGATAATTGAACCGAGAACTGAAATATTTAGAAGTGTAAATATACCGACGATGGATAGTTTGTTGGTTAAATAAGGCACAAAACCGACAGGGAGGTACGTCGTGGTCAGGGCCTAGGCAAGGAATACAGTACGAATGAAAATCTTTATGAGGTATTTACTTTCCACAAGAAATGCAATTATTAACTTTTACTGACATTGGAGTTGGCCGACCGGCACTTGCGAACTGCTTCTGATTCGGGCACCGCACGGCAAGAAAGACTAATATAATGGCATCGGCTGCATGCTTTATACCCCTGATGACCTGACATCATGGAAGATGAGACAGCAACTGACGCAGGACCCAAGACTTTGATAATCAGGCCGACTGAGGGCTACTGCAAGCAGATAACCCAAATGTGATGACTGCAACAGTGAAATACGAAGAACATCTGAGGTGGTGGCCTGCCAGTTTTTTAGGAAGAGGGAAAGTCTTCCTCCTAGTCTGTTTGGTGGCATGAGGGGTAGAGGGGAGGGGAGGGGAGAAGAGTCACTGATAGTCCTTGGAGAAGGGAGTGGGTTTAGAACACCCTTGCCTAAGAGCAGCAGTGGACTATTGCCTGGGTCTTTGTTGGCTGTGAGACTGATGTCTAGGGGCTCTGTCTTTGTGTCCCTTCCTCTGGACTGATTTTGTTTGTGAAGGAAAGGACCAATGTTTAGTGGGGAAGTTTCTGTTGAATCTGGGAGGCTGCACCTGTAAAAAGTCCTTGACAGTTTGCATAGACTTGGCCTTGTCCTCCATTTTCTTAATGACCTCTTCCGCTTTAGGTCCAAACAACTGGTCTTTATCCAAAGGGGCATCTAACAGTTTGGATTTTACCTGGTCAGGAAAAGGTTGTTCCCTTAACCAGACATATCTTCTGATCACTGACCCTGTAACTGCAGCCCTGCCTGGAGCTTCTAAGGCATCAAAACCAGAATGCAAGGAGTGTTTGGCTACCTGAGAGCTGGAGTGTATGAGGTCCGTTAATTCTCTGGTAGTGCTATTGTCTGTAATGGAAGATAACTTCTGTTTTATTAGTTCAAAGAAATTTTGTTGGAATTTCAGCATATGGATTTGACAATTCAAGGCTCTTATAGCTAAAGTAGCTGAGGTGTATACCTTTTTTCCTATTCTGTCTAAAGCTCTGCTCTCTTTGTTATCTGGAATGGGATTCTTAGATGAGCTTGCTCTAGCCCCCTTAGGGTCTTGAGTAATGACTTCTGGGTCTGCAGTAGGGTTTTTAAAAAGATACTTGTGGGTGTCTTGCACACTGTAATATCTGTCTGGTTTCCTGGGTGCTGGGGGGAGAGAGTCTGGAGAAAGGGCAAATTCTAGAAATACATCCTCTACTTCATCCAGGATAGGGGGAACGGACATAGGCTTATACTGAGGTAGGTCAAGGAACTCTCTCAGTCTCTTCTTAGACTGAGGGTAATCTTGAGCCTCCCATTGAAAGTGTTCTCCGAGGGAGTTTAAGGTTTCCCCAATAGAGAGGTCCTCAGGAGGGGAGACAGACGGGATGGGGTCATCAGCATCAGAGTCATCAAATGCTGCAAAGGGCTGGTCTTCCATGTCTGACTACTCTAGAAAAGATCCTTCTGATTCCAGGTCGGAGAGGACCTCAGGGGGCGTGTCCCTTTTTCTTTTGGCTGGAGTGGGCAGGTGGGACTGGCTTCCCCTAATAAGAGACATAAAGTCTCCCTCCATTCTGAGCAGTTGCTGTGAATGAAGGGCAGGCTGGCTTGTCATAGGTAGGTGGCTGGGTCCTTGGGGTGGGACCTTTTTGGGGGTAGTCTTAGGCTTGGGCCTGGACCGGTCGATAGTCTTATAGAAGGTTAGTTTAGCCAGCGTAGTTGTCATCGGTCTAAGCCTGGCCTCGGTAGTGGGCGGTGTCTCAGTGGAAGCCGGTGCCTGCGAAGCAGCTCCGGACCCGACCATGTGAGAAAAAGTCGACATACTGGCAGGGGGAGATGGATCCGGCGGTGTACCGAACCCCAAACGGGTCTTGGTAGAGGCCTGCAATGGTTCATTGGCTGGCATTAGGGGCTGCGAAGGCACCTCACTGAGTTCAGCTGTTGCACTGAGTTGAAAGATACCAGAATTTTGACCTGAGTCATCAGAGGGCCTAACTTTTTGAGGCCTATCCTTGTCTTTCTTTTTTCTAGGTACGTCAGTAGCCGGCTGACCGATTTATACCATTTTTTGGTGAGAAAAAGACACGCTGAAGTGCCTAGCTATAATTTCAGCTCTTCTTCTAATGGTACTAGCATTAAACAGATCACAGAACCGACAAACAGGGACGTTGTGGTCTGGGCCTAAACAAGTGATGCAGAGAGAATGGAAGTCTCAGTGTGACATCTGCTTTCCGCAGCTGAGACAATTATTGGCTTTCTCTGAGATCGGATAAAAGCAAGAAAAGATTCCCAATGGGGTACTTAGCTTTAGACAGTTTCCCTCACTCTGGCAACGTCTGACTGATGCACTTGCAAAACTGTTTCTGCTTCGGGCTCCACGGCAAGAAAGACTGGAGTAATGGCATTGGCTGCCACCCTTTATAGCCCTGATGACCTGACGTCAGCCACAGTTTATGGACAGCCAACCCAGGAGGGAAATCCTTTACTCTGTTATTCAGGCCAGCCGAGAGCTACCCAGCAGGGATAACCCACAAGTGATGACTGCAACAGTGAAAGACGAAGAACATCCACTGGCACACCCACATGCTAACTCAGATACTGAAGAACCGCTGGCGCACCCACATGCTAACTCAGATACTGAAGAACCAATGGGTCACCCACTTGGTAACTCAGATATTGAAGAATCACTGGTGCACCCACATGCTAACTCAGATACTGAAGAACCACTAGTGCACCCACATGCTAACTCAGATACTGAAGAACCACTAGTGCACCCACATGCTAACTCAGATACTGAAGAACCACTGGAACACCCACATGCTAACTCAGATACTGAAGAATCACTGGTGCACCCACATGCTAAGTCAGATACTGAAGAACCACTGGTGCACCCACATGCTAAGTCAGATACTGAAGAACCACTGGCACACCCACATGCTAACTCAGATACTGAAGAACCACTGGCGCACCCACATGCTAACTCAGATACTGAAGAACCACTGGCACACCCACATGCTAACTCAGATACTGAAGAACCACTGGCGCACCCACATGCTAACTCAGATACTGAAGAACCACTGGTGAACCCACATGCTAACTCAGATACTGAAGAACCACTGGTGCACCCACATGGTAACTCAGATACTGAAGAACCACTGGTGCACCCACAAGCTTTGGATGTCAGTACTTCATTTGACACCATGGACATAAAGCTATCACTTAGCTAGGTATGATTACCAGGTACTTGGCCTTGTAGCTTTCCCACAATATTTCTGGCACATCCTCAGACAGAAGACAGGCACAGATAATAGAGTTGTATTATTCAAGTTCTGGTCTGAGATTAGACAGTTTGATGCAAATTAAAGATCCCTGCATTATGTCAGCAGCTTCTACTTTAACATCTGAAGCAGATGGATGAAGAAATTAGTTCTGCGGGACCAAAATGGGCAATTTGAATAATTTCTGGCCTCCATTCCTTTAACTTTTAAACCTCCGTAGACAGCAAAGCTATAGGAGGAAATACACTATGAAAAGACCTGTCCAGTCTTGGGAGAAAGCATTAACTGCCCAAGCATGTCTGTTTCTATCGCTGGAACAAAACTTCCCCGGCTGTCTTTTGCATACAAAAGCAGATAGTCCTATCTCTGGTACATGTCATCTGTTACTGAGGTCTAAGAATGTACTCTTGTCTCACAGCCACTTGTGTGGATCTGCTGAAGTCCTGCTTAGCCGATTTACCATGACATTTTTCTTGTGTTGGCATACAGAGTGCCTTCAGGAGCAGTTTAATTTCCAAGGTCTGTTACCAAGCCTGCACAGTTAACCTGCAGAGATGTCATGAATATGTTCTCTCCTTGATTATGCACAACATAGCTGTGATGCTGTCTGTTATGACTTTCGGACCCCAGGCTGCCAGACTGTTGTGAAAGCTCTGAGTTTGAATGACAACTATCTCCTTCATGTTTATGTTCAATTTCTTCTCTCTGGGTCTCCAGGTGCCATACACTTTTGTTGTTGCAAGGTGTGTGTATCCCATGGCATGTCTAAAGTGCCCATGACTAAGGTCAGGGATTGGGGTAAATTGGCTGAGGTTCCATAGGCTAGGTCTGAGACTGTACACTCCAGGTGTTGAGATTGCTTGTCCTTGGTATATCTTATGAACCACTGAAGTTTCATCTGCAGTCTGGCTAGAGGTAATATTAATATGGTGGGTACCAAGTGGCCATGAATAATTAGAAAAACCCAGGCCATTAGGTTCCCTATTAGAAGACCGAAGACACATTCTTTCAAATGCGTCTTGGTCGAACTCAAAAGCCTGAAACAGCAAAATATTGAAGAGGCTTTTAAGCACATTCTTTCCTTGTGAATCCCCCACTTGATGCAATGTTTAAAGTATTTTATTTATTTATTTTTATTTTTTGTTGGAACAGCAATTTTTTTCCCTAGGAAAAAATAGCTGTTCTGACAGTTTGAAATTGTAAGCTTTCACTTACATAGGGTCGATTAATCACCGTTCACTTTTTTAAGCGTTTGGTGATCTAATAAAGACCCAGCCATTATCACATCTGTTCCACATCCTGAAAGAAGGCAGTAAGAGATGCCACTTCTGCTCTTGGTATGTTGGCTTTGGCTAAACTGGTGACCAGAAGGCCACCTATGGAAACTACTGTTCTAGCTGGGTATTAGCTGGACTTTTGCTCAAACAGGAAGAAGCCTAGCTTTTTGAGGCAGTTTAGGATATACTCCAAATGCCATCTGAATATCATTTCTGAGTCTGTGCTTGAATCAAGTAATTGTGTAGGTAGGCATATATATGAATGTCATTGGTCCTGGGAATTTACTGGTGCCAGACATTTGTATAAACTCTGGGCATAGTACAAAACTAAAGGGCAAGGAGGTAAACAGGTACTGCTAACCACCACACCACAAATAACAGAAACTACTGTGCCTTTTGAAAATATAAATGTGTAGGTATGCATCCTTGAGGTCTAATATCACTGAAAGAGCCTGAGACCCTAATGAAGGATAAAAGGATTTCTAAGGCCAATCCTTGCTAAGTCCTAAATGGGTCTCCAGGATCTGTCTTTTCTTAGGACATAGAATAACTTTGGAGTACAGTCTTCAGTCTCTTGGAAAAGGAGAACAGATTCCACAGTTCTTTTTCTAACATTGCTGCTGAGAGAGGGACAACTATGGTCCCTGTTTTTTTTTCAAAAACATTTTTATTTTGTTTTCATTATAAACATACACAAATGTACATATAACAAATAAAATAAAACAATAACAAAACTATTTACAATATTTGCATTCATCCATGATAAACAATAATTTTATCTATGAGAAGTTATCAGTATTTGCTCAAAAGGTTTTCCAATTTTTGCCATGCTATTTTTATGAGGTAATATTATGAGTTCTATAACAAATGGTTTGCAGTTCTTTTTTACAAACAACTTTTGCTAAATTAATAAAATCTTTAAACACCAAATCTTGTTTACTTTTCCAGTTCAAAGTAATAACGTTTCTGGCAATTGCAAGAATTGACCAGAGTAACTGAATCTGAGATTTAGGTATTACATTAGGTATAGGAACATTGAATAGGATTAATGAGCTAGAAATATGACAGTTGTCAGACCATAAAGCATTTACAAAATATCTGAAGTCTTTCCTTCTAGTACTGAACAACAGTTCTACATTCAATGAACATGTGAACTCAGTTGGCCTCTAGTAATTCATCACATTTCCAATATTCACTTTCACTGTTTTTGAGTATAAGATTTATTTTATGTGGAGTATAGAAACAGCTATTCATAAATTTCCATGTATACAATTTCCAATATAATGAAGAAGAGGTACCATACATAGATTTCAATAACAATTTTTTGAATTCATCAGATATTTGTTTTCCATTAATCTTTACATGGTAATTCCAAAAATCTGAGCCATTTTAGAGTGTCTTCTCTTAGTATTTTATAGACAGGTGAGATACTTAATTTTGATTATCTGTCTTTCAAGACTCCTAATAAAAAGTTGAATCAAACTAGGTATATATTCAGTCTCTAGGTTGATTGATACTCTCATTTTGTTTTCTGTAAACTGCCATAATGAGTGTATAAACAACCAACTGTCTTGACTATTATGAAAACTACATAGAAGAGAGTTTAGTGGTTTAATACTTTTATTTTCAATTAACTGATGCCAAAATATCAAGTTATTTTCCTTTAATTTTTGCATCGCATTGATGTTGAAAGAATATAGGCAATCAGGGGACTATGCAATAGGGAATATAAGAAATAGGTATTGTTTAATGTTGTAATTACAATCAATTATATTTTTAAAGTTATTAAATATTTGATTAATGCCATAAGAAACATGTTCAAATTTCTTATTAAACAAAATTCACATAAAACCCAATGAACTCTACTTATTCCGTATTGTTCTTTAAATTGATTTTCTATAGTTCTGACATCAGTAATATGAATCTCATGTATTATTTCCAGCTAGATATATAGGTAGGTAAGATCCAATATAATATTACATTTATTATAACAAATTTGGAATAAAGATCTAAGCTAGGGAATGCTATCCCATTACTGTTCCAAGCTGTAATGTGCCATTTATATGCAATCCCAGGTTTTAAGGGGAACCATAAAAATGTAAGTAGCATGGAATCTAATTTTTAAATACGTTTTTGGGAGGGGGTAGTATCAATGACTTTATATAAAACAAAATTTTAGGTAAAATTATAATTTTAAAGAGAGCCTGTCCTCCATTGTGAAGAACATTTTATTCCATCTTTTGATTAGCTCACCAATGGTGGTTATTAAATTATTGTAGTTTAGTTTAATAGACTCTTTCCATGTACTCTATACTGACACCAAAATATTCTAATGCATTATTCTCCCAATTAAACAGGCTATTCTCCCTTTGTTTTTTGTTGGTCTTTTTGTTAATTAGCAATGTTATGGATTTATTATGATTAAATTTAAGCCCTGCAATTCTTTCAAGCTTGTTTAAGTTATTTATAACATCATGCAAAGAACCATCAATATCACCCAACGTTAACAACATATCATCAGCAAATAATTGTATCTTAGGACAATGCTCCTTATTAACTTGAAAGCCTTTTATGTTTTACTTGTTTCTTGTTTGTTGTTTATATGCAGCAAAAGGTTCCATTGAAAGAGCAAACAATAATGGTGACAAAGGACAACCCTGTCTAGTTCCCTTGAGGATTTCTAGTGATGAGGATAGACATGATCCGATTTTCACATAAGCTTGTGCCCCACTATAAATTTTCATTAACAAGTTGACAAAATCTGAGGAGAATTCAAAATCAATCAGGATTCTTTGTAGATAAGACCAACTAATAGAATCAAAAGCCTTTTCTATGTCTATGCTGATAATAGTTGTTTTTTGTATTTGCATACTATGTCTATTAATGATAGCAATTTAATAATGTTACCTTGCACATTTCTATGAAGAATGAACTCTGTCTGATCATTATGTATTAGATTAGGTAATATTTTCTTTGCCCTATTAGCTATTATTGTCATGAAAATTTTATAATCAGTGTTTAGTAATGAAATTGGCCCATATGAATCACAAGATTTGGGGTACTTTCCTTGTTTTAATATACGGGAATAACCGAATATTTCCATAATGGGGGTGTTATACATTTTTGCTTAACCATAGTAAAGGCACTCATCAGTTTCTTTATTATATATTCAGGAAAAATCTTATATAGTTCAGGAATTGTTCCATCCAGTCCTGGAGCTTTGTTATCTTTTAAATTTTTATTTGCTCTTTCACTTCTGTTAGTGTTATTTGTTTATTTAATGTTATTTTGTTGCATTGACACCTTAGTAGTTATATTTCTTGAATAAAATTATTTATTACATTATATGTCTCCAAAAGTGGTGTGTTATTATTTATATCTTTATAGTAGTTTTTGAACACTTCTAATATGCCCCTTACGTTAGATGTACTCTTAACCGAACCATCACTTTTATATTTAATCTTATTAATAAGATTTTGATTGTTTATTTTTTTTTGGATCTTACCACTATTTTATGTAGATATTTGGGATTTACAGCATAAGATTGTAATTTCAATTTTTCCAAGTTTATGGCTACCTTATGGTTCAAACCTTCTACGTATTTTTGATTTAACTTAGTAATTTTATGTGCTACTGGGTCTACTTCATATGACCTAAATTTCATTTGACTGAAATTCATTTGACTGAGACCAAAACACTGGAAGTTCAAAAGACTGAAAACTCATTTGACTGAAACTCATAATACTGACACATTAAAGTAAAAGGTATATGCCCTTTTCCACACTGTAGTGCAATCCTGGAGTTAGTATATATAGTTGTGGGTGTGGAGGGGCACAGCCCACACATACTTCATACATTTTAAACCATACACATGGATATTTATAACAGCAGTGAATAATTCTTTGCAAAAAACAATATTTACCTAAACTGTATGGGGGGCTTCTCCCCCCACACCCCCCTAATTATATATACTAACTCCAGGATTGCACTACAGTGGGGAAAAGGGCATATGCCTTTTACTTTAATCTGTCAGTGTTATGAGTTTCAGTCAAATTAGTTTTCAGTCTTTTGAACTTCCAGTGTTTTGGTCTCAGTCAAATGAATGTCAATCAAATGAAATTTAGGTCATATGGGGTAGACCTGTGCTACTCTGTTATTTGGTTTTGCATCCATTTTTATCTTGTCTATGTTTTTTTGTAAGTCTAAAAGTTCTTTGACCCACTCTCTCCTTTTTTTAAGGTACCAAGATTTTATTTTACCAATAGGTGTCCCATAGTAATAGTATCACTCACTTCACCATTATTATTTGTTTCCATAAACATGCCTATTTCTTTCATTATCCATTCCCTAAAGTCTTTTAACTTAGTTATTTAAGCAGGAATTCTCTGTAGACATCTTAAATCATCTGTCTCTGTAGTTAATGTAAATTTATAGCATTATGGTCTGAAAGTGGACAAGTCATTATAGATACGTCACATATTTTAGAGTATATATTATTTGATACAAAGACCTTATGTGTACCAAACCAATATGAATAGTGAGTATAGAATAAGGAATAATGTTCTCTTAGACCATGTATATCCTTAAGGTTCATCTGGTTTGTAAAGTCATTTAACTTCTTGGCTTGAGATGTTAGTTTTATTTTACCATTTTTAGAAGTATCATTGCCTGAAAATAGGCAGTTAAAAATCACCTGTTGCTATACTTTCCCCTTTTGCATTTAAAGTAATGAGGTCCAGATATTTGTCAACATATTTAGTACTTAGTCCTGGTATCCAGTATGTATTAAAGTATAATATTTCCTATTGATTTCCAAAATAACCATGCTTAGCATCCGATCTTTATCTGAAATTGTATTTATAATTCCTGGCATAGTATAAGTATTTTTCCATAGAATAAGAGTGCCCCTTCTCTTAGTCTTAAAACATGAAGCAGCCAGAATGGTATAGCCATTGAATGAGTATTTTTGTAGATCTTTTTTTAATAGCTGGGTTTACAAACACATACAAACACTTAACTAAACCATCCATCTACCACCTCTCCAACACCAAAAGACACAGATTATCCATCTCTGCTTAGAATATAGTATAAAAACAAAAAAAGAAAAGCATTATGAAAGCAACTAAAGAAATTTGAATCCATGAAATATACATCAGAATGAGAGTGTTCAATATAACTGAAGCTATATGAATGCCACATATGATAATAGCACCTCTAATAAGTAGATATGCCAGAAATACACATTAAATCATAGTATGTATAAACATTAGAAGGTGAAAGTTAAGAAAAATGTCAATATTTCCAAGACTTTTCAAGAAACATCAGATGATTTAACCATTTTGTCAGTCATCTAGCTAATATTTTCATGTAAGGATCTGTTGAAAAATATATATATATATAAAACACTTATTACAACATAACTATTATATTTTACACTTATACACATATTACTCATATGTATTAACAACAAAAAAAGTATCACAACCCTCTGTTTAGTTACTAAAGGTTTAGTAATGCAACATAAGTCCGATGTTAATATGCATAATAAGTTTTCCAATGCAGCTCCTAGTTCACTTGATGTTATTTAATTACTAATAGTGTCAGTGAATCTGCAGAATGTATGCATCTATAAAACAACAAAGGTATTTTCAAAGGAGTCAAACACTTCCATCAGAATTAATCATTTACCATTTAAAGTATCTATGTGAAGGATAACAGAATTTCAAGAGAAAATAATTCTAAATTCAACCATTTAACAAGGTGAAAAGGTCAAATGTCATCACTGTTGTTTCCTCAAGCTGCAGCTTCATAAACCTGTTAAAAAGCATCTAAAGAGGCTCATGCACAACAGAGGTTGTCTCTAGTGAGGAAAAAAAACATTTTTTGTGGGAAATTCAAGTCTTGAAGCTTTTAGAGTTTACAGAAAGCAAAAAAAAAAAAAAATGAGCTCTCTTCTCAGTGCATGTCATGAATCTCCACAATGAGAACAGTCGCACAGACCACCAGTTTCCTCACAAAACATCAACATCATGAAAAGATTAACCCTTTCATATAAAAACAGCTATTTAGAAAAAAAAGAGCCTAGTATTATACACACACACACACACACACAGATATATATATATATATATATATATATAATTTATATTTAGCTATCTATAAGACACCATTAATGTACTGTTTTAATGTTTATATGTATCTAAACAAAGAGTCTAAAACATCTAGTTAGAAACGCTAATCAGAAACATATTGTTACCCCACCACTGACCCACTAGAAAAAATGCACTTTGGTATTAAGTCAAATTATACTACTGCTAAAGACTTAGAAGACATATATCATTTGTAATTATTTAAAAGGGAAAAGTATGTACACTACTTATAATGGGGAAAAGAGAGAAAGGAAAATTAGTAACAAAAAAGAATAGGAAGAAAGAAGAGAGAGAGAAAATGTTACTTAAATACTCAGTACTATATGTAATTAGAAGAAATAGATATAGAAAGGAAAAGAGAAAGTTAATAATAAAGATGATTCACATTACCTTATAGTATAGAGATTTTCCAGAATCAAATATATTATGATTCATAAAACAAAGCATTTAAAATTAGAAGGAATTTGTTCATTTGTCCTTTAGTTTCTTAGTTTTGTTTGCTACTTCCTTCACAGGCCATACATTTTTTTTTGCCTGTCTCTTCAAACTCTGGGATGACCATTCCATTTCTTCTATGTCCGACAGTATTTTCTTCTTTTAGATAAATTCTACTGCTTCTTGTAGGGAATCAAAGATCTTCACTCCTTCTGACAAGGTGATTTTTATTCTTGCAGGAAAAAGAATTTGAGCTTTAATATTGGCTTTTTTCAAGGACTTAATTAGAGGAACACACTCCTTTCTTCTGGATATAACATTAGAGGTGTAGTCATTGTCAAAGTGAATAACTT